>NC_142347.1:4693614-5012229 GCF_054954075.1 Amborella trichopoda | reverse complement strand
TTAAACCCAATAATTTCTCTCTCCTCACTTATATATGCCGAACTTCTCTCTTTCTCTTTCTTCCTGTGTCTCTCACTCGCTCTCCTTCCGTGTTTTTCCAAACACCTCTCTCTCTTTCTTTCCGGTAACCTTTTACCTTCGTGAAGCCCTTCTCTCTCTCTCTAGAAGTTTGGAATGATGTCTTTTGGAAAAGACATGTCTTTTTAGCTTTGTTAGACCAAAAAAACTGGTTTAAAATAACTCAGGGGGTTAGAAGAAATAAAATCTATAATTTTTATATTCCAAGATATCTTTTAAAACCTTGGGCCTATTGTGAAACGAAACTTAAAAAGAGGGTATATAGATAATTCCCCTAGAATTTAATAGATACTTGGGGCGTTCCGGCCCTAGCCAAATTCTCAAATTGTCTTCACCAATACAATATGGCCAAATAGTAAATATGCAAATCAAATACATAATAAATCAACTTGATCCAGAATGCATGCAAAACGGCAGATGACATGGAATTTATAGGTAGTAATTTATTTACGTAATCATTTTCTCATGCCCTAGAACACAAAAAATGAGTAGACACTAAGTATGAGAAATTACAGGAAATAAACAATGAAAAAGGCAAAATTGAGTATTGTTAACCTAGTAAACTCTAATCTCATGATTGCATATTTCATAGGGGATAGAAAGGTCAAAGATTGCTACAACTTCAATCAGGAAGTCACAGCACAGAGAGCTTCAGGTGAAGCAGGGATGAGTGTTACCTGTGAGAGCAAAGATGGAGAGAGAGATGATGTAAACGACACAGAGAGGGAGAGATGCGTGGAGAAGGAGGATGGGGTTCGGTAAATATTGCAGTTGAGAGTGTTTTTGGAGAGGAAAATGGACAAAAGAGATAAAAGATGGAGAAATGGGTGAATAAGCAGCATCTTTGAAGCGGTTAAAAGCATACGACTTCAAACCGCCTAACTGTTTTATCTTTTTTCTTTTGAGAGTAGTTCATAGTTCTCAATTTTGAACCGCCATGTAGGGCTGGCAAAGGGCCGGGCCAGGCCAAGGCAGATGGGTATATGGAAGTGTTTTGTCTTGTTTATGTAATGAGATGCATAAATGATCTTCAATCTCTGTAAAGGGCCTTTAAAGTGCCAATTGAGCGACGTCTAGGTACCAAACCGAGTCATTAAATTGATTTGTGTTTATGTTAGGCATGCACATATATAGGCATGTGTATGCATGTATGCACGCATGCATGCTAGCTACTAGCTCCCTTAATAATGAACAAGGGTTGCGCTGCCAGATCTCTTACCTCACCTCCTAAAATAGGGAGCCAGAAAGTTTTATTTGCCCTTAAGGGGCATTTAGGACTCAAGCAGCAGGACATTCCAAGCCCGAGAGCAAAGCTCGAAGGGCAAGGAAGGCCCGGTTGTAAGATAGTGTGCTTTGTTTCCTTTCTGGCTCCCTCTCTTATTCCCATATAGAGCTAGCCATCGACAGTATAGCCATAGCATGCTCAAGCCCAACACAACATCTGAGGCTGGGGCACAGTCCCTTGGCTAGTGTCCAACCCTGAGTCCAAAAGTGATTGTCGAGTAGCCCTCTTTGGTTTTGTCGATCCGTTCATCCCTCTGTCAACATGCCAAAATCAAAATGATATGATATATGATAACCCTTCTCAACTAGGTTAGAATACAGAGGTGGAGCCAGATTGGATTTGTCGTTGCTAGATCATAACTTCCTTTGTTGGCAAGTAAGGAGTTCTAGAGTAGTGCACCAGCAAGCTTGTTTGCCATCCTGGGGGCGTATGTTGTGAAAGTTCTGCTTGATGACATTCTTCCCATCAAGCAGGTGTAATAGTGCCGCCTCCAGTTTATTGATGCCATACTGGCACTTGTATGTCAACTATTTAGGTTGGTAAGTACTTTTCTCCTAGCAATATGGATGTCAAAGCATGTATGTGGCCTCCAATTCAAATGTAGTTGCATTTGTTCTTGGGCCAGGGCTGGGCCCGGCTAGGTACCTTGGTAAAATTAAAGAAAAACGAAACAAAAAAGATAAATAAATAAGGGTTGTGCTGATCTTGCTTGGCCTAGGCTCGCTCTCCAGCCACCCGGTCCATTGCCACCCCTAACGTCAAGAATTTAGTTTTTGCCCGTTTGAAAGTTTGACCCTTAAACCTTCAGCTACTTCAATGTTTTGTGGGCAGTTTGAGAACATCAAACCGCTCCACACTTTTTTTTACTCTATTTTTGGTGCAGAAAGCATTTTGAAATACACAGCCTAAAATATTGTGGAGCGCTTCAAATTATGGTTTCTGCTCTTTTTAAATATGTAAAAAATTATTTATATTCAAAATTGATCTTTCAAATAGTTTTTACTTTCTTAGAACGTACTTGAGATATGAAACCCCAAATGCCACTTTCTTACTACCTAAAGTTCCCCTAATATTCTAATATTTTAGGATAATATAGAATCTTATGTAATTCTAATCATATGAGTTTACATGCTTTGTTTCATAAGGTCAAATCATAACTTCTAATATTAAGATAACTCCCAAATATCTGAATCTCCAAATATTCAACTTGTAGTTGAATTTTGTGAGATTTGATTTCTATGCCTAAAATTATTGAGTCTCGCTTCCTCTTTTGTCTCCTCCCCCTCCTCCTTTTTCTCTCCTCTCAATAAAGACATCCACCCGACTTCCCTTTCTCCCTCTCTCTCTCTCTCTCAATCTCAATCTCAATCTTTCTCTCACACATGGTGGATCACCCTCTCAATCTCAATCTCTGTCTTTCTCATGGTGGATCGCCACCCCCCTCCCTTTATCTCTCTCAATCTCAATCTTTATCTTATAGTGGATCACCCTCTCAATCTCAATCGCTCTCTCTCATAGTGGATCACCAATGAAAACATGGTTAATCTCAAGAGAAAGCAACCCAACCTCTCTCTCTCTCTCTATATATATATATATAAATATTAGGGTTTCACTCTTATGCTCATCTACTCTTCTTCTATCTTTGTTGAAGCTTGAGCTCTGAGCTTTAATGTGGATGGAAAATAAAGTGACCCAGATGTTATGCTTTTTCAAGACCAACATTATAGTGTCTTGGATGATTTCACGCTTTAGCATGACCCACTTTAAAGACCATTTAAATCCCCATTGTTGAAGACTAAGATCAGATAACCTAGAGACGAAAGACCATTGTTTCTCTGTCAAATATATGTGGGCAGTCAAACATGCATAAAAAAAATAGAATACAGATAATAGAAAATTTTAATATATGGAAAACCTAACAATGCCTTTATTCAAATTTTTTAAAATTTGAATTTTAATATATGGAAAACCATCACGGGGTCGTCTCGAGATAATGACCTAGGGCTTTAACTCTTGGATTGCTCCTCTAACTATTAGCCTCTATAGTGAAGTTATATCATAAGAGACACTGATTATTTTACCCTCGGGTTGGGGTCATCTTGAGTTAGCATTCTTTATAGTTTTGACACTTTCACTACTTTAACCACCGAGTCACACAGTGTTTGGGTTTTGAGAGACTTTCATCTCTCTCTTTCTCTTTCTCTTTCTTCTCTCCCTCGATCACTTTTAAGGAGCTCTTTGGTTTTGTGATATAATTATAGTTTCAGCCATGTAACTCCATTTTCCAAATCCTCTGGGTACCAAGGTTTCGAGGCTAGTGCTTTTCCTTGTCTCCAATAATACCTCTTGAGAGAGGTTACGCCGGGAGAGTGTCCAATTTTCCTTGAGTCATTTCCTAATTTCTTTTTACTTTTTCTTCATCTTCTTCTTCTTATCACTTCTATACCAAGTTCACATTAAGTAATTCCTATTCTCTTCTTTCTACCCTCTCTTTCTTATTTTTTTAACCACTCTACCGCCAATACTAGAACCATTAACCCATAAAGCACATTAAAAAGGAGTACATTATATTTGGATTTCATTAGCAGTTTTCAAGTGAGAGTCCAATTGAGCTGTTGAGTTTAGAGAGGGGATCGAATTCAAACCGTGCTACTGGATAGCCGGAGCGCTTTTGTTCAATGATCTATAAGGGCAATAACCCGGGCTTATCCCACAAGCTCAAACCGCAGTGAGGTAGGTGCTCGAATCCATCTCTTTATCGCTCTAAAATCCTTGACACACGAGCCGCACACACGCTGGTGAGGCTAGGCGATTGTTCGAGAGGGGTCAATCGAACCCGAGTCCTTGAGGGAGACCGAGCATGGTAGATCCAGGCCCGACCATGGACATGTAGATCTTTTGCATTTAAACGAAAAGAAGTAGTCAAGTGTTCGATATACTGATCAGGGTTTTGGCTCTTTCAAACCAAAAAAACCCCATTTTGCTTTGCTTTACCGGAATGGGGTGCCCCGTTCTTCTTCTCTCTTGCTCTCTCTTTGCCATTTTGCCAATCTAGCACTATTTTCGCTCATCTCTGGTCAATTCGAAGCATAATCTTCTCAATTCAAAGCACAATGTTCTCAATCGAATCAGGTATGTTTCAAAAAAAAATAAAATTGGGAAACTAAGATTTGGGAATTAGGTTTTTGGCGATAAAATAATCCCAAAACTGGTGAAAATTTTGATTAGAATTTTTTGATATTCATATTATTATTTGATTGGGTTTGAAAATTGGATTTGGGTGTTTAGGGTATTGGAGATAAAAGAACCCCACATATATATATTATTTCTTTTGAACACCCAATGGTGGTTATTTTTGTTCTTTATATTTATAATATTAGTTTTTTGTTATGTTAGTTTACAGCGTTAATTGCAATAGTGTTTGCTTAATTTGGAGTTCTCGACTTAGTATTCTTCGGATCAATCATTCATTTGTTCCTTCATGAGGAAGAAAACATTGTTAACCCCATTTCGAAGATTGCAATATAACTGCTTGAAAGGTTACAACAAAGGGCCAACGAGATTCTGACAAATTAAATGCCTTTATAACCCAAAAGGTTGTTCAAAAGTACAATATTGTATAGTCCAAGTAGTTTGATGTTTTAACTTTCAAATTGGG
The DNA here is from genome assembly GCF_054954075.1 of Amborella trichopoda. Classification (NCBI taxonomy): domain Eukaryota; kingdom Viridiplantae; phylum Streptophyta; class Magnoliopsida; order Amborellales; family Amborellaceae; genus Amborella; species Amborella trichopoda. Next base: position 5,007,208 of record NC_142347.1, on the reverse strand, counting down.
GCCAATATAGATATAAAAAAAGGGAAGTATAAATATTTTTATAAAATTTATATTTTTCTCTCTATCCAGCCGTCCATTCTGAATGGATGGCTAAGATGGCCACAATCACAATATCACGCCTCTACACTATTATATTTTTAATTTTTTATATAAAATATTTTGACACCAAATTTTGGGTGTCAACTTCTTTCTTAAACTCGCACCTGTACAAAATATTAAAAAAATCCTAAATAAAATAAAATGACCTAAATGCTTTCAGGGTATTTTGGTCATTTTATTTTTTAATACTTTTTAGGTGTGCCCGATTGAAATTATGGTATGTACTAAATTTCATATTCACATAATTTGTATGAAAAAATTAAAAATAAAATTCTCTGAAGCGTTGGATCTAGATCAAACAGTCAGAGGCTCACTTGATCAAAAGCGAACAGCTGGATGGGGGAGAAGTATAAATCTTCCATACAATAATGGAAATATAGAAACCTTTCCCATGTTCAAAAAAGTAGGTCCTTATTTTAAAATAGGATTGTTTACAAAAAAACCACTTACCTTTGGGTGCGGTTTGTATAGAGATGAGGCTCTAAATAATTAAAGTAAAGTGCACTTTCAAATAATGTCAAGAAAGATGATTTCAATACTGGAAATCTTTGTGGTAGCCTTAAAATATATTTTTGTATTTAATTATAAAATTTAAAGCTTAAAAAATAGTATAGATCAAGTAGATCTATGAAAACTCGAAAATCTTGAAAATTGACAGTCAAAAAATGTGTTACAAGATGCACTATGTCCAAAACTTAAAATCCATATTTTTCTCATGTCCATGCATCTTAATGTCGAGATGATCAATTTGAGGATATTTGAGCATCAAAACAACCTCTTCTAGTGAAATTTTTGAGGTGGGCTTTAATTTGGTTGTTTAGAGCCTTGGCTTTATATAAAGTTTTTTTTTTACATTTTATACAAAGAAGTTATAATCACTCTTGTCCTTTAAATTTCAAAAATAGATGGTTGTAAAAGTGTCTTTGATAAGACACGAAACTAAAAAAAAAACAATTCTCGTGACTCAACCCAACCATTTAATTTGATATGTAATGAGTGTGACCTCCTTGTACAAAAGATAACATGTCACTTTATTGACAATCCCTTCTAAAACTTCAAACAGAAATTTAATTCCTTTAAAATTAACCGATCTTTATTTAAATTTCTCTAACCATTAAGAGCCTTCATGAGGTGAGAGAGCGACACCTAAAAAAAATATATCATGAGAGAATTGATTGAATTGCGTCCACATTACGGTTGGCGACAAGCCAATGAGAACTATGGGGAGGTGTCTTTCATGGCTTTAGTTGTGTTAGTTAAGGGAAAACCATGGTTCCACGATGTTCTGTCCTTGCTGAAAGAACTATAAAAAAGGATAAAGAAGCCCTTCGAAGGTTTTCTATGGGATTCTCAGTACGAGGTGATTTCCTGCTCAAAAAGTCATTCGATGGCATCATTCTACGATACTTTGATCAGCCAGAAATTGACCAAGTATTGACAGAGTTACACAATAAAGGAGGTCATTCTGGTGTAACCGCCTTAGCTTAGAAAATCAGGCGCAAAGGCTATTACTGGACCACCATGGCTAAAGATTGTTGGAAGTTCGTAAAGAGGTGTCCCAAATGTCAGCTTTATGAATACCTCATCCATGCACCGTCCGTACCACTCAACTCAACACTGCCTGTATGGCCTTTTGCCATGTGGGGTCTTGATATCATCGGAGTGATTTCATCGAAAGCCTCAAATGGCCACCGATTTCTATTAACGGCTACAGAGTACTTCACCAAATGGGTAGAGGTCGTATGATTTGTCAAAATTGAAGGACAACATGTTGCCCGTTTCATAAAGAACAATATTGTATTCAGGTTCGGTGTTCCTGAGTCAATCATTACTGACAATGGATCCAATTTCAAAAATTAAAATGTCTCTAAGGTGTGAAAAAAGTTTGGGATAACGCAGAAATTTTCCACACCCTACCACCCTCAAGGAAATAAACAAGCAGAGGCTACAAACAAATGACTTCTCAAAATTATAGACAAAGTAATAGAAGGTGGCAAAGATTGGTATGAAAAGCTAAATAACGCGTTATGGGCCTACCGGACAACTGAGAAGACTCCTATTGGCACGACCCCATACTCATTGGTGTATGGTATGGAAGCAGTGTTACCTATTGAAGTTGAGATACCGTCTCTCCGAGTACTTATTCATAAGGATTCAGATGAGGAACAAAAGATCGAAGCGCGAATCGCTACCCTCGTTAATTTGGATGAAAGACGATTACGAGTAACACAAAATATTGTCGCTTACCAGTGTAAAATCGAGAAGGCATACCAAAGTAAAGTTGTTGCTCGACAGTTCAGGGAAGGGGACATGGTACTCAAGAAAATCTTCCACACTCCTACAAACCCACACCCTTTAGGCAAGTTCAAACCTATTTGGGAGCGGTCATTTGTAGTAACCTGAGTGCACGCAGGCAATTCTTACAAGATCAATAATCAGGAGGGATGTGTGCTCAACGACCCCATCAATGCGATGTATCTCAAAAAATACTACCCGTAATGGGTTCAAAAGAGTGGTGAAAACCTGAAAAGACTTCATAAAAAAATAAAAAAAAATGGACGTGGTGAAAAACTGAAAGGGCATCACGGGTAACATACTAAAATAAAATAAAATAAAAAATCTCCAAGAAGGAGCTTCTGATTTAAAAACATTCAAGTACAAAGAAGTACTTGCAAGTTCCAACATTACGGCACAAAATAGACCTTGAGGACGAAGACACCTCCTAAACCCTATAGGTTCCCAACATAACCAACTCAGAAAAATGTGGGAGCGTGATATGAATGGAAACCCGAAGTGGCTTCGACGAATCTTGGAAGAACATCGGGACCTCTCCAAGATGAAAGCTCAGCAAGAAGTCAGATAACTCTTCATGGACCCATGAAGCACAGGATGAACGCTCCAAAGGTAAAAAGACAACTTCAAGACTTTTGAGTTCTCACGATCCCACAAGGAAATTTTTTCATCATCTTTGGATAAAATATAATAAAGAAAATGACCACCAAAGGGGTCACAGGTGGCAAAAGTGTAAGGTCAGTCCCTTTTAAAAGCGATTTTTCAATCTAATTGTTAAAACCCTCCATTTCCAAAACCTTTTTAGAAATGACTTCTTCATCACTACAAGAGGTTAAACTGTTAGTCGATCTAGCCTCGTTCTCAAAGCTAACTTCCTATGCCTATTATGAAGGTTTGAAACTAGTTAGGCACTCTATGGTTGTATGAGTATAACTACCAACTACCACATATCGAAGATGGGTGAACCTCGCCAATGACTATATTGGCTAGTCTGGGAGCGTTTTTCTCTCAACTGGATCCCCTGGTGTAACATAAAAGAGCTGAGATAGGATAAACGTCAAACTTGTACAATGTAAAAGAGCCTAGACAGGATAAACGTCAAACTTGTCCAACGTTAAAGAACCAAGACAAGAAAAAAAACGTCAAACTTGTGCGACGTTAAAAGAGCGAGACATGAAAAAACGTCAAACTCGTACGACATTAAAGAGCCAAGACAGGAAAAACATCAAACTCATGCGACGTTAAAGAGCCGAGACAGGAAAAACGTCAAACTCGTGAGACGTAAAAGAGCCGAGACAGGATAAGCGTCAAATTCGTGCGATGTTAAAAAGCCGAGACAAGAACGACATCAAACTCATGCGACGTAAAAAAGCCGAGACAGAGACCGTCCAGCCTAGTATGATGTGAAAGGTCGGGTGTATCTAGGGTACAACTACCCTGTTCAATGGAAAAATGTCAAACTCGTGCGTCGTAAAAGAGCCAAGACAGGAACTGCCCAGCCCTGTATGATGTTAAAGGTCGGGTGTATTCAGGACACAACCACTCTATTCAATAGAAAAACGTCGAACTCGTGCGACGTAAAAGAGCCGAGACAGGTATCGTCTAGCCCTGCATGTCGGGTGTATCCAAGGCACAACCACCTTGTTTCAATGGAAAAACATGAAACTCGTGCGACGTAAAAGAGCCAGGGCAGGTACCATCTATCCCCATATGACGTGAAAGGTCGGGTGTATCCCATGCACAACCACCCTGTTCAATGGGAAAACGTCAAAATCGTGTGACGTAAAAGAGCCGAAGCAGGTACTGTCTAGCCCCGTATGTTGTAAAAAGGTCGGGTGTATCCAGGGCACAACCACCCTGTTCAAAGAATTCCATTTATCCCCGTATTGACGTTCATCGCTGCATGACGCTAAACTTCTTAGAGGACTCTATGGTTGCAGGAGTTAAAACTGCTAACAAACATTATTTTTCGAAATATCTTTCTCTTTTCAAAATTTTCACTATATGTGTTGTCTTTTCCAAAAAAGTAATTCCTTTGTTAAAATCGTAACCTGTCCTTGCTCCAGGTTCTATTTCAAATCTCCCCTTACTTTTAAAAATTCTAAAAGAGTCATAAAAAAATGAAGGAGCTTGGACACCCATTTATGATGACTACCGTGTTGTCGCGATAGCGTTACTGCCTCGTCTCTTACTTCTGATTTGGCCAGACAAGTCTCTTCTTATAGAAAGCATTTTCCTATAAACAGCCTTAATAAACCCTAAGGAGATCAAAGAAAATGCCTGGGTTAAAATTCCAACTACAAAGACCCCTGAAGTTAAATGGCATGGCTAGAAAATCCAACTCGAGTTTCAAGCTTGTGTAACTCGCTGACATCTCACGTCAAAAATCTTAAGAGGAAAAATGCCCTAGGTGGGTGAGCTCGGTAAGCACCAAGACTTGGAGGGATAGTTGGTGTGCCACCTGACCACGTGACCTTAGGAAGAAATTTAAAATGTCTGCTTTATCTTTGTCGTTCACCTGCCCCTAGAAGGACAGGGAACACCAAAGTGTCTACTTCTTTGCCACTCACCTGTCCCTCGAAAGACATGGAATACCAAAGAGGGGCAACTGTAGACACCCCATTTTAAATATGACAAATTCGATGGTTTTTTGAACTTTTAAGATTACATTATCTTAGAAGACTCAATTTAATTACCACAAAACTACCCAAATCCTATTCCAATTTGAAGTATAGCCCAAGAGCTTTCCAACGGTCCAAGAATCGCCTGAATAAGACTTATGGAAAAAATAATATAATAAATGACAATTTAATCCTTGTAAGACCCAACTGTCGGGCCATGGGTAGGGCTGTAACAGGCCCGACAGGCTTAGAAGCGGGCTGATGATGCAGTCAACGCATCTAATGACATAGCAAACGCGTTTTTTTTAAATAGGTAAGGATAAAACATAAAGACAAATCCAAAAATTTTCAAAAAAACTCTAAAAATTTTAGAAAAAATCACCAATTGAATCTTATAAATACCCCCTCTTCACCAGAAGAAAACCTCTACTACCTTTCCCACCCAATTCTACGCCCAATTCTATATCTAAAAGAGAAATATTTTCATAAGAGGAACTTCCAAACGATCTTAGTACTTCCAAACGAACTTATCAGCCAAATCCTCTCATCACTATCTGTAAAATCCATCTGTACGTTCAAGTGCTTGTCCATATCATGGAAAAAATTTCTCTCCTCTCTTTACTTTACTCGAATCCATTATACCTCTCCACTCTTACCTTCTTTCCCTTTTGCCCTCTTCTATATCAAGAAGAGCTTCTTCTGTCTAAGCCTCTCTGATATAGTGAAGGGCTCAGAGATACCCCTTAAACCCATAAAGCTATTAAGGGGTGATCCTCACTAGCACATCAATATAGCATCCCATAGCCCAAGTTTGATGTGCTACATGGCCTGGGATTTCAGGGATTTTCTGACCCTCTCGATTTGTACAAACCTCGCAATGGAGGAGCACATTGCTCTCCCCAGGCTTCAACTATAGTTTGGAAGATCTACAAGTCACATCCTTGGAGTTTATTTCAACCATGTTAGCTTATCCTTTACAATTTAGTGACTAGTTTTCATATATACATCGTTTAATGCTGAGCATTGGTTGTTTAGCTCCTCCAGTGGACATTGGAAAAACATAATAGGTGGTTTTGAAATGTTTTCTCATCCGCAGAAGGCTACTTATTTGTACATAAGAGGAAGATGTCACCGACTCTACAATGGCAATAGGGTTGCCATCTTGGATATGGATAGCAGGAAGTGGGAAACCCTCCGTTGCCTTTTGAAGTGAAAGCCTCGGTGGTCACTCCTCTTGATATAGACAACATAGATGAGAAGCTCAAATTGGTGGAGGGTGGGAGTGGAGATAGAGTCTGCCTAGTTGATGAGTCCATAGAGGTAGGGCTAAGGAAATGGAACCTTTGCCTATTGGAGGAGAAAGCTGGGGCGATGATGTTCCATTGGGAGGAGAAAGCTAGGATTAGCCTTTGGAAAGATTGTGAGCCTTTCCTCTCTTTTTTCTTCTAGGGATGCAACTTGCACCAGCATTATCCATTAGTAGTGGCTATGAACCCCTCACTCTAGAGCATAAAGAATAAAATTGAGCTTTTACTCTACGATATAAGGGGAGATAAATTGGTGAAGAGGAGTAGTATTAAAGTGTAGAGGAATAAAAGTTTTCTATGGGTGGATTATAATGGCGACGATGATGAGGAGTATCTAGTTGGGGACCTTGCCAGTTTTACGGGACCCAATTCTGACCCTATAGAGAAACACCCCTCAATTGCAATTATTTGCTCCATAATTAATAATAATTGCAATTAATTCTACACTGGTGACCCGTAATTGGAATTTTCCTTTGGAAGGAATTATTGCTTTGGTTATCATTCTATTTTCATCAATTCAACCAATAATTCATTTGCATTGCTTGTTTTCTTTGTTTGTGGTTGTTTTCAATTGAGATCTTATTAACTCTATGTTATTTTTCTCTTTTTATTTTTTTGGTGTTATATCCATTTATGTGGATTCAAGTCTGGATTAAGCCTTCTTGTTCTCTTAATTATTATAAATAGACTTTCCTTGTCTATACTTTCTCCCATGAAAAATTATGAATTGTTATTGACTTCTTATAAGCTTCCATCAATTTCAATTTCCGAGACTTACTTTTCTCTTATTTCTTTTTCTTTTTTTCAACGACCAAATCACTCAAACCTAGCAAGTTACACTTTTTTTCAATGCTCAAATGAGTCACTTAGACTTGGCAAGCTACTCTCAGAATGAGAAACATAGAATTGGGCGAGTGTAACTGAATCATTGCCTCGCATATTATGCCAGAGACCAAGCTTGAGTTAGACGTGTTTTGTACTTAACCAGGACAAGTTAGTCACTCCGCTCAGCCTCTTTGGTAGATGACATGGGCTAGTGACCCAAGTTAGTCTGAGTTGTTTTCAAATAATGTATTTTACCAAGACGAGGCATATCATACGTCTTCCTAATTATTCTTTTAAGGTGAGTCAGTGTGGAGACGGCCCCTACCCTTATTAGGACTTGAGCCGCGTTGCAAATCATCAAGTACTAACTAATTAAACCCGGGCTCTTTCCTACAGCTTCCTAATTTTACCAAAGACCAAGTCAGTCACTAACTAAACCTTGTTTACAGTTGACTTGAGCACAGACCCGTCCTTCTTTCAAAACACTTCTTATATGTTAAAAAGGATATTTGTAAGAAAACAGGGGGAATGCCCCACCTAGTCCCAAGAGAGGGGCACGCCCCATACACTAAGGCGCAAACTTTTGGGGGGGGGGGCACACCCCAAGTATAGTTCCAAGGGTAGCTTACCACATCCCCCACCCAAGCATAGTTCCAAGGGTAGCTTACCACACTAGGTCTAAAGACCTAGTCGACCAAGCCTAGGTATTGAGACATATCCTTCCAAACTAGGTACTGAGATCTAGCTTACCATCCTAAGTATTGAGACCTAGTATAGCATGCACAGGCATTAAGGCCTAGTTTTGAAAAAATTTTCAACTATTGCTCTCTGATTTGAAAGTGTTGAGAGCATGAGGCCTCCCATATTTTAAATATCAGAGAAAGACCTTGAGGTAATCTTCTGCAATTTATTTTATGTTTATCCAGTTATGTGTTTCATGATTCCAAGATCAAGATTATCCAATTTTGTTTGTGCAACATAGATTTGTGAATATGACAACAAGTGAGAGTCATTAAGATTCCTTTTTTAGTGTTTGTATTGTTTCTCATAATGTATTTGGACTCTTGTAAGCAATCCAAGTAGAGAAAATAAAGAAAAAAAAGAAAAATTTTAAATTGTCTACACTTGCCTAGGTTGTATCGTCCTACTTTCAATCACCCTAACATCCAACTCTATCTTTGTAACCCACATTTGACATAGCTCCAATTTTTGGATCCTAAAATGCGATTTTTCCACACATGATTTTTGAAGTGTGGCTAGTCACAAGAGAAAGAAATGCTACCAAGTTATCCAAATTAGGAGTCATATCAATTCCTTTTAAATATCATCCTGGTTCAATAATCAACCTTAGAGAGAGATGGTAGCAATACATTGCTATCAAATTTAGCAAAAACTCTGTTGTTTCTTTTAAAAAACCTGCAATGTAAACAATTTCCTTTTTAAATATTTTCCCTTCAAGTCATGAATATAAACAATAAAACAAATTGTTTTTTTTGAGCAATTTAGTGGGGATGACGAGCCCCTAACCCTTTTTTAAATCGTTAATGGTTTTTTAAGTTAGTAGGTGAAAATGGGGTTGGGGTCGTGGTGGTAGCACCACATGTGCCCCAGCTAAGGTTACAATATAAGGAAGTTACAATCAACCCTAACCGATGGACATCAAATTAGTCCCATTAAACAAGATCAAATACATAAAAGCAAAAATCGAAAATTTATCACATACCCCTAGTTGTTAAATTTCATATTTGACAATTAGTGGTGATTGTAACCTCTAGCAGTTGAATTTCGAATTTGACAAGGGTGATCGTAACCTCCTTTTACCAGGAGTAAATAGTATTATAGTAAGGATGTGGTTTCCATAAGGTTGCAACCTTAAACAATCCAACTAAGGTGGACCTTCAAATTTTATCATAATATATAATTTTGGTGTAAAATGTTCTTAAGATTATCTCAAACTATATTTTTATATCTAATTATAAAATTTTAAATTCCAAAAATGGTTAAAATCAAGTAGATCTATAAACATATGAAAATCTTGAAAATGGACGGTCTAGATAATGTGTTGTAAGATGCACTATTTTTGAGATTCAAAATCTCATTATTTTTCATAGTCATACATCTGAATGTCGAGATGATCAATAAAATGGTTTTTCAACATTAAAAGAACTTTTTTTGATGGATTTTTGAAGTGCATCCGTAGTTCTACATTTAAGGTTGCAACCTTTATATAAACTTTTTCCTTATAGTAAAGGGGAAAGTTTATATAGAGCCAGGGCTCTCAATCAAATTAGAGCCTACCTCAAAAACTTCACTAGAAGAGATTGTTTTGATACCCAAATATCATCAAATTGATCATCTCGACATCCAGATGGATAGACATGAGAAAAAAATGGATTTCAAGTTTTGGAAATAGCATCTTGTAACACATTTTTTGACCGTCAATTTTCACGATTTTCAAGTTTTCATATATTTGTTCGATCTATACTATTTTTAAATTTTTAAATTTTATAATAAAGATGAAAATATATTTTAAGGCTATGACAAAAAATTTCAGTATTGAAATCATATTTCTTGACACTATTTGAAGGTCGGCTCTAATTTGATTGTTTAGAGCCTCGGCTCTATACAAACCTCATCCTCTAGCATATAATCGTACTAAAAATTTTATAGGAATTTTTCTTTTTAATTTTTTCCCTCGAGTTATTTGACAAATGTTTTTTCGAATTTCCAAAACTAAAACTTCTTGGGAACCTTACAAAACAAATTCCTCTTAATATAAATTAATCACTATAGCACATTTATCACTGTACAAAATGACTTTTCTCGGTCATCATCATAACTGGGATTTTGGGATTTTCTTTTACCTGTTTTCATCTATGAACTTGATTGTTTCCATCTACAACCTTGCTTTTTGCCGAGGGTGCGTCCAATATTCAATATTTTTGTGTTCGAAAAAGAAGTAACTTTATCAGGGAAATGTGATCATAATATTCCTTGAACCTGCATAAATTTAGGTGACTTTTGACCACTACTTCTAATAATATTTATTTGTAATATGAAATATAATGTGTGAACTATTTCAAAATATAAATAGTCAGATCAAGAAGAATTAAACCCCCAACCCTTCCCCCTCCAAAAAATTGAAAAACATTATTTCAAATATCTAGAGAACAAAACAACGCAATATAGACATTCTCATTAGTAGAGAATTAGAGCGACTTGAAGGAACTGGACAATTAAATATAAATAGTCAAATTTTTATAATAGAGAATTAGAGCGACTCATAGAAACTGGACAATGCAATATAAATAGTAAAATGAGCAAAGGATTGGAGTGATCCAAAATGGGACGTTTGGTTCGCGTGAAATTGTTTTCTAGAAAATATTTTCATATAAAAAAATCTCTTGTATGGTTGAGTGTGGGAGTATTGTTGAAAAGATGCACTAAGACCAATTGATATGAAAATATTCCCACAGTTAACTACAGAGAGAAATATTTCATGTGAAAATATTTTCTAAAAAGTAATCTATATTTAAAATGTAGACATCGATTTTTATATTTCCAAAGTAATTAAAAAAAAGGAAAACGTCTTATAAACAAATATTACTATTATATATATATATATATATATATGAAAAAGCTGGAGTGCCCACTAGCTCATATGAAAATATGAGCCCAACGGCTTAGATTGAATCTGGGCCGATCTGACGATCGCGGATATCCGATAGTATTTACATTTTATTTTATTTTCTATAAATCCAAATCACTTGAAATTTTAGGTGTGTTCATCAAAACTAGGTGAATCTTCAAAAAATATCAAAAAAATAGGTTTGGAAAAAGATGGGATTAGCCTACTAGCTCATATGAACATATGAGCCCAACGACTCAGATTGAATCTGGGTCGATCTGATGATCACGGATATCAGGTAGTACTTGAATTTTATTTTATTTTCTACAGATCTAAATCATTTGAAATTTTATGTGTGTGTTCTTCTCATCAAGGCGCACCAATTAAAAAAAAAAAAAAATTATTTGCGAAGAAAATAACCAAAATACTCCCAAAACATTATGGGGGTATTTTGGTCAATTTATTTAATGTAAAATAGTTTTTTGATATTTTTCGAATGTTCACATATTTTTGATAAATACGTTTCCAAAATTTCAAGTGATTTGGATTTGTATAAAAAAAACTAAAATTCAAACACTACTAGACATTCGTGATCGTTAAAATCGGCCCATAATCAATCTGGGACATTGGACTTATATGTTCATATGAGCTAGTGGGCTAATATCATATTTTCCCTATATATATATATATATATATATATATATATATATATATATATATATATATGAAAATTCTTCTGTGAGCCAATGGGCTCATAAGAAAATATGAGTCCAATGGCTCAAATTAAATATAGGTCGATCTAAGGATCAAGGATGCCCGATAGTGTTTGAATTTTAATTTTTTTTTCTACAAATCCAAATCACTTGAAATTTTAGATGTGTGTTGATAAAAAATAGGTGAATATTTAAAAATATTAAAAAAACATTTATATGAAAATAAGTAACCAAAATACCCCAATAAATTTTTGGGTTATTTTGGTTTATTTTAATTTTTCAGATTATTTTTGTTAATTTTTATTAGGTGCGGCTAGATGAGAAAAACATTCACCTAAAAATTCAAATACACTCGACCGTTAGATCGGTCCAGATTCAAATTGGACCATTGGGCTTATACTATTATATGAGCTGGTAGCATCTTCCAGATATATATATATATATATATATATATATATATATATATATATATATATATAAGGTGAATATTCTTCTCATGTAACCAAACCTAATAAAAATATAAAAAAAAAAAAAAATCCACAAAATTAAAAATGACCAAAATATCCCTGAAAGTTTACAGGGGTATTTTGGTAATATTTTTTCATGTAAAATATATTTTTTTATTATTTTTTGAATATTCACCTATTTTTATCAATACACGTCTAAAATTTCAAGTGATTTAGATTTGTAGAAAAAAGATTAAAATACTATCAGGTATCCGTGATCGTTAGATCAGCCTAGATTCAATCTGAACCATTGGACTCAATTTTTCTTATGAGCCCATTAGCTCACAGAAGCATTTTCTTTTATATATATATATATATATATATATATATATATATATATATATATATATATATATATATATATACCCATTGTTCCCATTTTTTATGGTTCTTTCCATAAAAATCTTTCAATCTTGATGACCCCTAAAATCTCTCATGCTTTCTCTCTTCCTATCCACGTTTCCCTTTTTCTCTCTCTTCTACACAAGATTCCATGAAAATCTCTATTACATAAGCTTGAATAAAAATCTCTCTATCTCTTTTAAAATCTCTCAAACTCAAGAATTATCTATATTTATATATATCTTTAATTTCAAATCTCTCCCCTCTAGGCATAAGGTTCAATAAAAATCTCTTACATAAGCTTCTACAAAAATCTCTTATCTCTTCTAAAATCCATCCACGCGCATTCTCTCTCCCCACCTTTTCCTCTCTCTCTCCTACATATAATCTTTCTATAAAAAAAATATTTTATCTCTCTTAAAATCTCTCTCCATGTCTCTTTCTCTCTAGTTTCTATAACAATCTCTTATACATTCTTTCCCTTCATATCTCCTATCTCTTATACATTCTTTCCCTTCATATCTCCTATCTCTCATACATTCTTTCCCTTCATATCTCCTATCTCTTATACATTCTTTCCCTTCATATCTCCTTCTCTCTATATCTATCTCAAAGCCTTTAACACTCTCTCTCTAGTTTCTATAGAAATTTCTTATACTTGCTTTCCCTTCATATCTCCTTCTCTCTATATCTATCTCAAAGCCATCTTGTTAGAGGGATATTTGACTTATTGAAACTTTTTTCTTTTTACCCATCCAAATTTTAAAATTTAGAAATTGTCTTATCTCATTAGTCAACAAAAAAATTGTTATATCTCTTTTTTTTTTTTTTTTTCAAAGTATCTATAGAAATCTATCATGCATCCTTTCCCTCTATATCTCCTTTTCTCTCCCACGCATGGTTTCTATTAGGATTCTATTGGTACATGAAGGTGATATTTATAAACTCTCCTATCTACAGTGAGAATTCGTTTGTTTGCATATAGCTTAAAATATCTCTCCATCTATATATTAACTCTCTCTTCTCTGTCTCACCCTCTCTTCTCTGTCTCCTATAATTCCTCTCTTATGGCAACCTCTTCACAAGAAGAAATACCCCACCACCACTTTCTTCTCCCTCCCAATCCTATGCCTAAAAGAGAAACTTCTTCACATGAAGAATACTCCTATGGACTTCCAAACGATCTTATTGAACGAATCATCCCATCGTTGCCTGTAAAATCCATCTGCAAGTTTAAGTGCTTGTCAAAATCATGGAAACAATTTCTCTCCTCTCTCTACCTTGCTCGAATCCATTATATCTCTCCTCGCTTACCTTCTGCCCCTTTTGCCCTCTTCTATACCATGAAGGGCTTCTTCTGCCTACGCCTCTCTGATATAGTGAACGGCGCAAAGATACCCCTGAAACCCATAAAATTATTAAGTGGTGATCATCACAAGCAAATCAATGTAGCATCGCATAGCAACGGCTTGGTGTGCTACATGCCCTGGGAATTCAATGATGCTCTGCCCCTCGCGATCTGTAACCCCGCAACGCATGACCACATTGCCCTCCCTAGGCTCCCACAATGGTCTAGAAAATCTAAAGGCCGCATCCTTGTGTTTTATTTCAACCCTAGTAGCGTATCCTTCACAATTTTGGTGACCTTTTTCCTATATACAACGATTGGTGTTGAGCATTGGTTGTTTAGCTCCTCCGATGGATACTGGAAGAAAATAACAGATGGTTTTGAATTGTTTCCTCATCCGGCTACTTACTTGTGCATAAAAGGAAGATGTTACCGACTCTACAATGACTATCAAACAGCTCGCATCAGGGTTGCAATCTTTGATTTGGATAGAGGGAAGTGGGTAACCCTTGCGTTGCCTTCTGAAGTGAAAGCCTCGTTGACCACTCCCCTTTATAGAGGCGACGACAAAGACGAGAAGTTCAAATTAGTGGAGGGTGGGAGTGGAGATAAGATTTGCCTGGTTGATGTGTCCATAAAAGAAGTGCTAAGGATTTGGAACCTTTGCCTGTTGGAGGGGAAAGCTGGGGTGACGGTGTTCCATTGGGAGGAGAAAGCTAGGGTTGACCTTTGGAAAGATTGTGAGCCTCTCCTCTGTTTTCCTTCTAGGGATATAATCTTTCACCAACATTATGCATTAGTAGTGGCTATGGACCCCTCACTTAGGTGTATAAAGAATAAAATAGAGCTTCTACTCTACGATGTAAGGCAAAATAAATTGGTGAAGAGGAGTTCTATGAAATTGAATATGAGGAGGGGGTTTCTATGGGTGGGTTATAATGGGGAGGATGGTAAGGACTATCTAGCAGGGCACATTCATGTCTTTCCCTATCGAGAAACACTCCTCCATTGCCACTACAAGGAGTAGATGAGGATGGAAACTAAGAGCTGAAGGAAACTCCTATTTGCATAGGGTTAAAATTTGAATTGAGATTTTTTTTATGGAGGTAGAGATATTTCCTTGAAAAGAGGAGACATGAGGAGAGAGAGTGTGTCGATTTAACCAAAGTGAAACGTGGTTATAGGGAGAGATTTTCTTTTAGTTTTTTATTTTATATTCAAGTGGGGTGACTTCTCAATTTGATGAGACTTGGGTATTTTTGTAGTGAGCTTTTTATGAATGGAAAAGATAAGAGGTTTTTCTTCTCATGACTTAATTTAAAAAAACTTTATTTCCTCCATAGTTGCTGAATTTTGTTGGTTTTAAGTTCTAAATAATGCCAAATTTAATTTTGCGGTCTCCTTTAACATCTAAATTGTAACTGCAATTACTTCAGCAGTAGTAACTTGTTATTGGAATTATTCTTCGGAGAGAATTATTACTTTGGCATTCATTCTCTTTTCATCAATTGAACCAATAATTTATTTGCCTCCCTTGTTTTCTTTGGTTGTGGCAATTATGATTTTATTAACTCTATGTTATTTTCATTCTTTCTTTTTTTTTGGTGTTATTTCAATATCAATTTTGGTGGCAATTTCAATCAACATATTTAAGTCCGAATTTAGCCTTCTAATCCTTGTTGTTCTTTTAGTAGAGACAAAGAGAGTATATTGGATCGAGTTTAGATGCTTATCATATCCACGAAATCAATTTGGAGCAAACTCAATCTTATCAACGATCTCATTGCTCCCGTATTTATGGGATTATGAAGAGAGAAGAAGATGAGAGACTTTAAGATGATTTACGATTTTTTTTTTATATAAGAACTCTTGAAACAAAAGACCCATGTAGCTAATTATTAATATATATGTTGCAATATTATACGGTATCCTAGCATATATATAGAGGTTACGTATATATACTTGACCTCTATCTAAAATTCCCATTTTAAAGAAAATTTACGTCGTGTGATATTTATGTATGTCAATAATAATATAATGTGAAATATCCACATATATTATAATAAATGTCAATATCATAATTACTAATAGTAATGATCAAGGTTAAAAAGATGGATTGACGATCCGGATTGTTTACCTCAAAAATCGTGTCGGATCAATGGACCCGTGTCGGATCGGAGAATCATTTGAATCGACAAGTTGTCTCAAAAACTTTTCAAAAAATTACTATAAATCTCTAAAAATTGTGTTCTTTTAGTTTTTAAAAGAAATTAGGATTGGTGCGTTATGTACTTTCATTACTTTATAAAAATAGATGAATATTGAGCCGTTGTTTTCCTGTTTAAACGCTTATATAATAATTAATTATAATATAATATTATAATATTACATCAAAACAATTTAAAATATTAGAAAATACTTCCATATAATAAGATTAACAAAGCAATTTATCATATAAAATAAAAATTTTGCATCACATCAAAGTATTAAATATTATTAATTCGATTTACTCATCTAAAATTATCATAACCTAACTAACTATATTAAACATTGAACCGTTTTTTGCGACTTTTTATTTTTGTTTCCAGCACGTTCTTATGTTAGGTCAAATGCAGCTTAAATGCCAATTTAATGTGTGAGTTTATTTGCCATAGCAACGATTCACCACCAGAACCAGCTATTGGAGTATACATTTTGAAAACCATGTCATTTCTCTCTCTCCATCCCTGTCAAAGACTTTTTTCTCTGAGTTTCTCTCTGTAAGACTTCTTTCTCTTAGTTGCTCTCTCTAGGCAATATAATTATTTTTTATCCCTCTCTATGCAATATAATTATTTTTTATCCTTAAAGTTTTGTAAAACCTGAAAATCTAGGATGGGTTGCTCTTTTCTCTATAGAAAAAAGTTATGATCATAGATTTTCAGAAATTAACATTGTAAAAAAAGATTTCAAGAAATTGAACATACCCCTCTTTTTTTTTTTTCTTTTTTTCTACGTTTGTATTTTTCTCAGGAATTTTTGTTTTAACTAAAATTCCCTGTTTTTGCGGGAATTCTTATTTAAACTATAATTGTTTTTTTAAAATGGAAATTCTTGTATGAGGAGAGATTTTTAACGAATGGTTTCTCTTGTTTATTTTCCATTTTGTTTTTGTGAGTATTTGGATAGAAGTGAATGTTCAGATTACATAATTATGAGTTTGTTTGGTTGATTTCTTTAGCTTGGTTTTAGTTGGTTATTGAAAAGAAAGTGATCCTTCTTGCATTAATATGTGTGGAAAATATAGAAACTTGTATTGATGTTTAGGAACAAAGTTGTGTACTACTAAAGAACTAACATAGGTAATGAACTACTTTCTTAATATGGGTATACACAAAAGACTAAAGAAAATATTGTTCCTAACCTTGAGGTTTCTATATTTTCCACAATATAAATATTTTTTTTTTTCTTTGATTGGTTATTGAGTTACAGTGAATTTGGTTGGTTGATTTCTAGTTTTCTAATAGGGAGTCAAAAGTGGTTATTATATAAAAAGAATTAAATCAAATGATAGTCTTTAGCTATAATGTAGTCGCCACTTTATTAGATTTGATCTTAAATGGCTGAATTATTATTTTTTTCTATCAAAAAGATATTGGAGAAAGGATATTGGGTGAAGAATGGAGAAAGAAAAGGGATTTGATCTTAAATGGTTGAATTATAATTTTTTTCTATCAAAAAGATATTGGAGAAAGTATATTGAGTGAATAATGGAGAAAGAAAGTGCATGTTACTCTGATCCTAAATTATATGGGGTGAACGTTATGGCCGATGCAGAAGTATCTAGAGGAGTATCTGGAGAATCAGCTTCAAACTGTTAGCACATCAGTAGCAGGGGAAATGGGATCGACTCAAGATCAAATGAATGGGAAACTACTAGGATCTATTCATTTTATCTCTCATTTTTTTATTCAAATCTCTCATTTTTTTTATTCTTTCATTTGTTATGTGGACAATTGAATGAGACTAAGGAGCCGTTTGGGAACCTGCAAATGAAAATAGATTAACTTTAATGGTAAAGAAATGGAAAAAATTATCCGAGATTTCCCTAAAAATCAATAAATCCATTAAAAAAAAATCTATTAGGCGCTGGACGGCTAATCGGAGAACTGTGATAACAACCAATATCTCATTTTACAAACCGAATCGCACATATATTTAAACCTCAAAAATTAAATATCTTCCTTTGGAAACCGAATCACATATATATTTAAACCTCAAAATCTAGAACAAACACATATATTTAAACCTTAAAAATCAAATATCTCTCTCTGGAAACCAAATCACATATATATTTAAACCTCAAAATCTGAAACCTAGCTATTGTTTATTTCCAGATATACAAAATTTATTTTTTTGGGTTCTACAACCAATAGCTATTATTCCAAAAAAAAATGGATTTGGGTTCTCATTCCAGATATCCAAAATTTGTTTTTTGGATTCTGCAAACAATACGGATTTGGGTTCTCGGCTAAGATCAGTCTATTTATTTCTTTTGGCCTTATTTTTTCTTTTTTGGTGTTGTTTGCTAATAAATTTGAAATACTTAAGTTCACTCGTAGAGAATCGTCAAAGCAGCATATTTGAAATTTATTTTTTTTTCTGAACTTTTTTAAATTAATTTACCTCTTCAATCTCCTCCAATGCCCCAATATAGTTTGTCCTCCAATACATCTCATTTAGTCATAAGGCCTTCTAGGTTACAAGCCAAATTTCTTCAAACTTTTTTTTTCTTTTGAATTTGCCATGGCTTTAGCACAAGAAAAGAAAACATAAAAAATATGATAGCTTATCATAATAAAAGTATGTTATTCCAAATTGTTAACATCTTGAAAACATGTGATTCCAAGTCAAGACGCAAAGGCATACAAAAGGTGTGGCTAATTCTTATGTCTGATGCAATTATAAAGTTTAAGCTACATACTAATAGGGATTGTACGCTCAACCATGTCTTCGGTATAAAGCCAAAAAAGAGAAAAAAAAAAATGTTGGTAATGCATTTTCCATATTTCTTCTGTACATAGCCAAACAGTAATAATATATTTTTCAGGTTCCATCTAAATACTACCCAAACAGTGATAATCCATTTGCAGGTAATGTATTACGCAGTAAAATATACGTCAGTAATATATTTTATGGACAATATATTCCTAGGTATCCAAATTGTCCCTAAGTTACAATAGTTCTTGTACATAAGAATTTTTGCCCTCTCTCAATATGATATTTATTTCCTTTTTATTTGTTTCCTTTTGTAGCATTATGAAATGAAGCATTTCCAGTTTGGCCCGAGGGGTATTGAATGTGTGCTTTTATTGAGAAATTGCTGCCAAATTTCTGCAAAAATCCACGTCCATAGTGGACATCCAAAGATTGAGATTCAACAGGTCCACTTCTAATGGCCATAAAATGGTTTTGTATTTTTTTATTTATTTTAATTTAAAAATTATATTTATTTAAAATTTGGTGAGTAGATACAATTCTATAGGTGTACTTAGAAAAATAAAAAATATATATTTTTAAGAAAAATTGACCAAAATATTTATGAAACATTAAGGGATATTCTAATTATTTTTGGCAAAATAATTTTATTATTTTTATTTTGTCTACTGTATAAAAATACATTTACTTACCAAATTTAAGAAAAATATAGTCATTATGTTTAAAAAATGGATCGGTGCCCCGGATTGCGCACCCCCCAAAACCCATCTAGAACGGTAAATTGGAGATCCGGATCAGGAATCGGCCAAACCGGTCAGATTAAGCCTTAAAACAAATCCAAAAAAATTGCTAAAATTCATTATAAATATTTTATTTTAGGAACCCAATAAGAAATCGGGGTACTACATTATTAACTTTCATTTTTTTCATCAATATGCGAATATTGAGATTGTTTTTCCATGTATGAACTTATATTAACCATTAAATTTACATCATACAAAAGAAAAATCATAGAATTATCATGGATGAAGTATATCATCATACAAGGACTACAATAAAGAATGGATTAAATCGATGAAAAAATGGCCACCAAAATCTCGAATTGGCGGAAAACCCTAACTCGCTAAAAAAAAACCCAAATTATTACAACCTAACTAACATAATCCAAAATTATTACAACCTAATTAACTATAATGTTATATACCGAAATTGAAATTGTTGGTTTATATTTTATGGTTATTTTATTATACAAATAATAACAAATCCAAAATACCTTGTAATATCATCTAATTTAAAATGTATTATTGACAACTATAAGAAAAAATAATGCATCACATAATTTATAATGTACATAAATTAAAATAAATGAAAGAAAATATTTGTTTATCAATGTAGAAATAAATTCTAAAGTGGTATGAGTTAATGTTATTTTTCTCTCTTAAATAAACTATTTCATTTGATAGATGTCATTGTATAAGAGAGAGATCTATTTATGAAATATTTAATTTATACACCATTATACAAATGACAGAGAGAGCTATTTATAAAGTATCTAATTTACTTTATACATATACACCATTATACAAATGACAGAGAGAGCTTATAAAGTATGTAATTTACTTTATACATATACACCATTATACATATGAGAGAGTGAGAGAGAGAGCACCAATACCTTATTTGCACGTACACCGTTTAATGGGAATTATCCTACATCGAAGTTTTAGAGAAGATTTGATTGGTATAAATTGTTTGTGGTGGCTGCTTGTTAATGTGTGTGCGTTAACACATTATGAACCCCGTGCCGAGTTATGAACCCCCCATGACTGCTGAGTTATCACTACAAATTGTCGTCGGTTCGCCTTTAGACATGCACACGCCCAAATCTGAGTTATCGCTACAAATCATCGCCGGTTCGCCTTTAGACATGCACACCATGACCTTTGAGTTATCGCTACAAATCGTCGCCGGTTCGCCTTTAGACCTGCACACGTAACCACTGAGTTATCGCTACAAACCGTCGCCGGTTCGCCTTAAGACACGCACACCATGACTGCTGAGTTATCGCTACAAATAGTCGCCGGTTTCCTTTAGACATACACACCGTGACCGCTGAGTTATCACCACAAATCGTTGTCGGTTCGCCTTTAGACATGCACACTGTGACACTGAGTTATCGCTACAAATCGTCGTCGGTTCCCCGTTAGAACTGTACACATGACCGCTGAGTTATCGCTACAAATCGTCGCCGATTTGCCTTTAGTCATGCGTACCATGACCGTTGAGTTATCGCTACAAGTCGTTGCCGGTTTCCTTTAGACCTTCACACATGACTGTTGAGTTATTGCTAAATATCGTCGCCGGTTGGCCTTTAGACATGCACACCATGACCGCTGAGTTATCACTACAAATCGTAGTCGGTTTCCTTTAGACATGCACACCGTGACCGCTGAGTTATCGCTACAAAATGGTCGCCGGTTCGCCTTTAGACCTGCACACATGACCGCTAAGTTATCACTACAAAACGTCGCCGGTTCACCTTTAGACATGTATACCATGACCGCTGAGTTATCGCTACAAATCGTCGTCGACTTCCTTTAGACACGCACACGCTCAATTTCCAGTTATAAGCGAATTTTTAAACCACTGGTCATCATATAAAATAAAAATATAGAAACAAAACTATTTGATAGCCATTAGATGATTTTAAATTCTATCTAAATTGTGCTCCCTTCAATGCATTCACATGATGTGAATGTCATACCTTTCCGATTAAAGCTGCTAGATCACCTGAAGAGAGAAAAATCAGGCCTGTCCAAAGAAGATAGAGAATGGAATAAGTAAGAAATATATATTAACATGTTTTTTAAATAAATATTTACTCTTATAAATATTTCAAGGATATTTTTATCATTTATTTGTTGAGAATTATTTTTAATATTTTACTTATATATGTGGTTTTTATATGTACATACGCTCCAATTTTCAGATGAATCTAATTCATAGAAAAAATATTAAAATTCAAATGCAACTTTGACATTGGATGGTGTTAAACTATTAGCGAACAACTATAAAAATTCACTCGTGAGTGTTTGTAAGTATTTTCCTTATATATTTTATACCAATATACACTGATTTGGGTTTACTTGAGCCAGACCCAATCTGATAGGATCCAAGCTAGAATCAACTTGTCAAGTCCATTATCATGGTCAAAGTCGAAACCCAATCGGTGGACCCATCAGATCCAAGGGGTTGACCCGACCCATTTCACACCCCAATACAAGTGTTGGAATATCCCAATGACCTTCGGCTTCATCCCTTCTTGTTCTCTATCATTTATGTATGTGTCCATGTCCAAACGCGACAGTAAGTTGTTCTCTTCAAATGAAGTGCCTATGCATATGGCACGTAACTGAACATTTCTATCCATATAAAAAAAACAATAAAATAGGGCAAGAAACCGCGCCCAACAACAAGATAAAGTATGGAACGTGAATTTTAGAGGCGAAAACTTTATGTGTGGCCTCAACAACATATAAGTTATATGTGACCCCATTTCTTAGCCGTTTGATTCAACATCGATGGCTACGATTGTTCGTGCTACAATGTCACACCAAACACTATTTTATTTTCTTTTTTTTCTACCAAACATTTTTGGATGAAATTTTGGACGTCCCATCATAAATTTGTGGTGAACTTGGAAAAAATAAAAAACAAATACTTCCCATAAATATAAATAAGCAAAATACCCTTGATATTTTCAAGGGTGTTCTGGTAAATGTTTATCACCGAAAATATTTATTTATTATTTTTATCACGTGCGCCCCTATCAGATCTATGCATGCCCCAAATTTTGTTTCGAAATGATATGTAGAATAAAAAAATAAAAAATAAAACACTACGGGTCAATTGTGACCATGGAATGAACTTTGAACAATGATGGGGTTTGGCGAAATCATTATTCGTTTTCTTCTATAGGTGTTGCGTAGTATTTTCCATATATATATATATATATATATATATGGGATGAAAGTGGCGAAAATTTGTGAGCCCTATTTGGGTCACCATATGAGAATTGTGGTTTCTTTTAATGAGATAGAAGGGCAGAACCTCATGTGCATAAGATGCAAGGTTTCCTCTTAGAGAGAAGAGAGTTTTCTTTGGACAAAAACATTGTGATAGTATTTCTTTTAGACTCTTGAAGATTGAGAGGTTTGTTTCTTGTATAGAAGTAGTTCTCATAGAGACTTTGTGTTGTTTTTCTTTTTAGTTAGAGATGAAGTCAGTTTCTCATTGCTCTCGCGTCTCTATCTGGTATTGTCGGTAGTAGTCGCCAGAAGTAAAAAGAACGAATGGAGAGCGGTTTAAAATGGTTTGCTCGACTGTGTTTTTGTCGAGATTTGTTCTAAAATCTTTCATGTAACTTTCATTGATATAGTGGTTTTCTGTTTGTTGTGCCTGTGGATGTAGCCCTTTTGGGGTAAACCACGTAAATCTTTGTGTTCGTATTTTATATGTTTCATGCTTTATTTTTTATACTTTATTTTCCAAATATTAGCCCATCGAATTTAGAGCTTCCGCGTACAACAATTACAAGGTACAAAAGGAGAAGAAAAAGCAAAAGAAAAGAGGAGACAAAGATGAGTAAGAAAAAGAAAAAAGAAAATAGATAGAGAGAGACGAGTGAGAGAAAGAGCTAGGAGGAGCCTAGTTTGGCTAAAAAATCAGCATCGCCATTTCTATCTCTGAGCGTGTAGCAGAATTGAACATCCTTGTCCTTGATGGCCAAATAAATATTATCAAGAATGGAGGTCAAATGCCAAGGGACCGAGGGAGGATGTTTGCTCTAATTGATAACATTCGCTGAATCTCCCTCAATTATAATGCGCACATGGTTGCTCTACAGTCTTGAGACTCATTCTTGCACTGTTCTTAATTCTGTTTCATTGATATCACAGTAAGTAAGACTACCGTAGTAGGAAAAGATAATGGGGCCCTCATGATTCCTAAGTAGCCCACCAAAGCCAATTGAAAGAGTTTGAGACCTTACACTACCATCAAAATTAAGTTTCAACCAACCAAGGGGAGGTGCAATCCATTGAGATGATCACTGGGTCTTGTGAGGATAATGAAGAAGAATGTCTACGAAATTGGTAAAGAATAGCTCTTTCGGATACATCATTATATTCAAAGAAGACTGAGCCTACAGAATTGTAAGCCTGATAATCCCTTTAATGGCCACTTCGATTGAATGCACCTCCCTCAAAAATCTTATAATTTCTAATGCACCTCCGTCAAAAATCTTATAATTTCTTTCTTTCCAGATGGACCAGCAGATTGCTGCAACCAGAATTCGCCATAGATGAAATCCAAGTTTAGGAAAAGGGGGCTGAGGACAGTTGCAAAAAGTTACGTGATGTTCTCTGGCATCACCCACTGCCAATTAGCAATTCCAGCAGCCCAGAACCACATATACCCCACAAAAGGGCATTGGATAAAAAGATGGTTGCAATCTTCATCCGCATTCTTGCATAAGAAACATACATTAATAAGAATCTTCCCCCCTTTCTTAATTGATCCCCAGTAAGAACCCTTGCTCCAATAGCCACAGAAAAGCTCCAACTCGATTTGGTGTTTCAATTGCCCAAACTTTGGTATTCCTATTGATCATCTCAAAGATTCTATCGTTACTAACCTCAATATGAAGGGAGCTAACTAAAAAGATGCCAGTAGGGGAAAGTTCCTAGAATAGCTAATCCTGTCTGTGAAAAAAGAAACAAAAATAGCCTAATTTCTACATCAATGAAATGAACTGATGCTCTATGCTTTTATTTACCCTTCTAACTCTAAGACCAATCTTGCAAGTACATTCAGTTCCCTGCCCCTCCACAACAAGCTCTGCTATGTAAGCTTGTTTATTCACCACTCAACTATAAACCTCAGGAAACAAATTCTTCAAAGAAATATTGTCCAGTCATTTCCCCAAACAAATTTCCTCTATTGGATTTTATATCTATTGGATAAAAGTGATCGCGACTTCCTTGTAAAAAAAATATGGTCTCATAGTATACTCTAAGACCCTGCTTTTGTCATTTAGTTTTATTTTTTTAATTTCTAATTAGAAAATGTACCATTAATTAGTTAGGAAATTCAAATGAAATGAAGTCCACAAAAAATAAAAAATTGAAACTTGTCTTTTTCTATTTGCTTCTTTGATACCTTGATTTCGATATTTTTTTCTAATTCTGGATTTTGTTGGATACATGGGCACGAACCTGAAATGAGATTGGTAGAGAGAAAGTAAAGGGTACATGAAAATGAATTGAATTTTCAAAATTGATCTAATAAAATAAAATACTTACAAGAAAGCCCTTCCTTATGCTTGTTTTTTAAAATTCTAACTAAAAAATCCTCAAAGGAGAGAAATATGTCGTAGCAAACTCATCCAAATGAAATAGAGTCTACAAATAAATAAACAAGCAAAATTTTTATTCGCCTTTATTCGTGTTCTTTTAAAATAATTTTGAAAATTTTAATTAATAAACATAAAATAGACTCGCCCTAAATTTTACATAGGCATAGTCACGATAGGGTGATTTGGTGGCTCCACTATCATCCGATTTAATGGAGCATTTAGGTAGGGTTGGGAATGGGATTGGACCGACCTGTCCATTTGACATGTCAATGTGGGCTGTGTTTAGGTTTGGACTCAGACAACGGACCTGGCTTGACCATGACCCAACCGATCGGGTGTAGTCCAACTTGTTCCCTATCATGTTGGGCTCAGATCCGAACCCGACTAGACCCAAAAATATAATGTGGGACTTGGACCTAGACCCATACCCGATTTAAAAATAAAAATATCGATATATTTAAATGTATTTCATGAATTTATTAAATATATTTCATGTATTTTTAAATATTATAACAAAATATATAAATTATATTTATTCAAATATTAGAACCATAATTGAAAGCCAGGTTTTGATCTTGGGACCTATGGATTATGGGCCACCACACTTCCATTACGCCATTTTGATCTCATGGCATTTGTTGCAACAAAATATATAGTATATCTTCTCTTAAATGACTGAGCCATCTTCATGGTCTATGATGTTGAAAATCACCCTTCTCATTTGAATTTCATCAATATTTCTTTGTTGACATCAATATAAGCTCGAATTTCTTTGATGTCTCAAATCAAAATAAATCGAAACTCGGTCAAAATTTGAGAATTTGAAGTAACTAGCTAAGCTTAATGAGGAATTCCAGAAAGAAAATTTGAGAATTTGAAGTAATTAGCTAAGCTTAATAGGAATATCTAGGTTTAGGAGGGCAGGATTGGGTGTTAAAGACAACAACAGCAAACAACTTGCCGTAGGGCCCGGACAAATCATGCAGAATTTTGGGCACTACTACAAGGCCTAAAGTTGATCTCCCAAAGGCAACTTGCATTACCTTGCGTCATTGAATGATACTCTCTAAATGTCATTAATTGATACAAAAAGGAGTCAAAACCTAGGAAAGGGTTGCATCATGGTGGTAGCACCCCCTACTTGAAAAAACAAATAGGGGCCTGTCTTTCTCACATAATTACCCAAAACAAAACAAAAAAACAAAAAAGAGTTAAAACCACATTGGAGATTGTAGGCAGTATGGTTGGAGGTCATAGATTTATATAATGTTTACCATGAGGCCAATGATGTTTACCATGAGGTCATGGATTTATATAATGTTTACCATGAGGCCAATGATGTTGCAGTTAGGCAGTCAAGATTGGGGGTAGATTTGCAAAATCTCAATATTACTGAGTCTAATTGTGTAAATCCATGTGTATTGCGTTATGTTCTCAATAAAAGCTCTGTGATATTGTCAAACAAACAAAAAGATCGAGATATTAAAGAACTCAAAATATTTTCTTCTCTTTTTTTCCTCTTGAAAGATAATCATTTTGTTATCTTTAGAGTCCAAAGTTTCGGATAAAAAAAATTCTCTCAAGTAGCTCTATTGCCTAAGGGAGTTGTACAATGATCCTGCATAAGCGTGCTATGCACACTCATCTTATATTCCCTCCCTCCTAAAAATCATATCGCAGTTCAGTGCATTGGTTGGTGTAGCCCACAGTAAAAATGCGGCTTATTTGAAAATAGTTAAATTAACATTTTATCAATTTTGGCTAGTCGGATCAATCAATTTAGATGGATTAGATTGGCTAATACAGTTAAACATCTCTTTTTAGTTTCTATAATATATTTTATAACATTAAATAGCTATTCTTAATTATTTTTAAAAAATATTGGTCCAATTGATTCACTCTGATCAACCAAATTTTGAGCCTTTCTAAGACCAAAGATTAAGGAATATGATCACATGAGCCGACTAGCTGGACAGCCGAGATTGAAGAAAAAAGTGACACTGACTAGATTTGTATGTTAGTAAAAGGGTATTTTTTCAAAAAAGTAATGATATGAAAAATCTAAATTTTGAACGTTTCATTTAGGAGCTCCAAAAAAATATACACTGCCAAAAAATACGGTAAACATGTCCGCCGTTCTGAACGTCTGAGATTACCTCTTTTTGTTCAATCTGAGCCATCCAGCCTACACTTTGCTGTAGGCCGCCGGGCTCACAGAATTGTCTTCGTTTGATGATCCGTTTCTCACTATAGATTTTCTCATTCTTATGTCTAGATTGTGTAACTATATTTTCTATCTCGTTTTAGAAGAACAAGTAAAACAAAAAAAATCTTTTAGGGGAATTTATAAATTAAATTGCATTTTATTTTTAGAATCTAAAAATAGTCTTCTATAAATCTTTTAGGGGAATTTATAAATTGAATCGCATTTTATTTTTAGAATCTAAAAATAGTCTCCTATATTTGATATTTTATATGCAAATCTCACTTTTTGAGAGCGTGTGTGTTGATTTTATTATACTTCAGATTAAGCTGAAATTTGATACGTATATCTTCTGACTATCACATGTATAAAAAATAAAAATAAAAAATAAAAAAAATTGTCAAAATACATATTACATTATAGATCTATTTTAACTTTGAAATTATTGGATTATTATATTTTTTATAGTGATAAATATGAGCATCCAAATTTCAGCTTAATCTGATATATAAAAGAAATTAAATTTAGAGTAAAAGCCGAAATTGAGCGTAAAATATTAAATATACAAGTCTATTTCTCAAATCCAAAAGTAAAATGAGATTTTTTGCAACATTTAAATATACAAGTCTATATTTTGAAGAACCCCAAATTATTATGTGTGTGATCCAAAACAATTAAGGATATTCGAGTAATTTGTTCCGCTTAAATTAATTTTTGAGCCAAATGAATTATATAGCCCTACTTGTTCTGGTTTTTAAACCTTGAGCATGTTTCTTGAATTGAAAAATCTTATTCCCCATTCATGATCTTGAAGAAAAACAAGTTGGACATTACTGGTCAAATAATTCAATTTTTTGCTGGGGAAATTAACTTATAGATCTCTTCCTTTTTATATAATTAAAAATTTATCTTTTTTTCTTTTCTTTTTTTTTCAAATTTTACATTAGGTCACCTTTTTTTTTTTCTTTTCTTCTTTTCTTCTTTTATTTTTTGTTTTTTTTATTTTTTTCATATTTTGAGTTCTACAAAACTTAGATCTCACTATCTAAAAATTGGGTGGTCTCTATTCATCTGGACACAATATATTTTTTCAGGTGCATAGAGTGTACAATTAGAAAAATTTTATTGAGGTTAATCTATGAGTTGAAAAGGTTACATCTCCAAAATTTGGAGTCATAGATTAATTCTAGGCGTGATTTTATCCGAGGGGGTAAATGAACATCCTACTCTTGAGGGAGTAGAATATATTTGGGCTTAATTGTTTATCTAGTGAGATGCTAATCTGGGTTTCTTATGCGATATTTGTAGAATGCCAATAGTATGGTAAATATCATCTCGTCGTCCATACTCAATATGACCTCTTGAGCCTTGTATAATGGATTTGGGCTGAAAAATCGCTCATCTCCACTGTATATGGTTGAACCAGTGTTCGCAAAACCGGTCGGTTAGAAAAGGAACTGGCTGGTTAGATTGCTACCGGCAGGGTGGCGACTCCGGTTAGGGCTGGTTTTGGCGGTCTACTCAGTAATTGGTGAGCTCCAAAAAATTTGGGTACAAACACCAGCCGGTTAGCCCTGAACCGGAGGTTTTTCCACAAAACCGATCGGTTTCTGCTAACCGGATCGGTTAGCATATATAACTCCCGATATAATGTAAATAACGGTAGAGTAGTAAATAACGGCCATTATTTCAAAATCGAGGCTGTTATTTGTAGCAGGCAATCTAGAATCCAAATTTTCACTTTTTTTTATCCGTTTTCGTGCCCTTTGTTTTATCCTTTTTCATGATTTATTGCTGTAAATCACTATCTATAATCTATAAAACAAGAAATTTGGATTGAAACATCGAAAAAACAAAAGTTTTTTGGATCGAAATGGCACATTTTTTAGGTTTTTGAAAATTTATGCCATTCTTTCAATAATTTCTTTAATACCTAATGGTTCTTAAATAAATTTAGTGGTTTTGATAGATAATTGAATTATTCATCAGATTTATGTTTCAAATTGTTCAGAAAACCAAATATTACGGGTTGATTTTAGCCCGAAATGCTGATGTTCAAAGAATTGGTATTCGATCAAAAAACACAGATTTTTTATCTATTTATTGGTCATTTTTTACTTAATTGACTTGTAGACTTTTATGATCAATGTTTGATCTCTCAAATAAAATAAGTATGTCTATTTATGATTGATTAAATATTTTTATGTCCATTTTTCCGTTGCACCATATCATGAAAATTTCATAGATCTGAAATTTCTGCCCTTTTTTCAATTAAATTAAAAATACCAAATATTGTTTGATGAGATTTGGTGCGTTTGAAAGATGACCGAAGCCTTTATAATGCATGTATGTTTATTTGTTCGATTATCCAAACACTGAGGGTCGTTTCTTGCTCAAAATGTTGCTTGATTTTTGGGGGTTTTGGAAAATCGATTATTCTAAAAAAAATATTTTGTTTAATAAAATCATGTTTTTTGATGAGTATGGGAAGTTTTTTTCAATTTTGCTTAATAAAATTATTTTTAATAGAATTATGATTTTTTAATAAAATTACAGTTTTTGATGAATATGAAAAGTGTTTTTCCATTTTTCTTACTAAAATTATTTTTAATAGAATTATGATTTTTTTAATAAAATTACTTTTTTTTATGAATATGGGAAGTATTTTTTTATTTTTCTTAATAAAACTTTTCTTTTTGATAAAATTATTTTTTTGATGAAATTGATTCTTCTTTTTGATAAAATTATTTTTTTGATGAAATTGATTCTTCTTTTTGATAAGTGCATGATAATGTTGCTCGATTTTTTTTAATTATGTTTTGTTAAGTGCATGATATAGTTATATTCCTAATGATGGAAATGAGACATTTTGTTTGTTTAAGTGCATTTAAATATTTTGTTTGTCTTATGTTCAATGAAACACTACACCATGGTCTTCTATGAGCTTGGTTCTTCTATTTTTCTATTTTTTTTTTTTTTTCCATTTTTTCTCAAGGTTTTTGGAATGTTATGGAAAGAGCCTTTAAAAGATCAGCCGATTTTTTAAAAATCGGCCAACTAACTCGTGATTGGTTGTTGGCCGATCCCAATCTAGCCTGATTCCAAAAAGAGAGAGAGATTTACAAAGGTGACCTTAATTTCAAATCATCCCTCACATTTTGATAAATTGATTTGTCTAAAAAAAATTCATTTTGCTTCGTACATTTATGTTTTTTTATCAACATGGGAACTTTTTTTCTATATTTCTTATTAAAATTATCTTTCATTTTAATAAAAAAAAATGTTTTTTTTTATGAATATGAGAACTACTTTTCTATTTTGCTTAACAAAATTATTATTTTTTGATAAAATTATGATTTTTTAATAAAATTATGTTGTATGATGAATATGGGAAGTGGTTTTCTCTTTTGCTTAGTAATTTTATTTTTTGATAAAATTATGGTTTTTTAATAAAATTATGTTTTATGATAAATATGGGAAGTGTTTTTCTATTTTGCTTAATAAAATTATTTTTTGATCAAATTATTTGTTCTAGTGTTCTTATTTGTTGATAAAATCAATGTACAATACACTGAAATGGATATAGTAGATACATATAAGAGCAGTTGTGCATTGATTTTTCGTTTTGTTGCATGTCATGAGATGTACTTTTTGTAAAATATGCCTTATTTAACTTTATCGAAAATGTATTATATGAATTATGTTTTATCTAACTATATGGAAGAGGTCCTTTCTATTTTTTGTCTTCATTAGTTGGTATTT
This sequence comes from Amborella trichopoda, assembly GCF_054954075.1. Taxonomy (NCBI): domain Eukaryota; kingdom Viridiplantae; phylum Streptophyta; class Magnoliopsida; order Amborellales; family Amborellaceae; genus Amborella; species Amborella trichopoda. The sequence goes on along the minus strand of NC_142347.1, from coordinate 4,976,170 downwards.
TTATTTTATTTAATAGCATCAAGCTACTTTTGTTATTTTCAAAAAAGTGCATAAACTTTCATTCCTTATGTGAGCGATTTGTATACAAAAGAAACTAGAAAGATTTTCATATAAGGTTTGGAACGAATATGTTAATTCTTGAAAGAAGATGTTACATGACAAAAATATCTTCAAAAAATATCCTAAGATATTTTCATGTACAGGACCATAGTATTCAAATATTAATTTATAAAAAATTGTTTCAACTTTTGTTTTTGTAAGATAAATATTTGTAACAAGATATTATACACTTAATCTAAATATTTTTATTTTTTTGGGAGTTTTTGACCCATTTTTTTAAAAAAAATCTACTTGACCGGTTAGTGCGGTTAACCACCCGGTTAGTCCGGTTCCAATTCAAACCGCTCCCAGCTTCATGTCCGGTTAACCGTTCCAGTTTGATTTTGTTAACACTGGGTTGAACATCAAAAAGTATCACGATTCTCTCACTCTTTTTTTGTTTTTGATAGAAAGTAACTTTTTTCTTTTATTCACGGTTCTCTCTCTAGATATCTCCTCGAGTCGAAAAGAAAATTATTAGATCAATGTGATATTTAGATTAGTAACTTTTTACTTACTTTAAAATGTTAGAGTATTATATTTTCAAATTCCGCCATAGCAAATCATACCGGTCCTAAGTCAAGATAAAGGAGGGGGTTGTGTTAGGTTGACAACCAGCATAAAACTTTGTAGCATCTTTTTATGAATCCTAGACAACTCCAAATAATTAGGATAATGTTTAGAAGCTAATGATAAGAATACTAATTGTTTTACTTCATTTAACTTTTCAGAGCTAAGTATTTGATGGGAGGTGGTTTGGGAGTTGAATTTGTTTTATTTCCAGTTAATTCTCATTAAAAGTTGAAATATAAGCACGAATAATAGCAACAAATTTTAGTTTTTGGAGCAAATATTATTATTCTTTTGCCTTGTTGCTTATGAAGGAGCTCTGAAAGTGGATGGGAGAGGACCAACGGTTTGGGATACTTTTGCTCATTCTTTTGGTAATGCAATTTGTTTGAAGCCAATATAGTATTAAAAAAGATTGTATACTTTGAGACTATTTATCTTAAATATAAGGAGGTTACAATTACTCCTAACCATTAGATATCCAATTGGATGGTTTGAGGTATATCGCAAAGTTCAAAACTTTTTTCTTTGAACTTTGAATCTAGTTAAAGACAGATTCCCACCCATTCGATTTGAAATCTGATAGATAATAGTGATTGTGACCTCTATGTAGTAAATGGTTCTTTTTATATACGTCGGTCAAAGCACCTAAAAAAAAGAAAAAGGGTGAGGTTTGTATAAAGCATCAACTTTAAATAATTAAAATAAGACATGCTTCAAAATTATGTTGAAAGACAATTGTTGTGTTGGAAAGCTTTGCGATGGCATAAAAATATTTTGTTACCTATAATTATAAAATTTAAAGCTCCAAAAATAATAATATTGAGCAGATCTACAAATAAATACAAAATTCAGAAAATGGGTGGTCTAGATAATGCATCACAAGATGCACTACCTTGATTATTTGAAATCCTTTTGTCTCTTTATGTTCATACATCTCGATGTTGAGATGATCAAATTGAAGTTTCTTTAGCATTGAAACAACCTTTTCCGAACACCTTACTTCAACAGTATAAGGTTGGCACCTTAAATAAACTTTTTTTCTAAATTGAATGAGAAGGTTAAGTAAATAATTTTACCATTGGTGACTTTTAAAGTCCCTTAATTTAAGCAACTCCTAAAGAATTTTCATGAAGAACCCCAAATTATTTTGAACATGTGATCCAAAACAATTAAGGGTACTCTAGTTATTTGTTCCACTTAGATTAATTTTTTAGCCTAATGAATCATATAACCCTACTTGTTCTGGTTTTTAAACCTTGAGCATGTTTTTTGAATTGAAAAATCTTCTTCCGCATTCATAATCTTGAAGAAAACAAGTTGGACATTACTGGTCAAATAATTCAATTTTTGCTTGGGAAATTAACTTATAGATCTCTTTTCTTTTTTATAAAGAAAAATAATCTTTTTTTTTTCCTTTTTTTTTTTTTTACATATTTTACATTAGGGTCACCTTTTTTTTGTTAGCTGACCCCCCCCCCCCCCCCCCCCCCCGGCATGTAAGTTTGTTTCTTTTATATCTCGATCTGGAACTTGCAAAACTGGACTGAATCCTCCATTTTTATTTATTATTATTATTTTTTTAATTCGGTATGGTATTTGAAGCACCCAACCCCCTTGAATGATGAAAAAAATGGCTTGAGTTATAAGGCAAAAAAAAAAAAAAAAACGCTGTTTGGCACTTGAAGTCCTGACTCTCGACTCTTTGTTGTTTTTTGCTAGATCCAGTACTTGAAGTACGTACCCAACTAGAATGACGAAAAAATGTGATCTGGTACTTAACAGATCGAACCGGTTTGTGGAAAAATACTTGGTAAAGGTCAGTCAGGTATTAGAAATACTGGACAAAAGATAATGTAGAGATGATCTAGAATTTCAAGTGCCAAATTGAATTTTAAAAGAAAAGGATCTTGTGTTCAGTCAATCTTGTTGTACTAGACCACGGTTTTTTGTGAAAAAATAAAAAGCAGACAAAAGTAAGATCCATACATAAAATGTGAAAGAATAGAGATTACTTTTCAATTCCAAAATAATAAAAGGGATATGCAGATTAATTTTCCTTTTTATATTCCAAGGCACACAACATACCTATAGTATGAGTGTTGTTGAGATGAAGATATTAAAATAGATGCGTGACAAAACAAAAAATGATAAGAGGTGTGATTTGGTTCAAATGGAAAGCTCTAAAAAGGAAGAAGCATGCCCAAAAGGACATATGGATAGAAGTATGAGAAAAAATATGATAGCCTATCGTCTTAGTGAAGGTGTGACCCTCAGTAGAACAGAATGGATGAACATGATTTGTTTGACCGACCCCAAATAATTGAGATAATGCTTAGATGATGATGATATGTGAAGGCATAATACTTGAGACTGAGGTTGAGATAGTGGTGGTAGCACCACTTAAACCTTAGCTTAATCCAAGTTTCTGTTTCCACTGACGTATTCGAAAACTATTCACTACTACTAAAAATGGGTAAGGCCCATATTCCCCTCAGATATTACCCAAAAAAAAAAAAGAAAAAAACGAAATATGGCAATATGGCCAGCGTTACTTTGTTATCTATTACCGAATTAATTTATATGGTGTTTGTAGATGGTAGTGGCTATATAAATCAGACAGGAATCGATCACTACAACAAACTCATTGGTGCACTCGTAGCCAAAGGTACAGCAATCTCTCTCTCTCAATTGGATCTCTTGTTGTGAAAAACATCTTTCGTCTTTAACTTTAGTAGAGAAAATCCCGCTCTCTCTCTCTCTCTCTCACACACAATTTGATTACTTGTGAAAACCTTTGGTCATTTTATGATAAATCTCGGCCGGACTTGGACCTGTAAAAAAAAAAGGGATTTGGATCCAAACCCAGATCCAATCAGACTTAGACCTGGACCTCATTGGACCTGGACCTAACCCAAGCAAAAAGAACAATATATATAATATGGAAAAAGCTGAGTTTAGCCCACTAGCTCATATAAACATATGAGCCCAACGGTCCAGATTGAATCTGGGTCGATCTGACTACTATAGATGTCCAGCAGTGTTTGAATTTTATTTATTTTTCTACAAATCCAAATCACTTGAAATTTTAGACGTGTGTTTATAAAAACTAGGTGAATCTTTGAAAAAATATCAAAAAAATATTTTACATGAAATAAATTAACCAAAATACCCTCCAAAAGTTTCGAGGCTATTTTGTTCATTGTTTTTTATGAATAACTATTTTTATTTTTTTATTAGGTGTGCATTGATGAGAAGTACGCATACCTAAAATTTTAAATGATTTGAATTTGTAGAAAAATAAGTAAAATTCAAGTATTACCGGACATCTGTGATCTTCAGATCGACCCAGATTCAATTTGGACTATTGGGCTCATTTGTTCATATGAGCTGGTGGACTAATTCCAGCTTTTTCCTATATATATATATGTGTGTGTGTGTGTGTGTGTGTGTGTGTGTGTGTATGTGTGTGTGTGTGTGTTATCTTAAATATATACATGTAATATTTAAATATTATACCGAAAATATATAGTTATATTTATTTAAGGAATTGTCTACAAAAAGATCATTCATCTTTTATAGATAAAGATCACAATTATTCTCACTCCTTAGATGTCAAAGTGAATGGCTTGGACTGAGTCACAAAGTAATAATATTTTTTTTTTTTTTAAACTTTGTGTATATTCAATAACACTCTTATAACCACCTATTTTGAAATTTAAGGGACAATAATGATTGTGACTTCTATGTACAAAAGATAAAAGGGTTTTGTTAGGCTACGCCACTTCGTTGTCTATACCCTTATAGTTCTCAACATTTTTAGACACTTAGATACCTTTATCTTATAGTACAGTAACCTTTTGTTTAGGGGTATTTTAAGTAATTAGCCAAAGGTAAACTAGGAATTTTTAATAGAAACAAAAGTATTTATTAACAATAGTGGACAATAACATCACAGATATATTATATAACATCACCTATTGTTTTTTAACTACTAATACAATGCCACTATTTTTTTATAAAAATATCCATTCTACCATTCTAAATGACAAAAAATGAAAAATTTTGTATTACAATTCAAGGGTATTTAAGAATCAAAAAATGTTGAGGAATTTAAGGTATACACCACATTGTAGCCTAAAACAACCCTTAAATAGTCTCTTTGTAGGCAACCCCTTTATTTAAATATTATTAAAATATTATATAGTAAATATTATAGATGATGTTTCCAATAGGGCCTAGGATTATAGATGATGTTTCCAATAGGGCCTAGGCTTTATGAATATAAAATAAAGCCTCACCTCAAATCCTTATGAAGAATGCCCTTTCGGCATCAGAAATCTTCATGATAGTTCAAAAATTAACCTCCAATACTGCTAATAAAATTTGAAACTCAAAAAATGATTCAGATCTTGTTGATATGTAAACACTTATTTCTAGGGTGAAATGGATGGTCCTAGATGATTTGTTAGCATATATACTATTTTTAAAATTTAAAATCCTATTTTTTTTTGCAAATCACAATGTTCAAGCTAAGATGATCGATTTAAAGTTTCTCAACACTTGATTAGCAATTTTTGATAAGTTATGAGGTGCAGCTTTACTTAATTTGATCGGACTACAGCCCCATCAAACCATTTTCCAAATATTATTTATATAATAACACTATTTGAATCGGGGCTGGGTCGCGTCCACATGGATCTAGACCCAAACCCAAATAGTATTCGGATCGGATATTTGGACCCGGAACCAACCCACAGGGTCCAATTATTGGACCCATACTTAGATCCGGGTCGGGTCCGGGTCCAGGTCCGGGTCCATTTCCATCCCTACATATCTTGTATTGAAAAATCTCATTGGTCTTTAAGATTAGTAGAAATAATCTCTCTCTCTCCCTCTCTCTTAATTTGAACATTGCAATCATATCTAACAGTAGTAAATGGTTTTTAAGTAAAAAGAAACTCTCTCTCCCTCTTAATTTCAACATTGCAATCATCTCCACCTAATAAAGAAATTTTGCAGGCATTGAACCCTATGTCACCCTCGAAGACAAATACATTGGATGGCTCAACTCAACAATCATATAATATATTCCATTTTTTTAATCTTTCAATTTCAACAACAAATGATAACAATAATATGTGAAAAGATTTCAGTGTTTCTTTGCTACAACTCCATATGGCCAGCTCATGAACCATCCTATTCCTACCGACATTGAGCTGAAGAATGGCACATCTCGGCCATCTGTTGTTGGCATTAGGTGGTTGAGGAGTTGAAGCATATTGTTTAATGCCAAACTTTCAGCATAATAGATTTTCCATAAAAATATATTCATTGTTGCTGCTGCTGCTTGTTGAAATAACCTGCCCTTCAAAGTGCTTGTGGAACATGTTTGGTGGGTGATTGTTGTTTGTTATTTTCCTTCTCAAACAGAGCAGATTTCGCAAATTATGCCGAAACATGCTTCCGATTTTTCGGCGATAGGGTGAAGCACTGGATCACTTTCAATGAACCACACACCTTTGCCATTTAGGGCTATGATGTAGGTCTACAAGCTCAAGGAAGATGCTCTATTCTCCTTCACCTCTTTTGTAGATCCGGAAATTCGGCCACAGAACCCTCCATTGTTGGGCATAATGTTCGTCTCTCACATGCTACAGTTGTTGACATAAGTAGAAGAATATACGAGGTAAATATTTCACCTTTTTGGTGAAATTATACAATAAGATAGTTTGCTAAGAAGAAAACAAGAGTCGCCTGATGTGATTCGGGCGGTTGGGACCTAGTCACCTAGCGTAAAATCGGGTGGTTCGTAGTTCGCCATTGATAAAGAAAAGCCTTGTGGATAGAAATGACGCATTCAATCCTCCAATTGGTCAAAAGACTTAGTCAGAGGTAGTTTCAATCTAAAATTTTGATAACCATCTAAAAATTACTATATGATTATTTTCCAAAAAAAAAAATTTGAAGTTTGATTTTTTTAGCCTTTAAATCTCACCATCTAAAAAATGGATAGTCTCTGTTCAATTTCGAGATATTATTTATTTCAAGCACATATAAGGTGCAATTAAGGATTTTTATTTATTTATTTATTGAAATTAATCTATGGGTTGAAGACGCTACATCCCCATAATTTGGAGTTCTAAAATTAATTTTACTTGAGAAATAAATGAACATTATACTCCCATGAAATGAAATATAATATCCTTTGGCTTACATTAGATGGGTTTTGGTGTTTGTGACCACTTTATAGGAAGGGGACTGCATACACTCGGTTTTTCTTATTTACTTGTTTCTCTTTTAATGGCATTTTATTGATTGTTGAAAAATGGTGCTGAAATAATTTTCTTATCAAAATTTAGAAGATGCAGTTTCTAAAAGGTTTAGGTTTTTTTGAAAACAAAGTAAATCCTCCCCTCAAATGCTCTTTTGGAAAGCACTTTGGGCATCGGAAATCTCTATTATGGCTCTAAAATCAATTTCGATCACCGAGTATGAAAAACTTAACAAATTTAATGGTATAGATCTTGTGGATCCCTAAACATTTATTTTTAATGGATGGTCTAGATAATGTGTTACAATATACACTATTTTTAAGTTGTGAATCTTTTTTTTTTACAACCATCATGATCAAGGTCGAGATGATGGATTTGAGGCTTATCTGATGCCAGAACTACATTTTTTGGAGAGTTTTGATTTGGATTTGGATCTGAAACTCCACAACACCATCATCTCGACCTTGGTCATTATGATTGTGAAAATAAAAAGATTCACGACCAATTTTTCCCATTAGGATTTGGATTTGGATATGAAAAATATACATGGGATCCCGAACCAGACTTGATCTAGATCGAAAATATTCAGATCCGAATCCGAATCCAAACAGTATACATGGGATCCAGATTTAGATCCAATCGGATCCAAAAATATATTTTTATATATTCTTTTATATATAATGTAATATAAAATAATACTATATAACATAGGGAAATGTATCTATATGTAAAATAATTGGATCGGATCTGGATCGGATCCGCCTATACATGAATTCGATCTGAATTACTCTTTGGATCTAAATTTTGGATCCGGATTCAACCTATCAGATCCAACTCTTGGATTTAAACCAGGATCCGGGTAAGGTCGTAAACTGTGTTTCATATCCAAAATGGGTGAATTCTCAGCTCTATTTAATATGTCCGAGGGAATAAAATTTACTGTTTTCTCTGATCAAATCTATTGTATCCATGAGAGCCTGAAATTGGGACGTGGTTTACCTAACCAAGCGCTCAACCTGAAAAAAGGCAAAGCAACAACATTCACATCAATACGAAAAAAGTCACAACTTAGAGCTGCACACAGACCATCCAACTTTTCTTTTCCTAGGATAGATCTAGGAACTCGAATATTTTTTCTTTTAGTTTTTTAAAGTAATAATTCGGTGCTTACAAAGTGGATCCCAAAATTTCAGATAAAAAAAATCCCTTGAAGAAGGATATTTGCCCAACAGAGTTCCAACTTCTAACTATTTTTTCAATTTTCTCTATTTTTTGAATGCTATAGATAGAACATTTCCTTACCTTCACATCCTCTTCCACTTTAATCTAAACATCTCTTCTTTCTATAATGTCTCTCTCTTAAACCTCTCTCTTGCCGTGAGTTTAAGAGAGAGAGAGAGAAAAAGAGATGTTTAGATAGAAGGGAGAGAAGTTTAGATAAAAAGGACACAAATATAAAGAGGTGTGTTTGGTCAAAAGGGGCTTATTTGAGTTCAAAAGATTAGAAGATACAATAATTTGAAGTCATATGTTGTCAAAAAGATTTTGAAAGCTTGGGTCTCTTGATAAATGGGTTTTTTAAAATAAGGTGTATGGAGAAATTTTCTCTTTAATTTTTTATTCCAACTCATAATCATGTATCTTACAAATTTTTTTTTTAAACTAAATAAAAAACAGTGGTAAATTGTAAAGCAATTCCTCTCCAACATATTTTGACAAATTTCCCCTTTCTATTATCCCCTTGCAGTAAGCCAGGCAAAGCAACAAGGGTCCATTGGGATCTCATTTGATGTGATGTGGTATGAACCCATGTCTAATTCCTTAGAAGACATCGCCGCAACTCAAAGAGGTCAAGATTTCCAATTCGGATGGTAATTAACCTGCCCATTTGACAGTTGTATTTTTCTCTTAAATTCTCTTGAAAATGTATACAATGAGACCATTTACTTTCCATACAAGGAGGTCACAATTGTCATTGGCCGTTAGATTTGATATCAGATGGTTGAAGATGTGTCAATGTTTGGGCACAAAGTCTAAAATAAGATTTTTCGGATGTTGCAATACACTTTCATCTATTGGATTTCATAGCGCGATTGGGACCTCCTTGTATAAAAATAAATAGTCTCATTATAGAGTCCCATTAATTAAATAATAATTTAGAACATAATTTAAATTTTTGAGAAATATTGATTGGTAATTTATTTTTTAACTATTGCTTTAGTTTAAATAAATAAAATAACTCTAAAAGTGTAATAACAAATAAAGAGATAAAGAAACATAGAAATACAAGTGATTGATTAAGCTATCTTCATTTCAAAATCTCATAAGCATGTGGTACGTTGGTGAGTTTGTGCACACACGTGCTTATTTACATATGAGAGAGAGAGAGGGGGGTGTGATGAAAGTATTGTGTACCAAAAAAAAAAAGAGATCATGAAATTTTTTTAAACAAGTGATAAAAATGTTTGAATTAAGTGAGCTCCTTGATCCGACTCAAGAGAGTCCGAGTTTGGCCGAGAAAGTTTTGATAAGTAAAATTAAGAACTTATTTGAAACCTAGAGACTTGGGCGATTCCAGGGTATTTTGGCCCCAAATCGCTTGGCCCCTGATTTGGTCTGGATAGGCTAATATTGGTTAAGCGATTTTCTAAACATTGGCTCAAACCTTTAAAAGCCCATGTCAGGACTCGGGCTTGCCAGGGTCTTAAGCCCGAGTTAGAGGCCGGCCTACAAAAACAGCATGCCACTTCCATATCTCCACAGTTTTACGTTGAATCTCTAGATCTATACGTGCATGTGCATGTGTGTGTGCGTGTGCGTGTACGTGTACGTGCTATGTTGTGCTGATTTTCACTAGAGTGACATCACTATAGTGACAACAAATTTCGATGAACAAATTGCAAGTTCATGGACCCTTTGTTTTTCGGGGACTATCCGAGCTCAATGAAAACTCAGGTTGGAAGCCGTTTGCCACAATTCAGCAAACCCCAATCTGCTCTGATTAAGGGTTCCATAGACTTTGTGGGCATCAATCACTACGCAACTTATTATGCCCATAAAAACACCTCTAACATTATTGGTGTCCTTCTCAATGATTCCCTATTAGACTCTGGGGCTCTCACCCTACGTAATTCTCATCTATTTGGATTTCAATTGCTTCTTTAAAATTCAATAAATTGGATTAATTTAGCCTGATTTTGGAAATTTTAATTTGGATTTATTTTGGAAATTTTGATTTTGTTTTTCTAAAAAATTTGCCTTAATTTTTGAAAAATTAAGTGAAATTTGATCAGAGCGTATTTCACGAGGATGTGGTTGTATGAGGCAACACCTGAAATAACCATCTTGAAGATGGATTGAGGATCCAAAATACCTTTTGGTGACTTGTAGATCCATTTATGCCCTAACTATGGAAATTAAAACTCCAAAAATTGTGCAAATCTAGTGTGTATGTATAAAGACTTGAAATGGATGGTCCAGATGAAATGGTACAATATAAACTATTTTTTAAAGCTCGAAATCCATTTTTACCAGATCCATGATCATAGAAGTGGAAATGATTCATTTGTAGAGTTTCCAATGCTTTCGAAGGTGATTTTTTATGATCTAGAGGTGAACATGATGGATTTCCAGTGCTTTTACCCCTGAATTTTAGGTGTTGTCACAAGCAACCTCAGCCACACCAAAGCCTCATCAAATTTGATGGCTTTATCAATTTCAATTTTTTGTTCCCAAGTTTCCAATAACCCTATATTATGAGTGGGCAGTGCTGCTCATCTTTTGGCATTACTATTGTTGTTTTCCCTTTAAATCTTTCGAACTTCTTATTTTTGGCTTCTATGTGTATCTGTTACTCACTATTTCCTTTGATGCATTTACAGCTTTTAGAAATGGTCAACCCATTAGAGACAAGGAACGATTCCAGCTCAAACCTCGTTACTTCAATGAATATTATTAATACATAAAACAATTGGTATTGTAAAAATATTATATGCTTCCATGGTTGAGGAGCAAAATGAGCATTTGCTCTAGGAGTGAAATCAAAACCCTAGCTGGTACTTTGAAGCAGTGGTTTAAAAAACAGATTGGTACTCTAGATTGGGCATCCCAAAAACCCATCCAGATTGGTGAATCAACGGTTTGGATCGGGAATCGACCGAATCGATCGGATTCAACAATAAAAAAATCCAAAAAAAATATTCAAAATCATTATAAATGTTGTTTTTTAGGAATCCAATAAGAAATTAAGGTACAACATTATTAACTTTCATTTGTTTTCATTAATATGTGACTAATGAGATATTTTTTCCCTGTATGAACTTATATTAACCATTAAATCACAAAAAAAACAAAATCATAGAATTATCATGGATGCAGTATATAATCATACATGGACTACAATAAAGAATGGGTTAAATCGATAAAAAAATGGCCACTAAAATCTTGAATTGGCAGAAACACTAATCCACTAGAAAAACCCCAAACTATTACAACCTAACTAACTATAATCCAAACTTATTACAACCTAACTAACTATAATCCAAACTTATTACAACCTAACTAACTATAATATTATATACTGAAATTGAAATTGTTGGTTTACATTTTATAATTATTTTACTATACAATAATAACAAATCCAAAATATCTTATAATACCATCTAATTTAAAATATATTATTAACAACTGTAAGAAAAAATAGTACATTACGTAATTTATAATGTAAAATTAATAAATAAAATATAAGATTTGGATATCAATGTAAAAATTATTAGAATACGTACCAATTTTCAAAATAACACTTTATTTTTTCAAAAATCTAATATAAAGGTTTCTAGAATAAATTTAGTAGAAGAGATTGTTATGAGAGAGAGAGAGATTTCAAATGGCCTCATTGTATGAACCCTATCTTTAAATTAATATTCCTAAATTTATGTTAAAGACCATCATATTATAAAAATAAAAAATATAATTAGAACATTTATTCCAAGGTAAAAAAAAAACTAACAATAGGCATTCATTATAATTAGACTATTTATTTTTGGGTAAAAAAAATTCTAACAGTAGGCATTCTTAGATGAGAGAGAGAAAACGAGCTAATATGCTCCAAGCCTATATTGTATGGGTGCAGTTGGCATACAGCCGCATTCGTAGCTGTAGAGGTAAAGTGGACCTTCAGATTTTATCATGGTATATAATTTTGATGTAAAATGTTCTTAGGATTATCTCAAAATCAATTTTTATATCTAATTATAAAACTTAAAATTTAAAAAATGATTGAAATCAAGTAGATTTATAAACATATGAAAATCTTGAAAATGGACAGTGTAAATAATATATCGTAAAATGCACTATTTCTAGGACTTAAAATCTTTTTATTTTTCATGGTCATACATCTCAATGTTGAGATGATCAATCAAAGGGTTTTTCAACATTAAAACTACCTTTTTTGATGGATTTTTGAGGTGCATCTGTAGTTTTGCATTATAAAGTTTCATCCTTAGGGACCGTTTGGGTACCTGAAAATCATTACGTGACAATAGATTACAAGAAAATATGACATTTCCACTGTTTGGGTACACTTAATCGTAAGGAAATGGAAAGATATTACGCTAAATTTCCCCAAAAATTAGAACCCAAAAATAAAAAAATCCATTACGCACGGTGATAGGTGAAAATCTATTACGACGAGTAATTTTGGGAAATCTTTGGCGTGCGTTTTTGCCTATTCTATTCTTGATTAAAAAAATCTTCTAAGCCCTCTCTTTATAATATCTTGGTGATCCCTCCCTTTTTAAGCTTGTCCCCTTATCTAAAGGCATCAGCTCTCATATAAAAACAAAAAAATAAAAATACAAATTAGTAATCAATAATAAATTACACCACACAAATCATAATAAAAGTTTCACACAACATAATGTGATCCCTCCTTTCTAGTTTACTAATCAAACTTCTTCCCATTTTTTAGCTCGTATTCTACAGATTTTGAATTTAGTATCATAAATTTATTTTTTATTTGAAATTACATAAAGAGACATTTGAAAGACTTCTATAAAAAATAAATAAAAATAAGGCTTATCATAATAAAATTATGTTATTCCAATCATATTGTTCCAATGATTTATCATGTTGAAACCAATGTCATGTTAGAAAACATGTGATTGCATATAAGTGCCAAAGGCACTTAAAATAAGTAGGAAATAGTGTCATGATTGTAAAATGGTATAAGTTATTATTAGAAAATCTTTTTAGAATGGTGATAATGTTATTATTAGAAATCTTTTTGGAATGGTGTGATGATGATTTTAATTCAGTATTTTAGTGGAATTTTGTGACAAAAGAGAAGGAAATGATAATTATGCATTTTAGTGAAATTTTGTGACAAAAAGGAAACAAATGATAGTTTATAGGCACATGCTAGTAAAATGTTGGTAATGCATTTCCTATATTTCTTCCAGACATAGCCAAACAATAACAATGTATTTCCCAGGTAGCATCTAAATATTACCCAAACAGTAACAATTTATTTACAGGTAATGTATTACGAATTATATTTCCAAGTATCCAAACGGCCCCTTATATAAACTTTTTCTATTGTATTACCTTTACATGTCTAATTTGAGCTTACAATAATTGCAGCTCAAATTGCATCCTTATATAAACTTTTTCCATATTATATTACTTTTACATATCTAATATAAGCTTACAATAATCGCAGCTCAAATGCATTTATTTTTTTTTGACAAGCAAAATAAGAAGATGGCGCTGCCCAGGCTCAGGCCAAGTACCTTCAATGTGTAAGAAAGACGTGATAACCAACTACACCACATGCCTACTTGTTGTATTATTCACATGAATAAAAGCCTGAAAGCCTTTATTGTATTGCCTTTGAATCACAATAAGTACCATGCTCAAATCCCACATCAAAAAAATGAAGACGTGAATAAAACCTTCCTCAGTACTACACACATTGCATGCTTGAAAAGCATGATGAAGCATGAGGCAGTGTGCCCAAGGATACGTGGCGCTAGGGGCTCATGGTTGATGGAGACATACGTCGCCATGTGATTGTTTCCATTTTTATTGAAAATGATAAAAATGTCTATTGTTCCCATTTTTATTGAAAATGATAAAAATGCCCTCGACCCTGCCGGATTCCGTTTTATAGCTGGATCTGGAACAGTCCAGCTGATACCCGATCCGAATCACGACACATGTGGCGATGTGATTGTTCCCATTTTTATTGAAAATGATAAAAATTCCCATTGTTCCCATTTTTATTGAAAATGATAAAAATGCCCTCAACACGGCCGGATTCCGTTTTATAGTTGAATCTTGAACAGTCCAGCCGATACCCGAGCTCAGTTCCAGATTGAATCGGTGTTTTTTTGAACTTTTGAACACCCAAATTTGGTGATATGAGCTGCCTAATTTGGCTATCAACCTAAGAAAAAAAAGGAAAAAAGAAAAAGAATATACGATACGCACCTTAGAACTGCATGAAAAGCTTCACATTGAGGACTGCAAACAAATTGTCTAAATGGTCTGATCAAAATGATTAGCACTAAAAAACTGTTTCTTTTAATTTTATAACACTAATATGGTTATTTAAAGGAAAGTATATAATGAAATCATTTACCTTTGATATAAGGTGGTTATAGTTAATCTTAGAAATTGGTTGACTGCTTTTGTTTCATTGATCATGTTTAAAGTTCAAAAGAATTTTTTCAAACTTTGTCACACACTCAAGCTATCAGATTTCCCATCATATGGATATAAGTAAGTGTGACCTCCCTATACCAAAAGATAAATGGTCTCATTGTATACAAGACCCTAAGGTCATTGACCCTAGGAAGCATATGTAAATTCTGCTCCCAAGGGAACAAAATGTACATTTGCTCCCTTGGACCAAGACCTTCATATTATTATTGCTACTTCTACTCATTCATTCGATGATAATGATGATGGTGATGTTGATAATGGAGCTAACAGTGATATTAGAAAAGGGGATGTACTTGATGTCTTAGGGGACACAATTGTTAATCTGCGTCCGCGATGTACCAAATGTCCACTGGGGTCAATGCAGGTAAAAAATGGCAACTTTAAAGTTGATTATCAGATAGAAGACGTATGTACATCATTTAACTGGAGTAGGAGGTAGAATTCTAAGATATATTAAAGGCTTTCGCCATAAAACTTAAATAAACATTTGAAATATATAGTTTATATGTTTATTAAAGTGTCAAACACGAGTTTTTGGCATTCATGACGTATTGGCACATGCTCAAAATATTAGATATATGTGTTCCAATTGCATAGCTCCATTCAAATTAACAAGTAGGTCATGAGCACTGGTGTCTTAAAATGCGAAAAGTATACACTTATCTTTAGTACAAGGTGATCACAATTAATGTTGACCAGTAAAATGTGAAATTGGGTGATTACATGTATTGCATTGACTAAGCTCAAAATTCAAAATAATTTTTTTCAAACTTTGTGACACACCTAGGCTTTCAGATTTACAACGGATGGTTATAAGTAATTGTATCCTCCTTGTACCAAAGGTAAATAATTTCATTGTATACAATCCCTTTAAAATATTTGTTATTTTTTTACCTTGTGTGTTTATAAGGATAGATGATCCAGACAATTCCCTAATTCCCATCAAGGACACGTTGAAGGATGAGAAGAGGATCAAATACCATAATGACTACCTCACAAATTTGCTGGCTTCCATGAAGTACGTTGCTTTATTGACTTGTGAAATTCCATTATTTTTCAATTTGAATTGCAAAATTTTGTACTTTTCCCTTTTAATTTTGGGAGAATCAGGGCTAAATAAAGGTGGCAATGGACCCGACCAGACTCGAGACCTGGTGGGTAGACCTGACCTCCGATTTGGGTATAAGTCCAAATTTTTCAGGTTCGGGTCCAAAACCTAGACCCAAATACTATTCGGGTTCAAATCTAGCCCGACCCATTACCACTCCTAGGGCTAAAATTTTGGCATATATAAATTTCAAAATTACGCTCGTTATGGGTAACCAATGTGTACTTTGTCGAATTTTCTATTTGTACAACCCATGAAGTCATTGTGTTACATGAGTTGCCTAATGCGAAGAAAATATGGCAATCATTTAAACTTTTAAATTGTATTTTACAATATTAGACCATTTACAAGGCTATAAGGTCCACCCACTACTTTCTGTAATCTAAAACTTTTAAATTGTTATCATTTAAATCTAATATCCCCCCCTCCCCCCCCCCCCCCCGCGTCCCCCTCAAATTTAAATCTCATAATCCATGGCTTTTGTTGACCCCCTTCCTAATTTGGAAAGGTAGATTGTGCGTTAAGGGACGCACTTCTACAGTAGCCTCCCCTTAGCCATGTAACATCCATCATGGAGACGGATGCTGGAAAATAGTAGCTCCAAAAAGTTTGAAATCAATAGTGTTAAAATTATGTTAAAAAAATTATTTTTTGTGTTTTTAATTTTCGTTTTTTTAAGTTACTACTTGTCATTGTTGAGATTATACATTCCTCAAAATTTTGAATCTAAAATCTCTATCTAAAATGGATTTTAGAGGGAGGACTCATTAAAAAAGGTGACTCCGTTGACTCATAGAAACCTTGTCCTCTTAATTTTGGAAAAAGTTCATATAATTGCGATGCTCTAAAGAATCAAATTAGGGTAGATCTCAAAAATTTTACTAGAAGAGGTTGTTTTGATGCTCAAATATTCTCAAATTGATCATCTTGACCTCAAGATGTAGAGACATGAGAAAAAAAAATGATTTCATGTTTTAGAATTAGTGTATCTTATAATGCATTTTTTTACCGTCAATTTTCAAGTTTTCATAGATATGCTCAATCTATATTATTTTTTAAGCTTAAAATTTTATAATTAAATATAAAAATATGTTTTAAAGCTATCACAAAGATTTCCAGTTTTGAAAACACATTTATCGATACTATTTAAAGGTGCACTTTACTTTCATTGTTTAGAGTTTCGGCTCTATAGAATCCACATTTTAATTTTTGTGTAGAACATGAAAAATGTTTTCCAAATTTGGTACAAAATACTTTGAAATTCCATAAGCTTCCAAACTTTGGCAATTCCAATTTTACGAGGATGGATGCATTATAAAGGGGTATTTTGTGTGGTCTCTTTTGGACAATTGGGAATGGGCGGCCAGATTTACTTTGAGATTCGGCCTCTACGTCATAGATTATAATGATAAGCTCAAGCGATATCTAAAGGACTATATTCAATGGTTCAAAAACTTCTTAAAATGATAATGCAATTATGTTTGTCTCAAAAAGGCATATAATAAAACTGTTTACTTTTTGGTACAAAACGGTTATAATCGCCTGTAACACTCGCATACGAAATCATGCAACTGAGGGTGCACTATTGACTCGTGCTCAAAATCCGAGGAAGTAGTCCTCAAATTTGAGGGTGCACTATTGACTCGTGCTCAAAATCCGAGAAAATAGTCCTTAAATTTTCTGTCGACAAATAACACAATCTAGCGATCCAAATTCACGCTACAAGACTCGTGACTTTTGCGATATGAAAAGTATAAGTCACATCATACAATCTCTTTTTTTGTATTATTATTTCGATGTATCTCATCATTATTTTTGTATTTTTATTTCAATGTTTTTAAAGATCCATTGTCTTTTGACCAATCCGAGTTTCTATATATTGAATTTTATCCAAAAGATTAATGGTTAATAAGAATAAAAAAAATTGTAGGTACCTTCAATTTAGACTTTTTAAATAACCTCTCCCCAACCAACTTTTTTATCGCAACTTTTACCCCAAAACATACTTTTTTGACAAATACCCTACAGTCAAAACTCATATTTATTTGGATGAAGATACCCTTATCCGTACAAACTCGCGTCACATCCCCGTAGGATGCGTAATGACCAAAGCTTAAGTGTCGGGCCGCAGTAAAAAATTGTCGGACCGTTACAATAAAACCACTGCCGTACCCTAATGCACAGCTACCGGACCGCATGAAAAATATGTTGGACCGATGTAAAAGAGTGCTGGACAGATATCACCTTGTGCCAGACCGAGCTAAAATCACAATCGGACCCATTGAATATTTGTCAAATCGAAGGCACCTTGTGCCTAACCACGTGCACACTATACCAGCAAAGAATACAATGCTGGACTGGCAGTTGGAAGTGCCAGACCGACAGTTGGAAGTATTGAACCGACTGCACCTCATGTTGGGAATGTGATACGAGCTTGTACGGATAAGGGTATTTTGGTCTAAATAAATGACTTTTTAATTGGAGGGTATTTGTAAAAAAAAAATATTTTGAAATAAAAGTTACGAAATAAAATTGGTTGGGAGGGAAGTTGTCTAGAAAGTCCAAAGTGAAAGTATCTGTAATTTTCCCATAAGAATATCCATATCCTAAATATTTGTGAAACCCCTTCGACGTCTTTTAAAACTCGAAACAGTTAGGTGAGTTGTCAGGTTCAATTTTTTTTGTTTTTTTTGGGAAAACTACAACTGTTGTATACTCTACACCGCATCCTCCAACAAGCCACTCGGCCCTATAGGTTCTCCACGGTACAAAAAGAACTCTATACTTGAGGATACTTAAAATATCCGAGATGCCTTTATGAATACATCAACACATATTTCTCCGTCCTTTCATAAGTCTTCAACAATCCTTGTGCGTTGCTCCCTGCCCTTCCTTGCCGGAGTAGCAACATCAGCTGCAGGATCATGCTTCCTCCTGTTAGTGGTAGCGGCTGCCCATTCCTTCAAGGTACATGCATCATGGGCAGTATGTTGGCCAAGCTATCTGTTGTCGGTTGCATTTTCTTCGTTGAGCTCTTGTTGGAAGCTGAGAGCGCTGCTTCTTTTCCCGAGAGGATAATGTCGTCAGATGAGGAAGACTTGAACTCCTCATCACGCCCCAAGTCCACCACCGGCACAGATGTGCTAGGGGTATGAACTGCTGCCGTGTCGGCACCTTCTTCATTAGTATCATGGGAAGGGCCTTGAGTGACTTGGTGGTCATGCCTATTCAAAGTGATGCCACCTCCCCCTAATGCATCCCTTCCATCCGTGACCCCAGTGCCAAATATGGTCTCTAAGACCTTGAAGTATAAAGGTAAAGTCTTGCCATTGTATCTTTTTACAAAACTATTCTCCTGTAAATAAAACATATGCATGTATTCAATTTGTGGGACCATCGCACTGAAACTTGCATAACCACATAGAAATAGACAATGAAAGGGTTTTCAACTCACCACTGTATACTGAGCCCATAGGACTGGTTCAGCAGTCTCCATATTTCTCCCATAATCAAACCCAAAACCAGATTGTGATAAAGTTTTACTTCCATGAACTTGGTCCTAAATTTCTTGTATTTATTCTTCAATCGTTCTAAGTCATAGGAATTTCCAATTGCCCCTTTCATGAATTGTATCATTCGGAGTCATGCACCTTTTTTTAGGCCCCTACCTTTCTTGACCTCTTTCAACAAGATATCAATAAATTGATTCTCCTCTGCAACGTTCTACTGCGCAAATTGTCTGGTTTCGCCTTTTCGTGATTTGCTCCCCATGACAGTATTTTTACTGGCCGTTGACGATTGGTTATCCATTCCTTCGGAGACAAATAGTGCATTTATATATTTACTAAATCGTATGGAGTGATAACACCACCTATGCACAAGGCATATGGACAATTGACCATTCATATATAAATTTGTTACAATATATCTACAATGATAACCGTTCATAGTACCATGTTAACGATTTTGTTTACAATGCAAACAAGAGAGATCTTGATAGGAAGATCCCTCAGATCCGTACAACAAAATGATTTTAAAAAAGTGGTAGAGAGTAAGGAAAATCAAATTCTGATTTGAGGCTAGATCTACTCAGAAATGAGTAGATCCGCTCTCAGATCAATGGCATAGCCACCATCGATCCAAAAAGCACGAAAGAATAAAATAAATATAAGATCCTAGATCTAACAAAATAACTAAAAAATAAAGGAAAAAGCATAAGAAAAATGCTTGGCCAGGCCAGTTGGCCCGGCAAACCCGAGGCTTCAAGGCCTCGCCCGTATCAGGACCGGCTGAGTTTATGCCGTACGTCCTTTTTTGTCTCTCTTCAAGTTTTGACCAAGCCTTGGCTTGGTTGGATTTCTTGATCTAAGGGTGGCCTAAAGCTAGGGTTTTCCTAGGTCTAAGATTTGCTAACCGGCTTTTTGTCTCTCTATCTTTTTCTCTCTCTTCCTCTCTTTCGTTTTCTCTGAGCTCTCTCTCTCTCTAAGCTTTTTTATTTCTTGGGCTCTTTCTCTCTAGATTTCCTAGCCTCCAACGTTCCACCTCTCTCTCCCAACTCTTCCCTTTCTCTCCCCTTAAACACGCTAGTTTTCTTTTCTTATAGACCTAATAGGGATGTGGATTGGATAACTGCTAAAACTATAGGATTTGCTCGGTGTAGAATGGATAACTACTAAAAACTATGGGATTTGCTAAGTATAGAGTAGATAACTACTAAAAACTATGAGATTTGCTAGGTCTGAGTCGTAGGATGGGGACCATGGATTAT
This sequence comes from Amborella trichopoda, assembly GCF_054954075.1. Taxonomy (NCBI): domain Eukaryota; kingdom Viridiplantae; phylum Streptophyta; class Magnoliopsida; order Amborellales; family Amborellaceae; genus Amborella; species Amborella trichopoda. Next base: position 4,955,628 of record NC_142347.1, on the reverse strand, counting down.
GGTGGTCTATGGTTTAGGGGTCTACTGAAATAGTGTGGTCCTATGGTTTTTTTAAGGTTAGAAAAATCATGGAATTTTACCAATTTTAAAAATGTGGTGTCTACAGTTGCCACTCTTTGGCACTCCCTGTCCTTCGAGGGACAGGTGAGTGCCAAAGAAGTAGACACTCTTTGGCACTCCCTGTCCTTCAAAGGGCAAGTGAGTGGCAAAGATAATGTAGACATTTTAATTTTCATCATGATGTATTGTAGTCAGAGGACATACCAACTATCCTTCCAAGATATTGCGCCTTCCGCTCACCCACTTAGGGTATTTTCATTCTAGGGTTTTCGGCATGAGATGTCGATGAGTTACACTAGCTTAAAACTCGAGTTGGATTTTCTGACCTGACACTTTCTTTTATTTTCTTAGGGTTTTCTAAGGTCTTTTATAGATTTATCTTGTTTAGGCAAAGGTTTACTTGGTCAATTCTGAAGAGAGAGATGAGGTGGCAACATGGTAATCATCATATATTAGTGTCCAAACTCCTTCGTTTTTAAAAGTTTTTTTAGAAATAAAACCTAGAGCCTTGAACTGGTCATGATTTTAACAAAGAAATTAAAGTTCTTTTAAAACATATGGCATATGATGAAAATTTTGAAATGAGAAAGATATTTTGAAAAACAAATTTTTAGTTAGCAGTTTTAGCTCCGGCAACCATGGAGCCCTTTAAGTAGTTTAACGTCATGCAGCGATGGACAGGGTAGTTGGCAGTTATACTCATGCAAACGATGGAGTGTTTTTTAAAAGAAAAGTTTTGAAATGAAAGTTTTAATATTTTTATTTCTTTTTAATTTTTTTTAAATGTGGGTCTTACAGTTTAACCACTTGTGACCCCTTTGGTAGACCCTATATGAGTGTGTCGGCTCCTTGCTTGAATCTTCAGGACGAGGAATCATCAAGTATTTCATTATCTTCCAACCTCAACTCTTGTATTTCAATTCAAAGGAGAGTTCTTTGGAGTTTTCAAGCAAAACATAGTTTTGAAAATACAAGATACTGCCCCTGGGTGTTTAGAGTCTATTTGGATTTCCGATTTAGTTCCTCCATCATTCACCTTTCAAAGTCCAGATGATCGATGTCCTTAACAAAGTTCCATCAGGCTAATGCTTATTGATTTTTCTTTTGACACTATTCTGACTCAGGATGAAGGAAGAGAAGATGTTTACATATAAAAGACTTTAGAGAATAGAAGGAAAGGAGAAAACTTCTTCTTTTTCATCACTTCCAGCATTTCGGGTGTTCAGCCTGGTAGCCATTTTTCCAACACATGGGGTTCCATTTAAAATTTAAGCCCAAATGATTTCTTTTTTTTTTTTCCTTTTTATTTCTCCCCTGGGTCCCATTCGGGTGTTCAGCCCAGCAGATTTTATTTTATTTTATTTTTTGAAGAAGAAAATGACGATAAAAGAAGAGGAGGAGGAAGAAGAAGAGTCAACGGTGTTTTATTATTATTTTTTATTTATTTATTTATTTATTTATTTATTTATTTATTTATTTTTATTTATTATTTTTTTTGGCATTTCGCTTTAAGACTATGTAAGGATTTGATCATCTTTCCCTTATCCAAGTAGCAGGGAGGTTCTAATATCAGCCATCCTCTGATTTCCCTTGCCCCAGGTTGGCATCGAATTGTTCTTTGACAATGGTCATCAAGCTCCCTTTGGATTTATCTTTTGAATTGCCCCACTTGATCCTTGATTTTGGGACTAATAATTACTCTTAGTTTCCTAATCCCTTACATGGATGGATAAGCTCATTAGTTATTCCCCGTTAATGGGATAATTTGTATTACTCATTAAGCGTTAATGCCTTTTGAAGTTTGAGGCGTGAATGCCCTATTTGGTTTCTTGCAAGGGGTGATCACTCACCCAACTCCTTTTTTATTTTTTTTTCATTGAAGATTTTTTGCTCTTCGGAGGTTAACTCCGTAGTAGGCTCCTCCTTAGTGCTCGAGCTTGGAGGAGATTCTCGCAGGAGAAGAGTGACTAAGTTAACATTGGATGACCTTATGGCACGTTGGGAGTCTTCAAACAAGGGACAATCTCATTAACTGCCCCTGTTGTGCCCTCTTCATGAGAGGAGATTACCTCTATTTAGTAGTTTGATGGGGTTGCCCCTGCAGGGCTTTCTGTTCTGTTAGGAACTTGTTTTTCATGAGATGAACTTTTGTGATATGGGCGTACCCCAGTTATCGGAGTTATGCTCCTGCCCTAGTTAAGCTCTAGAAATCTCTCCTCTTGAGGAGGTGACCCAATTTGGTCACCATATGGGTGGATCATCTAGGAAGTCTTGTGAAGACGGCCCAGGTAGGCCACTTAGAATTTTTAGAAGGTCAACTTCTTTTGATAGTTGAGGCAGTAAGTCTCCTTGAAGAATTTTCTCATCTGCCTCCTCTTGAGTTATTCTCCAGAAATTAAGGTTTTCTTGTCACCATGAGTTTGGAACTCCACAGTTTCTTAGTCTTGGTTAAGCTTATGCTCGAGTTCACCTTGCTTTTGCCAGTTTGATTCATTTATTATGTGAATTTAGAAGTACAGGTTGAAGGGATCATCTGCCCTAGTTTGATTACCGATGATGGGACTTCTTGTACCTCTTTCGAGACTACTTCTTGGAGTGGAATTCCACATGTGATGACCCTTTCTCGTATGTTTTTTGGGTTAACTCCTGGGTGAGCTTATGCTCGTTTTGTTCTTCATCTACTAGACTGTCCAATTGATTTCTTCTTGTGCTCCAAGGCCATTGTAGCTGTTTTTTAGGTTTGAGTGCAGTTTGTGATTCTTCTGAGTTAATCAGGTTGACATCAGAACTGTTTGTCGAGACATCTAGAGTTTCTATTTTTTCTCTACCAATCACCTCTTTCTTTTTAACACTTATCGTATCGTTATCTATGAGGTCCTGAACTCTATGCCTGAAAGCTCGGCATTCTTCAGTATTATGAGCATAATTTTGATGCCACTCACACCATCAAGATGTATCGCCTCCATGGAAGGGAAGAATCTTGGCTACTACAGGTAATTCTATGAGCCTTGCCTTAAGCAACGTCTTAATGACATCGGTCATAAGCTCATTAATGAGAGTCAATTCCCTTGGTGTGGAAGTCTGCATTCTCCATGTCGTAAAGTAAGTTTTAGTCCTTTCTTTTGAATGGTTTGTAGAAGGGTTGCTTTTCTTGATTATGTTCACCTCTCCTTCTTGAGAGGGTCTTTCGCCAGTCAAGTTATCAAAGACTATAGCCTCATCCTCCTTAGCCCGTTCATAATGCGCTACTTTCTCAAGTATAAGGTCAAACGAGTAAGGAACCGCCCCATTGCTGAAGAACATGACATATTCTGAAGTCATGTTCTCTAATGTCATTCTTACCTTCACAGATTTAGGGAGTGGGGTTTCGACGACTCGTGTAGTGGTCTCTCTGAATCTTGTTATAAATTCAAAGGGAGACTCGTTCGACTTTTATTTGGTGGATGTTAGCTCACCAAGGGTAATGGGTCTTGGCCCCGCCTGAATATTTCGTCAGGAGTTGCTTGAGGGTTATCCTTCATGAATCTTTGGTGCCACATCAAAGGAACCTCTGATAAGTCATGCGAAAACATGACCTTAAGTTGGTTGGGTAAGTCTCGCAACATATGGACCATTAATAAGTAGGTGTTGATGTGTGCCTCAGAATCCTCTTTCCCAAAAAATTTGTTTATGAATTGTGGCATCACAAACGTTACTGGTAGATCTTCTAGGTGTCCTAGAGTTTCTTGTACATAGGTTTTAGGAGCTGAGAAGTCTCATATTCTCATTTCTCTAAAGAGTCTTGGAGGCATTTCATGTAGGTGAATTGAGACGTTGTTATAACCGTGACCTTGCTCGGCTGCATGGTCTGTTGAACCTGGATTTGTGGTATGTGGCTTGTATAGACTGGCTTTCCCATGTAGCGGGTTGCCCCAAAGATTGAGCCTTAGGACTATGTTGAACTTATTGTGCCAGTTGTCGGCCTACAGATTCACTCGAATTGAATTGGGTAAGAACAGACCCATTACTCGGAGTTTGCACTACTTGGCCGCAAGAAGGCCTGCAGGTTAGAATAACCACTTGATTAGGATGGACGACTCAAGCTGCTATGATGACTAGACCTCTGACCTTTGACAGTGAAGTTCGCTTGTCCTTGACCTTGACTGGATGATATAACCCTAGGGTTATGATATTCTCTTGCCCCAACACTGGACTGAAAGAGTGCAAGGAGGTCATAACTCGATTGAATTGGCAGGCTAGCACCTCTAAGGTTATCATGGTTTGAGCCAAGTAGTTGGCATGGTTTATAGCATGAGCTTCTGACCTAACCTGCTTGGATTGACTACATTTGATGGTGTACCCTCGGTTCAACAGGTCTTTAAAGAATACATGCACCTTATGATTGTCTTGATACCGAGTTAGGTCAAAATTTTGACTTTTACTGGTGCTGGGTTGCTTAGGTAGACTTTCTCTAGCTGTGTGTGAACCCACTTGCCCCCTAACTGACTGATTACTAAGACTAGAATGTAACTGGCTGATTACTAAGACTAGAATGCTGGGCTGCTAATTGAACATTAGGGTTAACCCAGCTGGGATTGACTGACTCATACATCTAGACCGGGGTCTTACTCTTGGTGTGCCAACTAGATTTGAGGCTAACCCCCATGTCATGGAGGATTGCCCCTGGCCTAACCTCTTGACTGTTCGGGGTATTACGGCACTATTAACCTGTTGGCTCGTGGCTTCCAAATGATTGCCCTGAGGGCGCTTGGACGGCTAGATATGATTCCATATGGGTTGAGACTCGATTCACTAGCACGAGTGCTTTGGATTTGCGAGGGAGCACTATGACGATGCCTCTCGGACTGATTAGGTTCTCTAGATCTAGACTGGGTTGAAACCATAGGGTTGGACCTTGCTTTGCTTTGATCCTGGGTCATAACTCCTAAACTTGTGCTAGATTAGAAAGGTTGGACCTAGCTTGGGCATGGACTTAGATTAGGCTGGATGGACTTATGTTTGAATCCCAAATAGAGGTGAGCCCAGTCTAAGTCTAGGAACAACTTTGAATCTAGACCTAAGAAAAGACCAGACTTGATGGATCTTGCTATACTCGAATGGTTTCAATTTGAACCTTAAGTTAAGATGAACCTAGTCTAGTTCTAGAGGAATCTCTATACTTAGACCTAGGCTAGGACCTAGACTGAGATCTGAACTAGATGGGTACGAGTCTTGGCTCGGACCGAGGAGGCACCTAGGTTTGAACTTAGGCGTGAACCCGGTTCGGACTTGGACTAGGCTAGCCACAAGCTTGAATTTGAACTTAGAGGGTTGGTTAACAGACCGGTTGTTGACTTGAATTGGATGAAGGTTAGGTTAAGCACGAGCCTTGGCTTTGACCAAAAGGGGGCCTAGGTTTGGACCTAGGTGTAAACCTGGTTCGGACTTGGGCCAAGCAAGGCACAAGTTTGGAGTTAGACCCAGAAGGTTTTGAAAATCAAACTGGGTGTGGACCCGGACGGGATCAAGGTTGTGTTACCAAAAGGGGGCTTTGGTTCGGACCTGGGCTAGGCTGGCTACAAGACTGGACTTGGATACAAAAAGTTTCAGCTCGGACTAAAGAGGATCCGGACTAAGATCTAGGACTAATCAATCGAGATATGCAAACAATGCACTCGAAAACTATGCCTTAAACTATAAGTAAGCTCGGTCTGAGTGGGTTCCTTACTATTGAAATGCGATTAGGCTGAGTAGGTCCCCACATAGGTCCTGGCCTCCTGTTATGGAAATCAACCAAGTCCTACTATGTGTGGAGTTGCTTTGAGGCTAGGGATTATGGAGGGGCGCTCACAGTTAAAGTTACATAAATCTCAACCTCCTCGGCTCTCAATGCTATCTTTCCCTCACGACCGTTAGTGCAGGATTTTTGGAGTTTTCAAAAAATTTGCTGGTTTCCCGAGCTTCCCCAGTCCGTTGTGTGCAAGAGTGTGTAAAGAATCTTGCAAGTGAAAAGAAAAATAGCAAACAGGAAAACACACAATGCAAGAAAAAAAAAGGAGTGAGCACTTGGCACAAATTGTGCCAAGTGAGGTGTGCTTCGGGTCAGGTTTTTGACCGACCAAATGCATAGTCAGATGTGCGGGTAAGCAACGCCCAAGAAGGTATACAACTAATAAAAGTGGAACCAGACACAACCCGTGCCTAGTTGAGCGTGCCCCAAGTCAAGGGTGACTCGATCAGGGCACAATTAGATAGAGAGTGCAGATGACCCTGAATTTTATTTATTTATTTTTTAATGAAAATAGAAAGTAGTGGCAACTATCGAATTACAAGAAAATAAATGAAAAATAGAATTATTATTTTTTTGACAAAAATTTTTCTTGTTTTGGAAAGAGGGAGAGGCCAAAGTTGAATTTTATTTTTTATGAGAAGATTCTTTATTTATTTATTTTTCTGTGAAAATGAAATGACATACAAAAAAAAACTTTTATAGCAAAATTGATTTTTTTTTTTTTAAACCAAAGAAGCTTTAAAAGTTGTTTTTTCTATCTTGCAAAGCAAATTTTTCTTTTCCAAAAATGAAAAATGCCTCAAATTTTTTTTTTTTTTTTTTTTGAAAGCAAGATAGCATTTTGCCTAATTTTCAGATATGAGAAATGCCTTTAAAAAAAAAAAAAAAAAATTGAAAGCAAGATTGCCTTTAAAAGATTTCTTTTGTTTTTTAGACAAAGATGCCTAAAACATTTGCTGATTTTTTTTTTTTTTTAGGAAAGTGATTTTTTATTTTAAAAACTAGCTAAAGATACCTTTTTTTTAGTGGATAAGAAAGATGGCCTCAAACACCCACTCTTTTTCTCTCCCTTCCCCATTTTCTCTCCCTATTTTCTCTCAATCTCCCTTCCCTGTCCATCTCTAGCTAACTCTTTTATAAATTTCCTCTCAAGGGATTAGTTGCTATCTAAGTAAATCTCCTCTCAAGGAAAGAGTTTCTATCTATTCCCCAAAGTTCTCTTAACAACTCACACACCTCATCCCACTTAACTTAAAGTCACCTATTATTGATATGAAGAACTATGCCATGAATACCAAAGAAGAAAAATTATTCCATGAATATCAAAAAAAGATTAAAGCAGAAGAGACCAAAGAATGTTTTTGAACGTGAATACCAACGGTTAACAATTAACCCAAAGCGTTAACTATGGAATATCTCCAAAAAGAAAGCTCTACCTCTTAATCAAAAACTCTGCTTCTTTTAGCAAGATAAAAGAAAATGAATAAACAACAAGGAAACCTTACGAGGAAATAAAAGAAGACAACAACAAACTAAAACAAACAAGGAAACTAAAGTCAGAATCCCAAAAGAAAATATTTATGCCCTTCTCTCTCTTTCTCTCGGTCTAAAACTCACAAAAGTTCAAGGAGATGAAAATAAAATAGAAAACATTGAAATCTGAAAATTTCTAGCCATAAACAAAGACACGCAGTCCCCCGAAACACAAGAAAATTATTTGGAACAGATCCAAGCCCTTAACAAGTTGGAGTAGGTGGAGAGAGAAGAAAATAGGAAGTTGAGTAGCCTCTTTTAATAGAGATAATCACGAACCCAAAACAACTTTTTAGAAGTAGAAACGAAACAGACACATAAACATAAACATGCTCTTATCACAAAATTCAATGAGTAATCCTCTTTCTTTTTTTCTTTTTTTTCTACTTACAAACAAATATAATAATAAATGAATAAATAATGAAAAGAAATACTAATGGAAAAAGGTAACAAAAACAAGGCATATGGACAATTAAGAAATATTAAATCTTATGGAGTGATAGCACCACTTATGCACAAGGCATATGGACAATTGACCATTCATATATAAATTTGTTACAATGTATCTACAATGATAACCGTTCATAGTACCATGTTAACTATTTTGTTTACAGTGCAAATCAGATAGTCTTCATAGGAAGATCCAGCAGATCCGTACTACAAACTGATTTTAAAAAAGCGATAGAGAGTGGGGAAAATCAAATTCTGGTTTGTGGCTAGATCTACTCAGAAATGAGTAGATCCGCTCTCAAATCATTGGCAGAGTCAGCATCAATCCAAAAAGCAGGAAAGAATAAAATAAACATAAAATCCTAGATGTAACAAAATAACTAAAAAAATAAAAGAAAAAAGGAATGAGAAAATACCTGGCCAGGCCAGTTGGCCCTGCAAACCAGAGGCTTTAAAACCTTGCCCATATCAAGACCGGCTGAGTTTATGCCGTGTGTCCTCTTTTGTCTCTCTTCAAGTTTTGACCAAGCCTTAGCTTGGTTGGATTTCTTCATCTAAGGGTGGCTTAGAGCTAGGGTTTTCTTAGGTCTTAGGTTTGCTAACTGGCTTTTTCTCTCTCTGGGCTCTCTATCTTTCTCTCTCTCCCTCTCTTTCTTTTTCTCTGAGCTCTCTCTCTCTAAGATTTCTTTTTTCTAGTTTCTTTCTCTCTCTAGATTTTTTAGCCTCCCATATCCCACCTCTCTCTCCCATCTCTTCCCTTTCTCTCCCCCTTAGCACGCTAGTTTCCTTTTCTTATAAACCTAATAGGGATGTAGATTAGATAACTATTAAGAACTATGAGATTTTTAGGTGTAGAATGGATAACTACTAAAACCATGGGTGTGGAATGGATAACTTCTAAAAACTATGGGATTTACTAGGTGTAGATGACTAACTACTAAAAACTATGAGATTTGCTAGGTGTGGATCATAGGATTGGGACCATGGATTATGGTGGTCTATGGTTTAGGGGCCTTCTAAAATAGTGTGGTCCTAGGTTTTTCTAAGATTAGGAAAATCATGGAATTTTGTCAATTTTAAAAATAGGGTGTCTACAGATTTATATCAATGTATGGGAAAGGCAAACAGTTCTAATCCCATTTCTTATTTCTATAGCTATAGTTTCACATTAGTGGAGCAGATAATGATATCAAAATCAGACAAAAAATAGGTGTGTTAAACACTGCTACATATTCAGCAGCATATGACCAATTATCTCATGCATTTAGGATTTGACTCAAATAATGAGATCAAATGATGTTTGATCCACTTATGCAAACCAATGACATTCTAAGTAAGCCAATGACATCATAATGATATCAAAATGATATCAAAATCAGATAACAAATAGTGTGTTAAACACTGCAGCATATTCAGCAACATATGACCAATTACCACATGCATTTAGCACCAAGATTTGACTCAAAATAAGATCAAAGGATGCTTGCTCTACTTCTGCAAACCAATGACATTCTAAACAAGCCAATAACATCATAATGATATCAAAATCAAATAAAAACAATGTGTTAAATACTGCTGCATATTCAACAGCATATGACTAATTATCACACGCATTTAGCACCAATATTTGGCTCAAAAAATGAGATCAAATGATGTTTGAGCTACTTCTGCAAACCAATGACAGTCTAAGCTAGCCAATGACATCAAAATCAGATAACAAAATAGTGTGTTAAGCACTTCTGCATATTCAATGGCATATGACCAATTATCACATGCATTTAGCACCAAGATTTTACTCAAAATGAGATCAAATTATGCTCTATCTATTTCTGCAAACCAACAATATTCTAAGCAAGCCAATGACATCATAATGATATCAAAATCAGATAAAAACCAATTTGTTAAACATTGTGCTACATATTCAGCAACATATGACCAAAATGAGATCAAATGGTGCTTGATCTACTTCTGCAAACCAATAAAATTCTTAACAAGTCAATAACATCATAATGATATCAAAATCAGATAAAAAATAGTGTGTTAAACACTGATGCATATTCATCAGCATATGTCCAATTATTACACACAATGAGCACCAAGATTTGACTCAAAATGAGATCAAATGATGCTTGATCTACTTCCACAAACCAATGACACTCTAAGCAAGCCAATAACATCATAATGATATCAAAATCAGATAAAAAATAGTGTGTTAAACATTACTGCATATTCAGTAGCATATGGACAAATCACTCACATTCAGCAACTCAAAATAACAACAAATAGAGCTTGATCTACTTCTGCAAACCAATGACATTCTAAGCAATCTTATAACAACATAATATATCAAAATCAAAAAGAATAGTGTGTTAAACGCTACTAAATATTCAGCAGCATATGGCCAATTATCACACACATTGAGCATCAAGATTTGACTCGAAATGAGATCAAATGATGCTTGATCTACTTCTGCAAACCAATAACATTCTAAGCAAGCCAATGGCACAGTAATAATATCAAAAAAAAAAAAAAAACAGTATGTGAAACATTGCTGCATATTCAACAGCATGTGGCCAATTATCACTCACATTGAGCACAAGATTTGACTCAAAAAATGAATGGAGAGAGAGAGTCAGTTGCATAGTTCAGAATAAAGGTACAAACCAGCAGGATAATAAAATCTTCGTCAAGAAGCTCGGCGAGCGCATAGACAGGTATATATATATATCTATATCTCACACATGTTTGCTCTTCCTATCTAATGGTGGTTGGCTTTGGCTTTGGCTTTGCAGAGTGAATATAACATTGCCGGAGGTTGAGATCAGATATGAGCAACTCAGGGTGGATGCAGAGGCTTACTTGGGAGGGAGGGCTTTGCCCACTCTCCTCAATGCCACCCTTAACACCCTTGAGGTGCCTACTCTCTCTACTACATGATTGTATTGGGATCCTACAGCAACTACTATATTTGAAAAGAAATATACAGAGAAAATACATTCGAACTTAAAAATCCTTGAATTCTTAAATTGTTCTCTTGAGAGACCTATAATGGCCTTAATAATTGAAAAGAAAAAGTATATAAAGCGACCATATATTTTTAATACAAAGAGGTCAGAATCACTCTCATATGTCAGATTTTAAATGCAGTGATTATAAGCGTGTTTTGGACTAGACTTCAAGTTAAAAAAAAAAAATATATGACATCCAAATTGACATCTAATAACTAGGAGTAATTATGATATCCTCGAATGGTCTCACTTCGAACAATCGTGACCAAAAAAACCATTGGAATCACGTAAGAAAACATACAACTTTCTGCAATACCTGTGCTTTCAATTTCATATTCACTAAAGAGAGACATGTTGTTGGCAGAGCTTTATGAGTTTCCTGAAGTTGCTCAAGAGCAAGAAGAAGCCCGTAACAATTCTCAAGGGAATTACCGGCGTGATAAAACTCGGAAGGTGGATAGACAAAACTACTTCTCTCTCTCTTTCTCCCTCTCTCTCTCTCTCTCAAACAATGTGTGTTGGTGTGATGACAGGATGACCCTGCTACTAGGCCCTCCAGGGGCTGGAAAGACCACCCTCCTCTTGGCTCTCGCAGGAAAATTGGACAAAAGCTTCAAGGTGGGTTCACTCTTCCTACAATTTCATCTCCAAAACTGGCACTTTTTAGAGAGAAAAAGAGAGAAACTTCAGTTCTTTGGGTGTGTTTTGACAGGTTTCGGGCAAGGTGACGTACAATGGGCACAGTATGAGGGAGTTTGTGCCGCAGAGGACGTCGGTGTACATCAGCCAAAATGATCAGCACATTGGAGAGATGACAGTCCGAGAGACCATGGATTTCTCTGCTCGATGCCAAGGACTAGGAAACAGATATGGTTCGTCTCTCTCTAACAAACTCTATTTTTTGCTGCTGATTTTGTTGGAATGCTCTGCATAAAAGCCACTGGTTTTTGTAGCCGTTCTTGCGGAGCTTTCAAGGAGAGATAAGGATCAGTCCATAAAACCAGACCCTGATATTGATTTTTTCATGAAGGTAACATAGCAATGAAACAGACCTAACCCAGAAAGAAGTCATGGTATTAGCAGTCTCAATTCACCCACTGTTTCTTCTCCTTTTGTAGGCAATTGCATTGGAAGGACAAAAATCAAGCATCCTGACCGACTATATACTTAAGGTTTGGCACCCCAAATAAGACACTCTCCTCTCCCTTTCTCCCTCCAACTCAAATTTAGAATAGCATATTTGGGATATGTTAAAGAGAATGAGATGTTTTAGTGAGAAAATTAAGTTAGGAAGTGTGTGCAGCTGCTTGGGCTGGAGGTGTGCTCGGAGACCATGGTCGGGGACGACATGAGGAGGGGGATATCAGGCGGTCAGAAGAAACGCGTCACGACAGGAGAGATGATGGTAGGGCCCTCGACTGCTCTGTTAATGGACTAGATATCCACAGGGCTCGACTCCTCCACCACTTTCCAAATCGTAAACTGCCTCCGACAATTTGTTCATGTCTTCTCTGGAAGCCTTGTTGCGTCTCTCTTGCAACCGGCACCGGAGACTTATGATCTCTTTGACGACATCATCCTTCTCTGTGAGGGACAGGTTGTGTACCATGGACCGAGAGAATCAATTCTCGACTTCTTCCACATGATGGGATTCCGATGTCCCGAAAGGAAAGGAGTGGCCGATTTCTTGCAGGAGGTAAAACCTCTCTCTCTTACTGCAAGAGTTTCAATTGCCTCTCATTCTCACTTAACCCGTCTTATTGTTAAGGCAACCTTCTGTATCCGTCTAAGAGTTTACAGTCTACATATAGAATGACTTTCAATATAGAATCTTGCACTACAGGGATTGAGAAACCAAGGATGTGTCTTAGAAGCCAACGAAACTAATTACAGACACTATAGTCTTTCTACGAGTCATGACTTTTATTTTGTTTGGGTAAATCAGGAAGAAAGCCCGCTATCCATTTTTCATTAATAAAAGATAGAAAAAATTATATCGTACTATCTTATAACCCTACAATAAGATAATTGTGTCATGAAATAAAGGAAGGTTAAAAACATTTGGAGGCTTAGAGCGCCAAATGGTGGCCTCCGCAAAAACTGTAACCTTTTTTACAAGAACATCGACCACCAAATTAGCCTTACGGTAAACATGGCAAATGAACCGTGAATGATTCTCATAGCTTTCAACTCAGCTAATTTTGCTTTTAAACATAAAACTTTATCCAGTGGTTAATCTACTTTTACTATAGAGATGAGTATCCATGATTCAACACTTTGTGAACCTAAAGAGTTCCAATATTTTGGAACTCGGCATGGGCCCCGGAATTGGCTATTGCTACAGCCGAAGCCGAATTACTCAAGTGAGTCCAAGTGAACACGTGTAAGTAGTGCACACAGATAAAAGAGCCCTTAAAAAACCCAAAAAAAAAGAAAATAAAAATAGGGAAAAACTCAAACTAAACTAAAAACAATATAAAAATTCAAAATAATCTAAAATATATATATAAAACAGGGACATAGAAATATTCATTTAAAATTTAAGACATTCAGAATAATTCAAAAAAATATATATATATATAAAACCTTTCTTGTTGGGTAGTTCAGTGGGGAAGGGATCCCCTACTTGTGGCATGAACAGAACTAAAGACATTATGTTGTTGTGCCTAGCCACCTTGACCCCCTGGACTTCAGCCAAATTCCTAGAAAATATGAAAATCGAGCAAGAAAAACTCACAGATCATTGTCATACATCCAAATCACACAAACAGGATTTATACATGGATTCACTATCGAATAAAAATATCATATTTTTTATTTTCTCAATTACCCTGAGCTTTAACCGTGTACTCAGCTGAATTTTTGAACACTGAACAATACCTTAATAACAAAAAACTGGACTGTAGGACACCTAGAAAATTTTGAATCAGTGTAATTCCAATATCTTCTGTCACTCTCATTTCTTGCAAGAGGTCCTCTCTCTCTCTCTCTCTCTCTCTCTCACAAGTGACATCAAGGAAGGATCAAGAACAATACTGGTTCGACAAGAATCAACGCTACAGATATATCCCAGTACAAGAATTTGCAGATGCATTCCAGTCCTTCCATGTCGGCAGGGAGATGCAATCTGGTCTCTCGGTGCCCTATAACAAGTCCAAGTGCCACCCTGCCGCCCTAGTTAGAAACAAGTACGGCCTAACCAAGATGGAGCTCTTCAAGGCTTGCTTTGATAGAGAAGTGCTCCTTATGAAGAGAAGTGCCTTCATCTTCATCTTCAAAGCTATTCAGGTCCAACCATTCACTCTTATGTTCTTCCTCTGGTTTCATTTTAGATAGATATATAGGAGGACAGATAGAGAAACAGAGAGAGGATACTAATGGTTTCTCTCTCTTTCCCTTGATATTGAATGAAAGAGTTGGTGAATCATACGGTTTATCTATGAAAATGATTCATTTGATGGACCTTGTATTGCTCTTCACAGATAGCCATTGTCGCTACCATGACTACGACAGTCTTCCTCCGCACAGAGATGGGAAACAAGACCATATGGGATGGGTCCAAGTACATGGGAGTTTTGTTCTTTGGGCTCGTGAACGCGATGTTTAATGGTCTAGCAGAATTGCAAATGATGATAGTGAAGCTGCCTGTTTTTTACAAGCAAAGAGATGCAAAGTTCTTCCCTGCTTGGGCCTATACTCTCCCCACATTTCTCATGAGGATACCCATCTCTTTACTGGAGTCCTTCGTATGGGTAGCTATAACCTATTACTCAGTTGGATTAGCACCGAACCCGAGCAGGTTAATTCATCCTCCTTTGCCCTACCAAAGCTCATGAATTTTATTTTTTTTAATTTAAATTAATCTTGTGAATTTTGTTTGCTCTTTTTGTCTTTCTTTTGTTAATTGTAATGTTAGAATTGACAATGAATTGCCTATGGTTTTCCTGTTTTCAGATTCTTTAGGCAATTCTTTTTGCTATTCAACCTGCATCAGATGTCTTTGTCTCTCTTCCGCTTTATCGGGGCACTAGGTCGAAACCAAATCATTTCGAACACATTTGGAGCATTTGCGCTATTGGTGATATTTGTCTTGGGAGGCTTCATTGTCTCAAGAGGTAATGTATCATGGATGTAGTAACATTTGATTATGTACAATGTTCATATTGTAACTGTCTCTGCGCTATTTTGCTTTAGTTTATATTACAAAAGTATGCACACCATTATAAATAAATTATTATCCAAATTTTGGCAGAGGACATCTACAGCTGGTGGAAATGGGGATACTGGTCTTCTCCTCTCATGTATGCTCAAAATGCTGTGGCTGTAAATGAGTTCCTATCAAATAGATGGATACATGTTAACATGAAATACGCAAAAAATCCCTTTAAAACTTTTTTGGTTCATGTAGATTAGGATAAAAGAGTGCATGGAGGAAGTAGCTGACTATCTT
The DNA here is from genome assembly GCF_054954075.1 of Amborella trichopoda. NCBI lineage: Eukaryota > Viridiplantae > Streptophyta > Magnoliopsida > Amborellales > Amborellaceae > Amborella > Amborella trichopoda. Next base: position 4,940,357 of record NC_142347.1, on the reverse strand, counting down.
GTACATGTGCAATAGAATGGTGTCCACATAGGCCAGCTACTCTTGAAGATTCGAGGGATTTTCACTGAAGCAAATTGGTATTGGATTGGGATTGGGGCTCTCATGGGTTACAATGTCCTCTTCAACATCCTTTACACCTTAGCTTTAAAGTATCTTGACCGTGAGTACAACATTTCAATTTCACCTTTTGTTGTTTCTACTGTTAATTGATCGAAATGAAAAGAAGTTAATGGGAAAAAAACGTAAATTGTTTCATTATGCAGCTCTTGGGAAGCCTCAGGCATCTATCACAGAGGATACATCAGAGGGGAAGCATGAAGACCAAATTAAGGTCAATGGACATCTGAATGGAAAAGTATTTGGTAAGTAGAGAAGTCATAGAGGGAGATTGGCTCGTTTTCTCAACATTGAAAGTGTAGTTTAGATCCTATTACTTACCCAGAAAAATTTAAAAGGTCTCACTCTTTGTCATGTGTTTCTCTCCTTGTAGGAGACTCTACTACAACAAATGGAATGAAAGAGAAGAAAGGAATGGTGCTACCATTCAAACTGCTTGCGTTGGCCTTCAAGGAGATCAAGTACTTTGTCGACATGCCGGCCGTATGTCAAGATCTTCTTGACCCAATTTACTAGTAGTAGTGGTAGAAGTAGTAGCAGTTAATAGTGGATACTAAAATGATCCTGATGATAATTATGTCGATAGCCCCCAAAAAAAAGATAGTGAACTGAAAGGCCTAGGTGTGCAGGAAATGAAGGCTCATGGGGAAGAACAAGACCGATTGCAATTGTTGCAAGGGGTGAGCGGAAGCTTCCGGCCAGGCGTGCTGACATGCCTGATGGGTGTGAGTGGAGCAGGGAAAACAACACTCATGGATGTCCTTGCCGGGCATAAGACTGGTGGCTACAGTGAAGGATCCATTTCCATCTCTGGCTACTCAAAGAAGCAAGAGACCTTTGCCCGTATTTCTGGTTACTGTGAGCAGAATGATATTCACTCCCCTAATCTCACTGTCCATGAGTCGCTCCTCTTCTCTGCCTGGTTGCGACTCCCAGCTGATGTCCAATCGCACACTCAAAAGGTTACACTCCTCAAATTCCAAGTTTGATTGTCTTGTTTTTGGAAGTTCGGCAATGGGATTTGAACCTTGGACAATGTGTTGCAGCCCCTAATATCCTAACCACCAAGCAAAGCACACCAATGTAGAACAAATTCGATTATTGCACCCTTAGGAATAAGTATTAAGAGTTTTGTCTCTCCATTTAAAGCATCTAGGATTGTTCAATGGTCCAACACAAGAAAGACTATAGTGCTCGAAATTTTTCCTCAATCAACTCCATATCTTCCAAACTATATTGGACAGAAAATATCTAACTGGGATCTATGCTAAATTAGCTATTGGCCTTTCCCTCAACTTAATTTTGGGCAGTGAAATTAATCCTGGTACAAAATCTCTAAATATTTCTACAATAAAGGGTCAAATTCTAGTTTCTTTTACGGAGTTGTATTTTCTTATAAAAAATGGAGCTTTGTCTAAGTAACTAGAAATTTATCATTGTGATACCCAGGCCTTTGTCGAGGAGGTAATGGAGCTGGTGGAGCTGAACAACCTGAGGGAGGCTCTAGTGGGCGTGCCAGGGGTCAATGGCCTCTCCACAGAGCAAAGGAAGAGACTGACAATTGGGGTTCGAGCTCATTGCCAACCCCTCCATCATCTTCATGGACGAGCCTACCTCGGGGCTCGATGCTAGAGCAGCCGCCATTGTCATGAGGACTGTAAGAAATACAGTGGACACAGGCCGCACCGTGGTCTGCACCATACACCAACCTAGCATTGACATATTTGAGTCCTTTGATGAGGTATGTACTCTCTCACGCGTGTGCGCGCACACGCACACAAACAAATACTTAGTTTTAGGAATTCTGCCTTTAATATGTTCTATCCATTCGTTCCTATGTAATCCTACAAACAAATTTTCATGTTCTCAGCTCTTCTTGATGAAACGAGGAGGACAAGTTATCTACGCAGGCCCATTGGGGACGAACTCACAACAACTCACCGACTACTGCCAATCAATCGAAGGTGTCCCCGAGATAACCTCAGGATATAATCCTGCAACTTGGATGCTAGAGGTCACCTCCATAGCCTCTGAGAATGGACTTCAGGCGGATTTCGCTAACATTTATGCCAATTCTCCTCTATATGAGTGAGTAGTTGCCTTAGTTCTTCTCTGTCTCTATGATGAAGTCACTCGTGATCCTCCCTTTTGATCTCCTTGGGAAATTTTAGTGTTTCGTCTTAAGATTACTACTTCCCCCATAATTGTAGGAGGAATATGGCATTGATTGAGGAGTTGAGCAAGCCAACACCAGGGTCTCAAGACCTACACTTCGAGACCCAATTCTCACAGCCATTCATGGTGCAAGCTGTGGCCTGCCTCTGGAAGCAACACTGGTCCTACTGGAGAAACCCTCAATACAATGCAGTACGCTTCTTCTTCACCCTGGTAGCCGCCCTCCTGTTTGGCAGCATATTCTGGGACATGGGAAGCAAGATGTAAGCATTCTCTTCTTTCTCCATTTCTGGTCCAACAGAAAAAATTATGATTGAATTGTCTCGCAAGTTTCAAATTTTTTTTTAACAATTTTCTTTATGCTTCCATTTTTCTCAAATTTTCCAAAGCTTTTTCTTAAAATTTAACTATAAAAACTAGCACTTGAGAATGTCTTCTTAAACTACCTAACCAAGAATGTTCAAGATAGATATTTATATTGCCTTCCATGCTAGTACTTCATGCATTCCAACTCACTGTTGTTCTAACCTCACTGTGCTGCACGAATGGTCAAAACATAGAGAGCAGCAACAAGACTTCCTCAATGCGATGGGTTCCATGTTCTCTGCGGTTCTCTTCCTCGGGGTGAATAATGCATCTTCAGTTCAGCCAGTGGTCGACATAGAGAGAAGTGTATTCTATAGGGAGAGAGCAGCTGGGATGTTCTCAGCCCTTCCATATGCCTTGGCTCAGGTATGAAACAAATTCAACAACTCACAACTTTGATAAAAAGAAAATACAGGTATATCTTTTGATGGCAATGGCAATGAAAGTGAAATTGTGTTTGTAGGTTTTGGTGGAACTGCCTTATGTGTTTGTACAAACAGCTGTATATGGGGTGGTGGTGTACTGTATGATCGGATTCGAGTTCACTTTGGCAAAGTTCTTGTGGTTTTTCTTCTTCATGTTCTTTACCTTCCTCTACTACACATATTACGGGATGATGACTGTGGCCTTAACTCCCAATGCTACTTTTGCCTCCATTCTTTCTTCTGCATTCTATGGTGTATGGATGCTCTTCACTGGCTTCTTGCTCCCACGCACTGTAAGTGAATTACACATCTTTCGTTTTCCTGGTTATTTAATTTAAAATATAATTGCTTCATATTTTCTTGAAACTAGGATTCCAATCCAGCCAACATAACTATGTTTTTTCCTTCAAAATATCATGTTGTATAGGTTAGCTCCATTAGAGGACCACATAAGCCTTCCTTGTATGGCTCTTTATTACTTTCATTAAACTTATGTCGAATGAAGTCTAAATTCTAAGTTCTTTCCAATTAACTTATAAAAAACAAAGGTCAAATGCTATGACATTAGCAAAATAGAGATAACAACTTCCATAACAATGTATAGATCATTTGTGAGAACTTCATGGCCATTCCCATGTTTGCAGAGCATCCCCGGCTGGTGGAGGTGGTACTACTGGGGGTGTCCTGTCGCCTGGACACTTTACGGTTTGATGGTGTCTCAGTTTGGAAATGTGACAAAGCAGTTGCTCACGGCCGAGGGCAACCCCGTACCGCTACGCGACTTCCTCAATGCTTCATATGGATTTGATTATGACATGCTGCCTTGGGTTGCCTGTGTTGTTGGTGGCTATGCCATCCTCTTCGCCCTTGTCTTTGCCTTATCCATTCGCACCCTTAATTTCCAAGCTAGATGAATGTTTCATGATCCTCTCATTCACTTTATTGTTTCCTTTCTTCTCCCTTTCATTCTGGAAGTGAGTGTATTCACAATTTTCTCGCATGTATTTATCCATTTTTCTCCCTTGATATAAAGTCAGGTGTATTTTGGCTTGCAATGTCCCATCTCAATTCAATGAAATATGATTGAATTTTTGTGTACTTGATCAAGATCTCGTTTCCTTTGTGCTTGGTTTCATTATATTATAATGATACGGTGACATAAAATCACTCCCCTTCTTTAAATGTCTCAACCTGCATTCTTAAGAACATAAAATTCCTATTTGGTGTTGACAAAGAAAATTACCACCAGACAATAGCAATAAACAATATCATAGAAAAGAAATGACCGAAATATTTTGTGTTGGAGTTCATAGTCGACTCCCACGGTAGAGTAGAGTACACCCGTCGTCGCAAGACACCTGCCCAGGAGGATTCCTTTTCTATAAAAGTTTGCAAAACATCATCAATTCACCCAGTGTTCTAAAACCATGGCAAACTCGGGCGAGTCTTTGGGTCCAATAACAAAGAAACAAAAAAAAGGAATAATGATAAAAATTTAGAAATGACATAAATCAAGCAATTCTGAAGGTGTAACATAGACCTAGATCATCCAACCACCAATCTCAATCTGTATCGACCAATTTTGATCTGGATAGACAAGTTTTAGTTGTTTAAATTCACAATATGAATAATAATTTAATCAAAAAAAAATTACTTAAGAACCCAGCTATGAGCAGACGCTTCCTGGACCATTTGTCTTATGTAAATTTTAAATTTTTTTATTTTATTTTTTAAGATTGACAATTGGGACAAAACATAGAAAATCTACAAATTTTAACCCATATGCAAATATTTACATGCGGGATTAAGTTTCCAGTATACTTCCTCTAGAGGATTGAATTGTTTTCGTTTTGTATTAATTCATAAGAGGTTTTTAATAGTTAGCCAACTAAAAAGCATTTTGGTCAAAAACCAACGATTTGAAACTTATATAAGTTACTGGTATTGAGGGTGTGGTTGGCATCGAGGGCGTGGTTAGAAGTGGTGAGAAAAGATACAAAGACGTATAAAGTCGTCGATGGTATGGTCTAAAAAAAGCAAAATTGCGAGATGATATTGATAATAAGATACTCGAATTGGTCAGGCTCAACCGATTTGCCGATTCTTTGGGTGACAAAAGAAAAAAACAAAATAATACTTCTAAATTTTGAAAGATTAAAAAATAAAAATAACAAAAAAATAAAGTTCCTCGTGTGATTCACCTATTTCTCTCACGCAAGTCACTCTGTACCAAGCCAATTCCAGGTTATGGACAAGAAGTCCCAGAGCATGATCAACGATTCATGATCTACATTGACATTTCTTGATCTGAACCTCCGATTTTTAAATCATCAAAATACAAAACCATCGTTCTTCTTCTAAAGGAGGCAGAGAGGGGAGGAGGTAAAGAAGAAGCTAGAAAGTAAAAAATTCTTCTCCTTTTTTTCCTCCCTGTGAGAAGGGGGACCTCATCGTCCGCAACACCAAAAACATATTCAAATTAGAACTTATCAATTGCCGAAGCTTGGGGCAGCTGAGGTCAGAAAAGAAATATCTATATAAACCTCAAAATGATGTTTTCTAGCTAATACCCATGCACAAAAAATTCACTTATCTTGAATGAAAATACCCTTCCCTCGTAGAACAAATTACTTGCGATAGAGAAGGCAGTCCGGCATTTTGAACCAGTGGTCCGGTGATTTTTTTTGCTGAAATGGGCGGTCCAGCGATTTTTTTTGTTGGAATGGGCGATCCGGTGTTTATTTTCTTTGTTGGAATAGGCGGTCAAGGCATTTGGAAGTTACTATCCGATATTTTGGAGTTGCGGTCCGGCATTTCGAAGGGGCAGTCGATGTTTTGATATGGCAGTCCGGAATTTTGGGAGTACATTAGCTGAGCAGTCCAGCGTTGTACAAATGCGGTCCAACGTTTCTTTTTATTGGGATTCAAAAATGATTTCTCATGTGAAAGGAGGGTATTTTTGTCAAAAAAGATGTAACTTTTTGAGTTGGGTGTATTAGTTATAAAAGGTGGGTTTTGAGAAAAATAAATGCAGAAAGTTTAGGGTAGGGGTAAAGTGTCTAAAAAGTATATTTTTGGGGGTTTTTAGCAATTTTCCCTATTTTATATATAATATCAAAATTATTTATATGAATTTTTTAAAAAAGTCTTGAGTCTTTCCCCTAGTCGGCCAAAACACCGAATTGCTTCATTTTTTTCACCAAATCGAAGAACTCTCGTAAGCGAATCTGACAACATTGGGAAAATGATGGTCCCTGGTCAAAAATACAAGTGCTAATGGGTAAGGTATACGACCACAAACTGATAGATCTGGTGGGTCAGGTCTGAGTCTACTTCAGGCCTTGGTCTGCTTGACTCAGACTTGACCTAGGGTGGAAACGAGTCCCGAACTAAGAAGTGACATGTGTGCATATTCTAGTGGCATATGTGTATACATGATATTAAATGTGGTGCGCTTTGCATAGAGCCGAGGCTCTGAACAAGCAAAGTAAAGCACACCTTCAAATAGTATCGAGAAAATGTGGTTTTAATACTGGAAATCTTTGTGATAGCCTTAAAATAAATTTTCATCTTTAATTATAAAATTTAAAGCTTCAAAAATAGTGTAGATCGAGCAAATCTATGAAAACTTGAAAATCTTGAAAATTAACAATCCAAAAATGTGTTACAAGAGCAATATTTCTAGAGCTTAAAATCCAATTTTTTCTTGTCCATGCATCTTGATGTTGAGATGGTCAAATTTGAGGATATTTGGGCATCAAAACAACCTCTTCTAGTGAAATTTTTGACGTTCGTCCTAATTTGATTATTTAGACCCTCGCACTTGTACAAACTTTTTCCAAATACATACGCTAATTATCAAAGCTCACCCTTACCTGAAGAATATGCACTAGTTCTTGGGAAGATTGCAAAACCAAATTCAAAGATGAATAAAATTTATTAATTGAAGCCTTTATTCCAAAAGTATATATTTTTGTTCTGTAAATTCTTCAATGTATCTTTCACGGTTCTGGTGTTTGGTTCCTAAAATAAAAATAAGGAAATATTAGATTAAGAAATACTTGCAAGTAGTGAACTTAATTTTATAATCAAGTTCTATATTCTGAACATATATTGATATGTTTACCGCAGAACAGTCTAGCTATTTCACTTGTAGTCCAACCTCATTAAATAACTCATATTCAATAGAAAAAAGTTTATATAAGTGTGAGGCTCTAAACAATCAAATTAGGGCACACTTCAAAAATTTCACTAGAAGATGTTGTTTTGATGCTCAGATGTCCTCAAATTGATCATCTCAACCTCAAGATGCATGGACATGAGGAAAAAATAGATTTCAAGTTTTAGAAATAGTATATATTGTAATGCATTTCTAGACCGTCAATTTTAAAAAATTTCAAGATTTCATAGATGTGCTCAATCTACACTAGTTTTTAAGCTTTAAACTTTATAATTAGAAATAAATATATTTTAAGACTATCTCAAATATTTATGGTCTTAAAACCACATTTTTCGACACTATTTCAAGGTGTGGTTTACTTTGATTGTTTAGAGCCTTAGCCCTATACAAACCACACCCTATTAAATATTATGTCTTATTATAGTAATTAATATAATTCTTGTAAAATGCTATTAGATATAACTAAATTTGTTACTTAAAAGTTCAATGAAAAACAATAATACTTCGATGTCTATCGAAATTAAAAGTAAAAACAATATTATAGGACTATTCCCAAAAATTATACTTTTAATTTTAATAGATATCTAATTATTATGGTTGGGAGACTATGCCAAGGTAGAGAATTTGATATCTCCATAACAAAATTTGATAAATATCTAATTATTATGGAATGTGATAAGATATCTTTGAACTAGAATTTAGGGAAAATATCTCCATATCATCTATTTTTAGGTTTTATATTTGATAAATCTAAGGTTTCAAAAGATATCTTCTAACCCGGTGGTCATTTAAACTTATTTTTTAACCTAAACAAATATGAGAAAGACATGCTCTTTTTAAACCCAATAATTTCTCTCTCCTCACTTATATATGCCGAACTTCTCTCTTTCTCTTTCTTCCTGTATCTCTCACTCGCTCTCTCCTCCCGTGTTTTTCCAAACACCTCTCTCTCTTTCTTTCCGGTAACCTTTTACCTTCGTGAAGCCCTTCTCTCTCTCTCTAGAAGTTTGGAATGATGTCTTTTGGAAAAGACATGTCTTTTTAGCTTTGTTAGACCAAAAAACTGGTTTAAAATAACTCAGGGGGTTAGAAGAAATAAAATCTATAATTTTTATATTCCAAGATATCTTTTAAAACCTTGGGCCTATTGTGAAACGAAACTTAAAAAGAGGGTATATAGATAATTCCCCTAGAATTTAATAGATACTTGGGGCGTTCCGGCCCTAGCCAAATTCTCAAATAGTCTTCACCAATACAATATGGCCAAATAGTAAATATGCAAATCAAATACATAATAAATCAACTTGATCCAGAATGCATGCAAAACGGCAGATGACATGGAATTTATAGGTAGTAATTTATTTACATAATCATTTTCTCATTACTTCAAGCCTATCCCTAGAACACAAAAAATGAGTAGACACTAACTATGAGAAATTACAGGAAATAAACAATGAAAAAGGCAAAATTGAGTATTGTTAACCTAGTAAAACTCTAATCTCATGATTGCATATTTCATAGGGGATGGAAAGGTCAAAGATTGCTACAACTTCAATCAGGAAGTCACAGCGCAGAGAGCTTCAGGTGAAGCAGGGATGAGTGTTACCTGTGAGAGCAAAGATGGAGAGAGAGATGATGTAAACGACACAGAGAGGGAGAGATGCGTCGAGAAGGAGGATGGCGTTCGGTAAATATTGCAGTTGAGAGTGTTTTTGGAGAGGAAAATGGACAAAAGAGATAAAAGATGGAGAAATGGGTGAATAAGCAGCATCTTTGAAGCGGTTAAAAGCATACGACTTCAAACCGCCCTGAACTGTTTTATCTTTTTTCTTTTGAGAGTAGTTCATAGTTCTCAATTTTGAACCGCCATGTAGGGCTGGCAAAGGGTCGGGCCAGGCCAAGGCAGATGGGTATATGGAAGTGTTTTGTCTTGTTTATGTAATGAGATGCATAAATGATCTTCAATATCTGTAAAGGGCCTTTAAAGTGCCAATTGAGCGACGTCTAGGTACCAAACCGAGTCATTAAATTGATTTGTGTTTATGTTAGGCATGCACATATATAGGCATGTGTATGCATGTATGCACGCATGCATGCTAGCTACTAGCTCCCTTAATAATGAACAAGGTTGTGCTGCCAGATCTCTTACCTCACCTCCTAAAATAGGGAGCCAGAAAGTTTTATTTGCCCTTAAGGGGCATTTAGGACTCAAGCAGCAGGACATTCCAAGCCCGAGAGCGAAGCTCGAAGGGCAAGGAAGGCCCGTTTGTAAGATAGTGTGCTTTGTTTCCTTTCTGGCTCCCTCTCTTATTCCCATATAGAGCTAGCCATCGACAGTATAGCCATACCATGCTCGAGCCCAACACAACATCTGAGGCTGGGGCACAGTACCTTGGCTAGTGTCCAACCCTAAGTCCAAAAGTGATTGTGGAGTAGCCCTCTTCGGTTTTGTCGATCCGTTCATCCCTCTGTCAACATGCCAAAATCAAAATGATATGATATATAATAACCCTTCTCAACTAGGTTAGAATACAGAGGTGGAGCCAGATTGATCATAACCTCCTTTGGTGGCAAGTAAGGAGTTCTAGAGTAGTGCACCAGCAAGCTTGTTTGCCATCCTGGGGGCGTATGTTGTGAAAGTTCTGCTTGATGACATTCTTCCCATCAAGCAGGTGTAATAGTGCCGCCTCCAGTTTATTGATGCCATACTGGCACTTGTATGTCAACTATTTAGGTTGGTAAGTACTTTTCTCCTAGCAATATGGATGTCAAAGCATGTATGTGGCCTCCAATTCAAATGTAGTTGCATTTGTTCTTGGGCCAGGGCTGGGCCCGACTAGGTACCTTGGTAAAATTAAAGAAAAACGAAGCAAAAAGGATAAATAAATAAGGGTTGTGCTGATCTTGCTTGGCCTAGGCTCGCTCTCCAGCCACCCGGTCCATTGCCACCCCTAACGTCAAGAATTTAGTTTTTGGCCGTTTGAAAGTTTGACCCTTAAACCTTCAGCTACTTCAATGTTTTGTGGGCAGTTTGAGAACATCAAACCGCTCCACACTTTTTTTTACTCTATTTTTGGTGCAGAAAGCATTTTGAAATACGCAACCTAAAATATTGTGGAGCGCTTCAAATTATGGTTTCTGCTCTTTTTTAATATGTAAAAAATTATTTATATTCAAAATTGATCTTTCAAATAGTTTTTACTTTCTTAGAACCTACTTGAGATATGAAACCCCAAATGCCACTTTCTTACTACCTAAAGTTCCCCTAATATTCTAATATTTTAGGATAATATAGAATCTTATGTAATTCTAATCATATGAGTTTACATGCCTTGTTTCATAAGGTCAAATCATAACTTCTAATATTAAGATAACTCCCAAATATCTGAATCTCCAAATATTCAACTTGTAGTTGAATTTTGTGAGATTTGATTTCTATGCTTAAAATTATTGAGTCTCGCTTCCTCTTTTGTCTCCTCCCCCTCCTCCTTTTTCTCTCCTCTCAATAAAGACATCCACCCGACTTCCCTTTCTCCCTCTCTCTCTCTCTCTCTCTCAATCTCAATCTCAATCTTTCTCTCACACATGGTGGATCACCCTCTCAATCTCAATCTTTGTCTTTCTCATGGTGGATTGCCACCCCCCTCCCTTTATCTCTCTCAATCTCAATCTTTCTCTCATAGTGGATCACCCTCTCAATCTCAATCGCTCTCTCTCATAGTGGATCACCAATGAAAACAAGGTTAATCTCAAGAGAAAGCAACCAAACCTCTCTCTCTCTCTATATATATATATATATATATATAAATATTAGGGTTTCACTCTTATGCTCATCTGCTCTTCTTCTATCTTTGTTGAAGCTTGAGCTCTGAGCTTTAATGTGGATGGAAAATAAAGTGACCCAGATGTTATGCTTTTTCAAGACCAACATTATAGTGTCTTGGATGATTTCACGCTTTAGCATGACCCATTTTAAAGACCATTTAAATCCCCATTGTTGAAGACTAAGATCAGATAACCTAGAGACGAAAGACCATTGTTTCTCTGTCAAATATATGTGGGCAGTCAAACATGCATAAAAAAAATAGAAAACAGATAATAGAAAATTTTCATATATGGAAAACCTAACAATGCCTTTATTCAAATTTTATAAAATTTGAATTTTAATATATGGAAAACCATCACGGGGTCATCTTGAGATAATGACCTAGGGCTTTAACTCTTGGATTGCTCCTCTAACTATCAGCCTCTATAGTGAAGTTATATCATAAGAGACACTGATTATCTTACACTCGGGTTGGGGTCATCTTGAGTTAGCTTTCTTTATAGTTTTGACCCTTTCACTACTTTAACCACCGAGTCACACAGTGTTTGGGTTTTGAGAGACGTTCATCTCTCTCTTTCTCTTTCTCTTTCTCTTTCTTCTCTCCCTCGATCACTTTTAAGGAGCTCTTTGGTTTTGTGATATAATTATAGTTTCAGTCATGTAACTCCATTTTCCAAATCCTCTGGGTACCAAGGTTTCGAGGCTAGTGCTTTTCCTTGTCTCCAATAATACCTCTTGAGAGAGGTTACGCCGGGAGAGTGTCCAATTTTCCTTGAGTCATTTCCTAATTTCTTTTTACTTTTTCTTCATCTTCTTCTTCTTATCACTTCTATACCAAGTTCACATTAAGTAATTCCTATTCTCTTCTTTCTACCCTCTCTTTCTTATTTTTTTAACCACTCTACCGCCAATACTAGAACCATTAACCCATAAAGCACATTAAAAAGGAGTACATTATATTTGGATTTCATTAGCAGTTTTCAAGTGAGAGTCCAATTGAGCTGTTGAGTTTAGAGAGGGGATCGAATTCAAACCGCGCTACTGGATAGCCGGAGCGCTTTTGTTCAATGATCTAGAAGGGCAATAACCCGGGCTTATCCCACAAACTCAAACCGCGGTGAGGTAGGTGCTCGAATCCATCTCTTCATCGCTCTAAAATCCTTGACACACGAGCCGCACACACGCTGGTGAGGCTAGGCGATTCTTCGAGAGGGGTCAATCGAACCCGAGTCCTTGAGGGAGACCGAGCATGATAGATCCAGGCCCGACCACGGACATGTAGATCTTTTGCATTTAAACGAAAAGAAGTTGTCAAGTGTTCGATATACTGATCAGGGTTTTGGCTCTTTCAAACCAAAAAAACCCCATTTTGCTTTGCTTTACCGGAATGGGGTGGCCCGTTCTTCTTCTCTCTTGCTCTCTCTTTGCCATTTTGCCAATCTAGCACTATTTTCGCTCATCTCTGGTCAATTCGAAGCATAATCTTCTCAATTCAAAGCACAATCTTCTCAATTGAATCAGGTATGTTTCAAAAAAAAAAAAAATTGGGAAACTAAGATTTGGGAAATAGGTTTTTGGCGATAAAATAATCCCAAAATTGGTGAAAATTTTGATTAGAATTTTTTGATATTCATATTATTATTTGATTGGGTTTGAAAATTGGATTTGGGTGTTTAGGGTATTGGAGATAAAAGAACCCCACATATATATATTATTTCTATTGAACACCCAATGGTGGTTATTTTTGTTCTTTATATTAGTTTACAGCGTTAATTGCAATAGTGTTTGCTTAATTTGGAGTTCTCGACTTAGTATTCTTCGGATCTATCATTCATTTGTTCCTTCATGAGGAAGAAAACATTGTTAACCCCATTTTGAATGTCGCAATATAACTGCTTGAAAGGTTACAACAAAGGGCCAACGAGATTCTGACAAATTAAATGCCTTTATAACCCAAAAGGTTGCTCAAAAGTAGCAATATTGTATAGTCCAAGTAGTTTGATGTTTTAACTTTCAAATTGGGGCCAATATAGAAATAAAAAAAGGGAAGTATAAATATTTTTATAAAATTTATATTTTTCTCTCTATCCAGCCGTCCATTCTGAATGGATGGCTAAGATGGCCACAATCACAATATCACGCCTCTACACTATTATATTTTTAATTTTTTATATAAAATATTTTGACACCAAATTTTGGGTGTCAACTTATTTCTTAAACTCGCACCTGTACAAAATATTAAAAAAATCCTAAATAAAATAAAATGACCTAAATGCTTTCAGGGTATTTTGGTCATTTTATTTTTTAATACTTTTTAGGTATGCCCGATTGAAATTATGGTATGTACTAAATTTCATATTCACATAATTTATATGAAAAAATTAAAAATAAAATTCTCTGAAGCGTTGGATCTAAATCAAACAGTCAGAGGCTCACTTGATCAAAAGCGAACAGCTGGATGGGGGAGAAGTATAAATCTTCCATACAATAATGGAAATATAGAAACCTTTCCCATCTTCAAAAAAGTAGGTCCTTATTTTAAAATAGGATTGTTTACAAAAAAACCACTTACCTTTGGGTGCGGTTTGTATAGAGATGAGGCTCTAAATAATTAAAGTAAAGTGCACTTTCAAATAATGTCAAGAAAGATGATTTCAATATTGGAAATCATTGTGGTAGCCTCAAAATATATTTTTGTATTTAATTATATAATTTAAAGCTTAAAAAATAGTATAGATCAAGTAGATCTATGAAAACTTGAAAATCTTGAAAATTGACAGTAAAAAAATGTGTTACAAGATGCACTATGTCCAAAACTTAAAATCCATTTTTTTCTCATGTCCATGCATCTTAATGTCGAGATGATCAATTTGAGGATATTTGAGCATCAAAACAACCTCTTCTAGTGAAATTTTTGAGGTGGGCTTTAATTTGGTTGTTTAGAGCCTTGGCTTTATATAAAGTTTTTTTTTTACATTTTATACAAAGAAGTTATAATCACTCTTGTCTTTTAAATTTCAAAAATAGATGGTTGTAAAAGTGTCTTTGATAAGACACAAAACTCAAAAAAAAACAATTCTCGTGACTCAACCCAACCATTTAATTTGATATGTAATGAGTGTGACCTCCTTGTACAAAAGATAACATGTCACTTTATTGACAATCCCTTCTAAAACTTCAAACAGAAATTTAATTCCTTTAAAATTAACCAATCTTTATTTAAATTTCTCTAACCATTAAGAGCCTTCATGAGGTGAGAGAGCGACACCTTAAAAAAATATATCATGAGAGAATTGATTGAATTGCATCCACATTACGGTTGGCGACAAGCCAATGAGAACTATGGGGCGACAAGCCAATGAGAACTATGGGGAGGTGTCTTTCATAGCTTTAGATGTGTTAGTTAAGGGAAAACCATGGTTCCACGATGTTCTGTCCTTGCTGAAAGAACTATAAAAAAGGATAAAGAAGCCCTTCGAAGGTTTTCTATGAGATTCTCAGTACGAGGTGATTTCCTGCTCAAAAAGTCATTCGAAGGCATCATTCTACGATACTTTGATCATTCTACGATACTTTGATCAGCTTAGAAAATCAGGCGCAAAGGCTATTACTGGACCACCATGGCTAAAGATTGTTGGAAGTTCGTAAAAGGTGTCCCAAATGTCAGCTTTATGAATACCTCATCCACGCACCGTCCGTACCACTCAACTCAACACTGCCTGTATGGCCTTTTGCCATGTGGGGTCTTTATATCATCGGAGTGATCTCATCGAAAGCCTCAAATGGCCACCGTTTTCTATTAACGGCTACAGAGTACTTCACCAAATGGGTAGAGGACGTATGATTTGTCAAAATTGAGGGACAACATGTTGCCCGTTTCATAAAGAACAATATTGTATTCAGGTTCGGTGTTCCTTAGTCAATCATTACTGCCAATGGATCCAATTTCAAAAATGAAAATGTCTCTAAGGTGTGAAAAAGTTTGGGATAACGCAGAAATTCTCCACACCTTACCACCCTCAAGGAAATAAACAAGCAGAGGCTACAAACAAATGACTTCTCAAAATTATAAACAAAGTAATAGAAGGTGGCAAAGATTGGTATGAAAAGCTAAATAACGCGTTATGGGCCTACCGGACAACTGAGAAGACTCCTATTGGCATGACCCCATACTCATTGGTGTATGGTATGGAAGCAGTGTTACCTATTAAAGTTGAGATACCGTCTCTCCGAGTACTTATTCATAAGGATTCAGATGAGGAACAAAAGATCGAAGCACGAATCGCTACCCTCGTTAATTTGGATGAAAGATGATTACGAGTAACACAAAATATTGTCGTTTACCAGTGTAAAATCGAGAAGGCATACCAAAGCAAAGTTGTTGCTCTACAGTTCAGGGAAGGGGACATGGTACTCAAGAAAATCTTCCACACTCCTACAAACCCACACCCTTTAGGCAAGTTCAAACCTATTTAGGAGCGGTCATTCGTAGTAACCTGAGTGCACGCAAGCAATTCTTACAAGATCAATAATCAGGAGGGATGCGTGCTCAACGACCCCATCTCAACGACCCCATCAATGCGATGTATCTCAAAAAATACTACCCGTAATGGGTTCAAAAGAGTGGTAAAAACCTGAAAAGACTTCATAAAAAAATAAAATAAAATGGACGTGGTGAAAAACTGAAAGGGCATCACGGGTAAAAAACTAAAATAAAATAAAATAAAAAATCTCCAAGAAGGAGCTTCTGATTTAAAAACATTCAAGTACAAAGAAGTACTTGCAAGTTCCAACAATACGGCACAAAATAGACCTTGAGGACGAAGACTCCTCCTAAACCCTATAGGTTCCCAACATAACCAACTCAGAAAAATGTGGGAGCGTGATATGAATGGAAACCCGAAGTGGCTTCGACGAATCTTGGAAGAACATCGAGACCTCTCCAAGATGAAAGCTCAGCAAGAAGTCAGATAACTCTTCATGGACCCATGAAGCACAGGATGAACGCTCCAAAGGTAAAAAGACAACTTGAAGACTTTTGAGTTCTCACGATCCCACAAGGAAATTTTTTCATCATCTTTGGATAAAATATAATAAAGAAAATGACCACCAAAGGGGTCACAGGTGGCAAAAGTTTAAGGTCAGTCCCTTTTAAAAGCGATTTTTCAATCTAAATGTTAAAACCCTCCATTTCCAAAACCTTTTTAGAAATGACTTCTTCATCACTACAAGAGGTTAAACTGTTAGTCGATCTAGCTTCGTTCTCAAAGCTAACTTCCTATGCCTATTATGAAGGTTTGAAACTAGTTAGGCACTCTATGGTTGTATGAGTATAACTACCAACTACCACATATCGAAGATGGGTGAACCTCGCCAATGACTATATTGGCTAGTCTGGGAGCGTTTTTCTCTCAACTGAATCCCCTGGTGTAACATAAAAGAGCTGAGATAGGATAAACGTCAAACTTGTACAATGTAAAAGAGCCAAGACAGGATAAGCGTCAAACTTGTCCAACGTTACAGAACCAAGACAAGAAAAAAAACGTCAAACTTGTGCGACGTTAAAAGAGCCGAGACATGAAAAAACGTCAAACTCGTACGACATTAAAGAGCCAAGACAGGAAAAACATCAAACTCATGCGACGTTAAAGAGCCGAGACAGGAAAAACGTCAAACTCGTGAGACGTAAAAGAGCCGAGACAGGATAAGCATCAAATTCGTGCGATGTTAAAAAAAAGGTCGAGACAAGAACGACATCAAACTCATGCGACGTAAAAAAGCCGAGACAGAGACCGTCCAGCCTAGTATGATGTGAAAGGTCGGGTGTATCCAGGGTACAACTACCCTGTTCAACGGAAAAATGTCAAACTCGTGCGTCGTAAAAGAGCCAAGACAGGAACTGTCCAGCCCTGTATGATGTGAAAGGTCGGGTGTATCCAGGACACAACCACTCTATTCAATGGAAAAAAGTCAAACTCGTGCGACGTAAAAGAGCCGAGACAGGTATCGTCTAGCCCTGCATGTCGGGTGTATCCAAGGCACAACCACCCTATTTCAATGGAAAAACATGAAACTCGTGCGACGTAAAAGAGCCAGGGCAGGTACCATCTATCCCCATATGACGTGAAAGGTCGGGTGTATCCTATGCACAACCACCCTGTTCAATGGGAAAACGTCGAAATCGTGTGACGTAAAAGAGCCGAAGCAGGTACCGTCTAGCCCCGTATGTTGTAAAAAGGTCGGGTGTATCCAGGGCACAACCACCCTGTTCAAAGAATTCCATTTATCCCCGTATTGACGTTCATCGCTGCATGACGCTAAACTTCTTAGAGGACTCTATGGTTGCAGGAGTTAAAACTGCTAACAAACATTGTTTTTCGAAATATCTTTCTCTTTTCAAAATTTTTACTATATGTGTTGTCTTTTCCAAAAAATTAATTCCTTTGTTAAAATCGTAACCTGTCCTTGCTCCAGGTTCTATTTCAAATCTCCCCTTACTTTTAAAAATTCTAAAAGAGTCATAAAAAAATGAAGGAGCTTGGACACCCATTTATGATGACTACCGTGTTGTCGCGATCGTGTTACTGCCTCGTCTCTTACTTCTGATTTGGCCAGACAAGTCTCTTTTTATAGAAAGCATTTTCCTATAAACAGCCTTAGTAAACCCTAAGGAGATCAAAGAAAATGCCTGGGTTAAAAATTCCAACTACAAAGACCCCTGAAGTTAAATGGCATGGCTAGAAAATCCAACTCGAGTTTCAAGCTTGTGTAACTCGCCGACATCTCACGTCGAAAATCTTAGGAGGAAAAATGCCCTAGGTAGGTGAGCTCGGTAAGCACCAAGACTTGGAGGGATAGTTGGTGTGCAACCTGACCACGTGACCTCAGGAAGAAATTTAAAATGTCTGCTTTATCTTTGTCGTTCACCTTCCCCTAGAAGGACAGGGAACACCAAAGTGTCTACTTCTTTGCCACTCACCTGTCCCTCGAAAGACATGGAATACCAAAGAGGGGCAACTGTAGACACCCCATTTTAAATATGGCAAATTCTATGGTTTTTTGAACTTTCAAGATTACATTATCTTAGAAGACTCAATTTAATTACCACAAAACTACCCAAATCCTATTCCAATTTGAAGTATAGCCCAAGAGCTTTCCAACGGTCCAAGAATCGCCTGAATAAGACTTATGGAAAAAATAATATAATAAATGACAATTTAGTCCTTGTAAGACCCAACTGTCGGGCCATGGGTAGGGCTGTAACAGGCCCGACAGGCTTAGAAGCGGGCTGATGATGCAGTCAACGCATCTAATGACATAGCAAACGCGTTTTTTTTAAATAGGTAAGGATAAAACATAAAGACAAATCCAAAAATTTTCAAAAAAACTCTAAAAATTTTAGAAAAAATCACCAATTGAATCTTATAAATACCCCCTCTTCACAAGAAGAAAACCTCTACTACCTTTTTCACCCAATTCTATGCCCAATTCTATATCTAAAAGAGAAATATTTTCATAAGAAGAACTTCCAAACGAACTTAGTACTTCCAAATGAACTTATCAGCCAAATCCTCTCATCACTATCTGTAAAATCCATCTGTACGTTCAAGTGCTTGTCCATATCATGGAAAAAATTTCTCTCCTCTCTTTACTTTACTCGAATCCATTATATCTCTCCACTCTTACCTTCTTTCCCTTTTGCCCTCTTCTATATCAAGAAGAGCTTCTTCTGTCTAAGACTCTCTGATATAGTGAAGGGCGCAGAGATACCCCTTAAACCCATAAAGCTATTAAGGGGTGATCCTCACTAGCACATCAATATAGCATCCATAGCCCAAGTTTGATGTGCTACATGGCTTGGGATTTCAGGGATTTTCTGACCCTCTCGATTTGTACAAACCTCGCAATGGAGGAGCACATTGCTCTCCCCAGGCTTCAACTATAGTTTGGAAGATCTACAAGTCACATCCTTGGAGTTTATTTCAACCATGTTAGCTTATCCTTTACAATTTAGTGACTAGTTTTCATATATACATCGTTTAATGCTGAGCATTGGTTGTTTAGCTCCTCCAGTGGACATTGGAAAAACATAATAGGTGGTTTTGAAATGTTTTCTCATCCGCAGAAGGCTACTTATCGGTACATAAGAGGAAGATGTTACCGACTCTACAACGGCAATAGGGTTGCCATCTTGGACATGGATAGTAGGAAGTGGGAAACCCTCCGTTGCCTTTTGAAGTGAAAGCCTCGGTGGTCACTCCTCTTGATATAAACAACAGAGATGAGAAGTTCAAATTGGTGGAGGGTGGGAGTGGAGATAGAGTCTGCCTAGTTGATGAGTCCATAGAGGTAGGGCTAAGGAAATGGAACCTTTGCCTATTGGAGGAGAAAGCTGGAGCGATGATGTTCCATTGGGAGGAGAAAGCTAGGATTAGCCTTTGGAAAGATTGTGAGCCTCTCCTCTCTTTTTTCTTCTAGGGATGCAACTTGCACCAGCATTATCCATTAGTAGTGGCTATGAACCCCTCACTCTAGAGCATAAAGAATAAAATTGAGCTTTTACTCTACGATATAAGGGGAAATAAATTGGTGAAGAGGAGTAGTATTAAAGTGTAGAGGAATAAAAGTTTTCTATGGGTGGATTATAATGGCAACGATGATGAGGAGTATCTAGTTGGGGACCTTGCCAGTTTTACGGGACCCAATTCTGACCCTATAGAGAAACACCCCTCAATTGCAATTATTTGCTCCATAATTAATAATAATTGCAATTAATTCTACACTGGTGACCCGCAATTGGAATTTTCCTTTGGAAGGAATTATTGCTTTGGTTATCATTCTATTTTCATCAATTCAACCAATAATTCATTTGCATTGCTTGTTTTCTTTGTTTGTGGTTGTTTTCAATTGAGATCTTATTAACTCTATGTTATTTTTCTCTTTTTATTTTTTTGGTGTTATATCCATTTATGTGGATTCGAGTCTGGATTAAGCCTTCTTGTTCTCTTAATTATTATAAATAGACTTTCCTTGTCTATACTTTCTCCCATGAAAAATTATGAATTGTTATTGACTTCTTATAAGCTTCCATCAATTTCAATTTCCGAGACTTACTTTTCTCTTATTTCTTTTTCTTTTTTTCAATGACCAAATCACTCAAACCTAGCAAGTTACACTTTTTTTCAATGCTCAAATGAGTCACTTAGACTTGGCAAGCTGCTCTCAGGATGAGAAACATAGAATTGGGCGAGTGTAACTGAATCATTGCCTCGCATATTATGCCAGAGACCAGGCTTGAGTTAGACGTGTTTGTACTTAACCAGGACAAGTTAGTCACCCCGCTTAGCCTCTTTGGTAGATGACATGGGCTAGTGACCCAAGTTAGTCTGAGTTGTTTTCAAATAATGTATTTTACCAAGACGAGGCATATCATACGTCTTCCTAATTATTCTTTTAAGGTGAGTCAGTGTGGAGACGGCCCCTACCCTTATTAGGACTTGAGCCGCGTTGCAAATCATCAAGTACTAACTAATTAAACCTGGGCTCTTTCCTACAGCTTCCTAATTTTACCAAAGACCAAGTCAGTCACTGACTAAACCTTGTTTGTAGTTGACTTGAGCACAGACCCGTCCTTCTTTCAAAACACTTCTTATATGTTAAAAAGGATATTTGTAAGAAAACAGGGGGAATGCCCCACCTAGCCCCAAGAGAGGGGCACGCCCCATACACTAAGGCGCAAGCTTTTGGGGGGGGGGCACACCCCAAGTATAGTTCCAAGGGTAGCTTACCACATCCCCCACCCAAGCATAGTTCCAAGGGTAGCTTACCACACTAGGTATAAAGACCTAGCCGACCAAGCCTAGGTATTGAGACATATCCTTCCAAACTAGGTACTGAGATCTAGCTTACCATACTAAGTATTGAGACCTAGTATAGCATGCACATGCATTAAGGCCTAGTTTTGAAAAAAATTTCAACTATTGCTCTCTGATTTGAAAGTGTTGAGAGCATGAGGCCTCCCATATTTTAAATATGAGAGAAAGACCTTGAGGTAATCTTCTGCAATTTATTTTATGTTTATCCAGTTATGTGTTTCATGATTCCAAGATCAAGATTATCCAATTTTGTTTGTGCAACATAGATTTGTGAATATGACAACAAGTGAGAGTCATTAAGATTCCTTTTTTAGTGTTTGTATTGTTTCTCATAATGTATTTGGACTCTTGTAAGCAATCCAAGTAGAGAAAATAAAGAAAAAAAAGAAAAATTTTAAATTGTCTACACTTGCCTGGGTTGTATCGTCCTACTTTCAATCACCCTAACATCCAACTCTATCTTTGTAACCCACATTTGACATAGCTCCAATTTTTGGACCCTAAAATGCGATTTTTCCACGCATGATTTTTGAAGTGTGGCTAGTCACAAGAGAAAGAAATGCTACCAAGTTATCCAAATTAGGAGTCATATCAATTCCTTTTAAATATCATCCTGGTTCAATAATCAACCTTAGAGAGAGATGGTAGCAATACATTGCTATCAAATTTAGCAAAAACTCTGTTGTTTCTTTTAAAAAACCTGCAATGTAAACGATTTCCTTTTTAAATATTCTCCCTTCAAGTCATGAATATAAACAATAAAACAAATTGTTTTTTTTGAGCAATTTAGTGGGGATGACGAGCCCCTAACCGTTTTTTAAATCGTTAATGGTTTTTTAAGTTAGTAGGTGAAAATGGGGTTGGGGTCGTGGTGGTAGCACCACATGTGCCCCAGCTAAGGTTACAATATAAGGAAGTTACAATCAACCCTAACCGATGGACATCAAATTAGTCCCATTAAACAAGATCAAATACATAAAAGCAAAAATCGAAAATTTATCACATACCCCTAGTTGTTAAATTTTCATATTTGACAATTAGTGGTGATTGTAACCTCTAGCAGTTGAATTTCGAATTTGACAAGGGTGATTGTAACCTCCTTTTACCAGAAGTAAATAGTATTATAGTAAGGATGTGGTTTCCATAAGGTTGCAACCTTAAACAATCCAACTAAGGTGGACCTTCAAATTTTATCATAATATATAATTTTAATGTAAAATGTTCTTAAGATTATCTCAAAATATATTTTTATATCTAATTATAAAATTTTAAATTCCAAAAATGGTTAAAATCAAGTAGATCTATAAACATATGAAAATCTTGAAAATGGACGGTCTAGATAATATGTTGTAAGATGCACTATTTTTGAGATTCAAAATCTTATTATTTTTCATAGTCATACATCTGAATGTCGAGATGATCAATAAAATGGTTTTTCAACATTAAAAGAACTTTTTTTGATGGATTTTTGAAGTGCATCCGTAGTTCTACATTTAAGGTTGCAACCTTTATATAAACTTTTTCCTTATAGTAAAGGGGAAAGTTTATATAGAGCCAGGGCTCTCAATCAAATTAGAGCCTACCTCAAAAACTTCACTAGAAGAGTTTGTTTTGATACCCAAATATCATCAAATTGATCATCTCGACATCCAGATGGATAGACATGAGAAAAAAATGGATTTCAAGTTTTGGAAATAGCATCTTGTAACACATTTTTTGACCGTCAATTTTCACGATTTTCAAGTTTTCATATATTTGTTCGATCTATATTATTTTTAAATTTTTAAATTTTATAATAAAGATGAAAATATATTTTAAGGCTATGACAAAAAATTTCAGTATTAAAATCATATTTCTTGACACTATTTGAAGGTCGGCTCTAATTTGACTGTTTAGAGCCTCGGCTCTATACAAACCTCATCCTCTAGCATATAATCGTACTAAAAATTTTATAGGAATTTTTCTTTTTAATTTTTTCCCTCGAGTTATTCGACAAATGTTTTTTCGAATTTCCAAAACTAAAACTTCTTGGGAACCTTACTAAACAAATTCCTCTTAATATAAATTAATCACTATAGCACATTTATCACTGTACAAAATGACTTTTCTCGGTCATCATCGTAACTGAGATTTTGGGATTTTCTTTTACCTGTTTCCATCTATGAACTTGATTGTTTCCATCTATAACCTTGCTTTTTGCCTAGGGTGCGTCCAATATTCAATATTTTTGTGTTCGAAAAAGAAGTAACTTTATCAGGGAAAATGTGATCATAATATTCCTTGAACTTGCATAAATTAAGGTGACTTTTGACCACTACTTCTAATAATATTTATCTGTAATATGAAATATAATGTGTGAACTATTTGAAAATATAAATAGTCAGATCAAGAAGAATTAAACCCCCAACCCTTCCCCCTCCAAAAAATAGAAAAACATTATTTCAAATATCTAGAGAACAAAACAACGCAATATAGACATTCTAATTAGTTGAGAATTAGAGCAACTTGAAGGAACTGGACAATTAAATATAAATAGTCAAATTTTTATAATAGAGAATTAGAGCGACTCATAGAAACTGGACAATGCAATATAAATAGTAAAATGAGCAAAGGATTGGAGTGATCCAAAATGGGACGTTTGGTTCGTGTGAAATTGTTTTCTAGAAAATATTTTCATATAAAAAAATCTCTTGTATGGTTGAGTGTGGGAGTATTGTTGAAAAGATGCACTAAGACCAATTGATATGAAAATATTCCCACAGTTAACTACAGAGAGAAATATTTCATATGAAAATATTTTCTAAAAAGTAATCTATATTTAAAATGTAGACATCGATTTTTATATTTACAAAGTAATTAAAAAAAAAGAAAACGTCTTATAAACAAATATATATATATATATATATATATATATATATATATATATATATATATATATATATATATATATATATATATATATATATATATGAAAAAGCTGGAGTGCCCACAAGCTCATATGAAAATATGAGCCCAACGGCTTAGATTGAATCTGGGCCGATCTGACGATCACGGATATCCGATAGTAGTTGCATTTTATTTTATTTTCTACAAATCCAAATCACTTGAAATTTTAGGTGTATTCATCAAAACTAGGTGAATCTTCAAAAAATATCAAAAAAATAGGTTTGGAAAAAGATGGGATTAGCCTACTAGCTCATATGAACAAATGAGCCCAACGACTCAGATTGAATCTTAGCCGATCTGATGATCACGGATATCAGGTAGTACGTGAATTTTATTTTATTTTCTACAGATCTAAATCATTTGAAATTTTATGTGCGTGTTCTTCTCATCAAGGCGCACCTATTAAAAAAAAAAAAAATTTATTTGCAAAGAAAATAACCAAAATACTCCCAAAACATTATGGGGGTATTTTGGTCAAATTATTTAATGTAAAATAGTTTTTTGATATTTTTTGAATGTTCACATATTTTTGATAAATACATTCCTAAAATTTCAAGTGATTTGGATTTGTATAAAAAAAACTAAAATTCAAACACTACTAGACATTCGTGATCGTTAAAATCGGCCCATAATCAATCTGGGACGTTGGACTTATATTGTTCATATGAACTAGTGGGCTAATATCATATTTTTCCTATATATATATATATATATATATATATATATATATATATATATATATATATATATATATATATATATATATATATATATATATATATATATATATACATATATGAAAATTCTTTTGTGAGCTAATGGGCTCATAAGAAAATATGAGTCCAATGGCTCAAATTGAATATAGGTCGATCTAACGATCACGGATGCCCGATAGTGTTTGAATTTTAATTTTTTTTTCTACAAATCCAAATCACTTGAAATTTTAGACGTGTGTTGATAAAAAATAGGTGAATATTTAAAAATATTAAAAAAACATTTATATGAAAATAAGTAACCAAAATACCCCAATAAATTTTTGGGGTTATTTTGGTTTATTTTAATTTTTCAAATTATTTTTGTTAATTTTTATTAGATGCGGCTAGATGAGAAAAATATTCACCTAAAAATTCAAACACACTCGACCGTTAGATCGGTCAAGATTCAAATCAGACCATTGGGCTTATACTATTATATGAGCTAGTAGCATCATCCAGATATATATATATATATATATATATATATATATATTAGGTGAATATTCTTCTCATCTAACCAAACCTAATAAAAATATAAAAAAAAAAATCCACAAAATTAAAAATGACCAAAATATCCCTGAAAGTTTACAGGGGTATTTTGATAACATTTTTTCATGTAAAATATTTTTTTTAATATTTTTCAAATATTCACCTATTTTTATCAATACACGTCTAAAATTTCAAGTGATTTAGATTTGTAGAAAAAAGATTAAAATACTATCAGGTATCCATGATCGTTAGATCAGCCTAGATTCAATCTGAACCATTGGACTCAATTTTTCTTATGAGCCTATTAGCTCACAGAAGCATTTTCCTATATATATATATATATATATATATATATATATATATATATATATATATATATATATATACCCATTGTCCCCATTTTTTATGGTTCTTTCCATAAAAATCTTTCAATCTTGATCACCCCAAAAATCTCTCATGCTTTCTCTCTTCCTATCCACGTTTCCCTTTTTCTCTCTCTTCTACACAAGATTCCATGAAAATATCTATTACATAAGCTTGAATAAAAATCTCTCTATCTCTTTTAAAATCTCTCAAACTCAAGAATTATCTATATTTATATATATCTTTAATTTCAAATCTCTCCCCTCTAGGCATAAGGTTCAATAAAAATTTCTTACATAAGCTTCTACAAAAATCTCTTATCTCTTCTAAAATCCATCCACGCGCATTCTCTCTCCCCACCTTTTCCTCTCTCTCTCCTACATATAATCTTTCTATAAAAAAAATATTTTATCTCTCTTAAAATCTCTCTCCATGTCTCTTTCTCTCTAGTTTCTATAACAATCTCTTATACATTCTTTCCCTTCATATCTCATATCTCTTATACATTCTTTCCCTTCGTATCTCCTTCTCTCTATATCTATCTCAAAGCCTTTAACACTCTCTCTCTAGTTTCTATAGAAATTTCTTATACATGCTTTCCCTTCATATCTCCTTTTCTCTATATCTATCTCAAAGCCCTCTTGTTAGAGGGATATTTGACTTATTGAAACTTTTTCTTTTTACCCATCCAAATTTTAAAATTTAGAAATTGTCTTATCTCATTAGTCAACAAAAAAATTGTTATATCTCTTTTTATTTTATTTTTTCAAAGTATCTATAGAAATCTATCATGCATCCTTTCCCTCTATATCTCCTTTTCTCTCCCACGCATGGTTTCTATTAGGATTCTATTGGTACATGAAGGTGATATTTATAAACTCTCCTATCTCCAGTGAGAATTCATTTGTTTGCATATAGCTTAAAATATCTCTCCATCTATATATTAACTCTCTCTTCTCTGTCTCACCCTCTCTTCTCTGTCTCCTACAATTCCTCTCTTATGGCAACCTCTTCACAAGAAGAAATACCCCACCACCACTTTCTTCTCCCTCCCAATCCTATGCCTAAAAGAAAAACTTCTTCACATGAAGAATACTCCTATGGACTTCCAAACGATCTTATTGAACGAATCATCCCATTGTTGCCTGTAAAATCCATCTGCAAGTTTAAGTGCTTGTCAAAATCATGGAAACAATTTCTCTCCTCTCTCTACCTTGCTCGAATCCATTATGTCTCTCCTCGCTTACCTTCTGCCCCTTTTGCCCTCTTCTATACCATGAAGGGCTTCTTCTGCCTACGCCTCTCTGATATAGTGAACGGCGCAAAGATACCCCTGAAACCCATAAAATTATTAAGTGGTGATCATCACAAGCAAATCAATGTAGCATCGCATAGCAAGGCTTGGTGTGCTACATGCCCTGGGAATTCAATGATGCTCTGCCCCTCGCGATCTGTAACCCCACAACGCATGACCACATTGCCCTCCCTAGGCTCCCACAATGGTCTAGAAAATCTAAAGGCCGCATCCTTGGGTTTTATTTCAACCCTAGTAGCGTATCCTTCACAATTTTGGTGACCTTTTTCCTATATACAACGATTGGTGTTGAGCATTGGTTGTTTAGCTTCTCCGATGGATACTGGAAGAAAATAACAGATGGTTTTGAATTGTTACCTCATACGGCTACTTACTTGTGCATAAAAGGAAGATGTTACCGACTCTACAATGACTATCAAACAGCTCGCATCAGGGTTGCAATCTTTGATTTGGATAGAGGGAAGTGGGTAACCCTTGCGTTGCCTTCTGAAGTGAAAGCCTCGGTGACCACTCCCCTTTATAGAGGCGACGACAAAGACGAGAAGTTCAAATTAGTGGAGGGTGGGAGTGGAGATAAGATTTGCCAGGTTGATGTGTCCATAAAAGAAGTGCTAAGGATTTGGAACCTTTGCCTGTTGGAGGGGAAAGCTGGGGTGATGGTGTTCCATTGGGAGGAGAAAGCTAGGGTTGACCTTTGGAAAGATTGTGAGCCTCTCCTCTGTTTTCCTTCTAGGGATATAATCTTTCACCAACATTATGCATTAGTAGTGGCTATGGACCCCTCACTTAGGTGTATAAAGAATAAAATAGAGCTTCTACTCTACGATGTAAGGCGAAATAAATTGGTGAAGAGGAGTTCTATGAAATTGAATATGAGGAGGGGGTTTCTATGGGTGGGTTATAATGGGGAGGATGGTAAGGACTATCTAGCAGGGCACATTCATGTCTTTCCCTATCGAGAAACACTCCTCCATTGCCACTACAAGGAGTAGATGAGGATGGAAACTAAGAGCTGAAGGAAACTCCTATTTGCATAGGGTTAAAATTTGAATTGAGATTTTTTTTATGGAGGTAGAGATATTTCCTTGAAAAGAAGAGACATGAGGAAAGAGAGTGTGTCTATTTAACCAAAGTGAAACGTAGTTATAGGGAGAGATTTTCTTTTAGTTTTTTATTTTATATTCAAGTGGGGTGACTTTTCAATTTGATGAGACTTGGGTATTTTTGTAGTGAGCTTTTTATGAACGGAAAAGATAAGAGGTTTTTCTTCTCATGACTTAATTTATAAAAACTTTATTTCCTCCATAGTTGCTGAATTTTGTTGGTTTTAAGTTCGAAATAATGCCAAATTTAATTTTGCGGTCTCCTTTAACATCTTAATTGTAACTGCAATTACTTCAGCAGTAGTAACTTGTTATTGGAATTATTCTTCGGAGAGAATTATTACTTTGGCATTCATTCTCTTTTCATCAATTGAACCAATAATTTATTTGCATCCCTTGTTTTCTTTGGTTGTGGCAATTATGATTTTATTAACTCTATGTTATTTTCATTCTTTTTTATTTTTTGGTGTTATTTCAATTTCGATTTTGGTGGCAATTTCAATCAACATATTCAAGTCCGAATTTAGCCTTCTAATCCTTGTTGTTCTCTTAGTAGAGACAAAGAGAGTCTTTTGTAGGAGAGAAAATTAGTGTGTGATACTTCTTATCATAGTTTGGTATTGGGGTCGTTGTGGTGGCATCTCTTGTGCCTAGCTAAGGTCCATGCTTCCATTATCACTTAACACATTAAAAAACCACTAACCATTTAAAAAATGGGTAGGGGCTTATCATCCCCACTAAATTACTAAAAATAATCTCCAACATTTTCCTAAAAGTGCCTAATGCATTAAAAAACCACTAACCATTTTAAAAAATTGGGTACGGGCTCGTCATCCCCACCGAATTACCAAAAATAAGCTCCAATATTTTTCTAAAATTGTTTCACATCACTGCTAAATCTCTTGCCAAAATTAAAATTGGGTACAAGCTCGTCATACCCACTGAATTACCAAAAATAACGTCCAATATTTTCCTAAAATTAAATTGTTGTTTCATTAAAATCTCTTGCCAAATTAAAATCCGGTAGGGACTCATCATCCCCACTAAATTACCAAAAATAACCTCCAATATTTTTCTAAAATTGTTGCATATCACTGTTTCATTAAAATCTCTTGCCAAAATTAAAATCGGGTAGGGACTCGTCATCCCCACTAAATTACCAAAAATGACCTCTAATATTTTCCTATTAAAATCTCTTCATTAAAATCTCTTGCCAAAATTAAAATCGGGTCGGGACTCGTCATCCCCATTGAATTACCAAAAATAACCTCTAATATTTTCCTAAAATTGTTGCATATCAATGCTTCATTAAAATCTCTTGCCAAAATTAGTGCGCGGTACTTTTCCTTAGACTTCTAAAATTAGTGCTGGTACTTCTGAATGGACGACTAAGATGACATCAATGCTTATATACTTCCCTCTATCTAATCTCTTTTCTTTAGACTTCTAAAATTAGTGCTGGTATTTCTGAATGGACGACTAAGATGACATCAATATATCTATACTTCACTCTATCTAATCTCTTGCCAAAATTAGTGCACGGTACTTCTTGCTTAGACTCCTAAAATTAGAGCTGGTATGTCTGAATGGACAACTAAGATGATCTCAATGCTTATATACTTCTTTATCTATTTCAAGAGGGATTTGGTCATTATATTTTATTAAAAAATTCTTTTTAATATTTTTGTTGGTGCGTCCTATTGAGAAGATGATAAGTACCAAATTCCATATTCATACAATTTTTAAAAAAAACTCTAAAAATAAAATTAGTTTGAGACGTCGGATGGCTCACTTGATCTAAATTGGATGGCTACATGGGGACGATAAAATCCATGTGAGATACTTTCTATATCAACAAATCAATCCTTATCTAAACATACTATATTTCTTTTTCTATGTTCTAATTAGAGATAGAGAGCGATAAATAAAGTATATTGGATCGAGTTTAGATGCTTATCATATCCACGAAATCAATTTGGAGCAAACTCAATCTTATCAACGATCTCATTGCTCCCTTATTTGTGGGATTATGAAGAGAGAAGAAGATGAGAGACTTTAAGATGATTTACGATTTTTTTTTTATATAAGAACTCTTGAAACAAAAGACCCATGTAGCTAATTATTAATATATATGTTGCAATATTATACGGTATCCTAGCATATATATAGAGGTTACGTATATATACTTGACCTCTATCCAAAATTCCCATTTTAAAGAAAATTTACGTCGTGTGATATTTATGTATATCAATAATAATATAATGTGAAATATCCACATATATTATAATAAATGTCAATATCATAATTACTAATTGTAATGATCAAGGTTAAAAAGACGGATTGACGATCCGGATTGTTTACCTCAAAAATCGTGTCGGATCAATGGACCCATGTCGGATCGGAGAATCATTTGAATCGACAAGTTGTCTCAAAAACTTTTCAAAAAATTACTATAAATCTCTAAAAATTGTGTTCTTTTAGTTTCTAAAAGAAATTAGGATTGGTGCTTTATGTACTTTCATTACTTTATAAAAATAGATGAATATTGAGCCGTTGTTTTCCTGTTTAAATGCTTATATAATAATTAATTATAATATAATATTATAATATTACATCAAAACAATTTAAAATATTAGAAAATACTTCCATATAATAAGATTAACAAAACAATTTATCATATAAAATAAAAATTTAGCATCACATCAAAGTATTAAACATTTATTAATTCGATTTACTCATCCAAAATTATCATAACCTAACTAACTATATTAAACATTGAACCGTTTTTTGCTACTTTTTCTTTTTGTTTCCAGCACGTTCTTATGTTAGGTCAAATGCAGCTTAAATGCCAATTTAATGTGTGAGTTTATTTGCCCCAGCAACGATTCACCACCAGAACCAGCTATTGGAGTATACATTTTGAAAACCATATCATTTCTCTCTCTCCATCCCTGTCAAAGACTTTTTTCTCTGAGTTTCTCTCTGTAAGACTTCTTTCTCTTAGTTGCTCTCTCTAGGCAATATAATTATTTTTTATCCTTCTCTATGCAATATAATTATTTTTTATCCTTAAAGTTTTGTAAAACCTGAAAATCTAGGATGGGTTGCTCTTTTCTCTATAGAAAAAAGTTATGATGATAGATTTTCAGAAATTAACATTGTAAAAAAAGATTTCAAGAAATTGAACACACCCCTCTTTTTTTTTTTTTTCTTTTTTTCTAAGTTTGTATTTTTCTCAGGAATTTTTGTTTTAACTAAAATTCCCTGTTTTTGCGGGAATTCTTATTTAAACTATAATTCTTTTTTAAAATGGAAATTCTTGTATGAGGAGAGATTTTTAACAAATGGTTTCTCCTATTTATTTTCCATTTTGTTTTTGTGAGTATTTGGATAGAAGTGAATGTTCAGATTACATAATTATAAGTTTGTTTGGTTGATTTCTTTAGCTTGGTTTTAGTTGGTTATTGAAAAGAAAGTGATCCTTCTTGCATTAATATGTGTGGAAAATATAGAAACTTGCATTGATGTTTAGGAACAAAGTTGTGTACTACTAAAGAACTAACATAGGTAATGAACTACTTTCTTAATATGGGTATACACATAAGACTAAAGAAAATATTGTTCTTAACCTTGAGGTTTCTATATTTTCCACAATATAAATATTTTTTTTTTTCTTTGATTGGTTATTGAGTTACAGTGAATTTGGTTGGTTGATTTCTAGTTTTCTAATAGGGAGTCAAAAGCGGTTATTATATAAAACAGAATTAAATCAAACGATAGTCTTTAGCTATAATGTAGTCGCCACTTTATTAGATTTGATCTTAAATGGCTGAATTATTATTTTTTTCTATCAAAAAGATATTGGAGAAAGGATATTGGGTGAAGAATGGAGAAAGAAAAGGGATTTGATCTTAAATGGCTGAATTATAATTTTTTCTATCAAAAAGATATTGGAGAAAGTATATTGAGTGAACAATGGAGAAAGAAAAGTGCATGTTACTCTGATCCTAAAGTATATGGGGTGAGCGTTATGGCCGATGCAGAAGTATCTCAAGGAGTATCTGGAGAATCAGCTTCAAACTGTTAGCACATCAGTAGCAGGGGAAATGGGATCGACTCAAGATCAAACGAATGGGAAACTACTAGGATCTATTCATTTTATGTCTCATTTTTTTATTCAAATCTCTCATTTTTTTTATTCTTTCATTTGTTATGTGGACAATTGAATGAGACTAAGGAGCCGTTTGGGAACCTGCAAATGAAAATAGATTAACTTTAATGGTAAAGAAATGGAAAAAATTATCCGAGATTTCCCTAAAAATCAATAAATCTATTAAAAAAAAATCTATTAGGCGCTGGACGGCTAATTGGAGAACTGTGATAACAACCAATATCTCATTAAACCTCAAAATCTAGAACAAACACATATATTTAAACCTTAAAAATCAAATATCTCTCTCTGGAAACCGAATCACATATTTATTTAAACCTCAAAATCTGAATCCTAGCTATTGTTTATCTCCAGATATACAAATTTTTTTTTTTTGGGTTCTACAACCAATAGCTATTATTCCAAAAAAAAATGGATTTGGGTTCTCATTCCAGATATCCAAAATTTATTTTTTGGATTCTGCAAACAATACGGATTTGGGTTCTCGGCTAAGATCAGTCTATTTATTTTTTTTGGCCTTATTTTTTCTTTTGTGATGTCGTTTGCTAATAAATTTGAAATACTTAAGTTCACTCGTAGAGAATCGTCAAAGCAGCATATTTGAAATTTATTTTTTTTTCAGAACTTTTTTAAATTAATTTACCTCTTCAATCTCCTCCAATACCCCAATATAGTTTGTCCTCCAATACATCTCATTTAGTCATAAAGCCTTCTAGGTTACAAGCCAAATTTCTTCAAACTTTTTTTTTCTTTTGAATTTGCCATGGCTATAGCACAAGAAAAGAAAACATAAAAAATATGATAGCTTATCATAATAAAAGTTTGTTATTCCAAATTGTTAACATCTTGAAAACATGTGATTCCAAGTCAAGACGCAAAGGCATACAAAAGGTGTGGCTAATTCTTATGTCTGATGCAATTATAAAGTTTAAGCTACATACTAATAGGGATTGTACGCTCAACCATGTCTTCGGTATAAAGCCAAAAAAGAGAAAAAAAAAATATTGGTAATGCATTTTCCATATTTCTTCTGTACATAGCCAAACAGTAATAATGTATTTTTCAGGTTCCATCTAAATACTACCCAAACAGTGACAATCCATTTGCAGGTAATGTATTACGCAGTAAAATATACGTCAGTAATATATTTTATGGACAATATATTTCTAGGTATCCAAATTGTCGCTAAGTTACAATAGTTCTTGTACATAAGAATTTTTGCCCTCTCTCAATATGATATTTATTTCCTTTTTATTTGTTTCCTTTTGTAGCATTATGAAATGAAGCATTTCCAGTTTGGCCCGAGGGGTATTGAATGTGTGCTTTTATTGAGAAATTGCTGCCAAATTTCTGCCAAAATCCACGTCCATAGTGGACTTCCAAAGATTGAGATTCAACAGGTCCACTTCTAATGGCCATAAAATGGTTTTGTATTTATTTATTTATTTTAATT
The DNA here is from genome assembly GCF_054954075.1 of Amborella trichopoda. Classification (NCBI taxonomy): domain Eukaryota; kingdom Viridiplantae; phylum Streptophyta; class Magnoliopsida; order Amborellales; family Amborellaceae; genus Amborella; species Amborella trichopoda. The sequence goes on along the minus strand of NC_142347.1, from coordinate 4,906,798 downwards.
TAAAAATTATATTTATTTAAAATTTGGTGAGTAGATACAATTCTATAGGTGTACTTAGAAAAATAAAAAGAATATATTTTTAACACAAATTGACCAAAATATTTATGAAACATTAAGGGATATTCTAATTATTTTTGGCAAAATAATTTTATTATTTTTATTTTGTCTACGGTATAAAAATACATTTACTTACCAAATTTAAGAAAAATATAGTCATTATGTTTAAAAAATGGATCGGTGCCCCGGATTGCGCACCCTCCAAAACCCATCTAGAACGGTAAATTGGAGATCCGGATCAGGAATCGGCCAAACCGGTCGGATTAAGCCTTAAAACAAATAAAAAAAAATTGCCAAAATTCATTATAAATATTTTTTTTTAGGAACCCAATAAGAAATCGGGGTACTACATTATTAACTTTCATTTTTTTCATCAATATGCGAATATTGAGATTGTTTTTCCATGTATGAACTTATATTAACCATTAAATTTACATCATACAAAAGAAAAATCATAGAATTATCATGGATGAAGTATATAATCATACAAGGACTACAATAAAGAATGGATTAAATCGATGAAAAAATGGCCACCAAAATCTCGAATTGGCGGAAAACCCTAACTCGCTAAAAAAAAACCCCAAGTTATTACAACCTAACTAACATAATCCAAAATTATTACAACCTAATTAACTATAATGTTATATACCGAAATTGAAATTGTTGGTTTATTTTATAGTTATTTTATTATACAAATAATAACAAATCCAAAATACCTTGTAATATCATCTAATTTAAAATGTATTATTGACAACTATGAGAAAAAATAATGCATCACATAATTTATAATGTACATAAATTAAAATAAATGAAAGAAAATATTTGTTTATCAATGTAGAAATAAATTCTAAAGTGGTATGAGTTAATGTTATTTTTCTCTCTTAAATAAACTATTTCATTTGATAGATGTCATTGTATAAGAGAGAGATCTATTTATGAAATATTTAATTTATACACCATTATACAAATGACAGAGAGAGCTATTTATAAAGTATCTAATTTACTTTATACATATACACCATTATACAAATGACAGAGAGAGCTTATAAAGTATGTAATTTACTTTATACATATACACCATTATACATATGAGAGAGTGAGAGAGAGAGCACCAATACCTTATTTGCACGTACACCGTTTGATGGGAATTATCCGACATCGAAGTTTTAGAGAAGATTTGATTGGTATAAATTGTTTGTGGTGGCTGCTTGTTAATGTGTGTGCATTAACACATTATGAACCCCGTGTCGAGTTATGAACCCCCCATGACCGCTGAGTTATCACTACAAATTGTCGCCGGTTCACCTTTAGACATGCACACGCCCAAATCTGAGTTATCGCTACAAATCATCGCCGGTTCGCCTTTAGACATGCACACCATGACCTTTGAGTTATCGCTACAAATCGTCGCCGGTTCGCATTTAGACCTGCACACGTAACCACTGAGTTATCGCTACAAACCGTTGCCGGTTCGCCTTAAGACATGCACACCATGACCGCTGAGTTATCGCTACAAATCGTCGCCGGTTGGCCTTTAGACATGCACACCATGACCGCTGAGTTATCGCTACAAGTCGTAGCCGGTTTCCTTTAGACATGCACACCGTGACCGCTGAGTTATCGCTACAAAATGGTCGCCGGTTCGCCTTTAGACCTGCACACATGACCGCTAAGTTATCACTACAAAACGTCGCCGGTTCGCCTTTAGACATGTATACCATGACCGCTGAGTTATCGCTACAAATCGTCGTCGACTTCCTTTAGACACGCACACGCTCAATTTCCAGTTATAAGCGAATTTTTAAACCACTGGTCATCATATAAAATAAAAATATAGAAACAAAACTATTTGATAGCCATTAGATGATTTTAAATTCTATCTAAATTGTGCTCCCTTCAATGCATTCACATGATGTGAATGTCATACCTTTCCGATTAAAGCTGCTAGATCACCTGAAGAGAGAAAAATCAGGCCGGTCCAAAGAAGATAGAGAATGGAATAAGTAAGAAATATGAATATATTAACATGTTTTTTAAATAAATATTTACTCTTATAAATATTTCAAGGATATTTTTATCATTTATTTGTTGAGAATTATTTTTAATATTTTACTTATGTATGTGGTTTTTATATGTACATACGCTCCAATTTTCAGATGAATCTAATTCATAAAAAAAATATTAAAATTCAAATGCAACTTTGACATTGGATGGTGTTAAACTATTAGCGAACAACTATAAAAATTCACTCATGAGTGTTTGTAAGTATTTTCCTTATATATTTTATACCAATATACACTGATTTGGGTTTACCTGAACCAGACCCAATCTGATAGGATCCAAGCTAGAATCAACTCGTCAAGTCCATTATCATGGTCAAAGTCAAAACCCAATCGGTGGACCCATCAGATCCAAGGGGTTGACCCGACCCATTTCACACCCCAATACAAGTGTTGGAATATCCCAATGACCTTCGGCTTCATCCCTTCTTGTTCTCTATCATTTATGTATGTGTCCATGTCCAAACGCGACAGTAAGTTGTTCTCTTCAAATGAAGTACCTATGCATATGGCACGTAACTGAACATTTCTATCCATATAAAAAAAACAATAAAATAGGGCAAGAAACCGCGCCCAACAACAAGATAAACTATGGAACGTAAATTTTAGAGGCGAAAACTTTATGTGTGGCCTCAACAACATATAAGTTATATGTGACCCCATTTCTTAGCCGTTTGATTCAACATCGATGGCTACGATTGTTAGTGCTACAATGTCAGACCAAACACTATTTTATTTTCTTTTTTTTCTACCAAACATTTTTGGATGAAATTTTGGACGTCCTATCATAAATTTGTGGTGAACTTGGAAAAAATAAAAAACAAATACTTCCCATAAATATAAATAAGCAAAATACCCTTGATATTTTCAAGGGTGTTCTGGTAAATGTTTATCACCGAAAATATTTATTTATTATTTTTATCACGTGCGCCCCTATCAAATCTATGCATGCCCCAAATTTTGTTTCAAAATGATATGTAGAATAAAAAAATGAAAACAAAAAACTATGAACCGTCCTATGAAGATCGGATGATTAAGTAATTTCATTGAGTAAAGGAAATTATTGTTGGATTGGGTGCTATACAAAATCACTCACATTAGAAAATCTCATATTATGTGGGATTGTAATTGATATTGATAATTTTCCGAAAGAAAATAAAAATCCAAAAAGATTAGGACTCTTAGATATGTCGAGATATAGGTAATATCTCTAGGAAGTTTCCTATTTTGTATGGATTCCTAACTTTTATATATATATATATATATGAAAAATAAAAGTCTTTCCAACGCCTATAAACAAAAATGAATAGTGATTTTGCCTACCCTCATCACCGTCCAAATTTCATCCCACTGTCACGATTGTCTAGTAGTGTTTTATTTTTTATTTTTATTTTTACAAATCTAAATGATCTAAAATTTGGAGGGTATGTAGATCTTACTGAGGCGCATCTAATAAAAATATAAAAACCATTATCTGTAAAAAATAAATTGGTCAAAATACCCCTGAAATGTTTTTAGGTACTTTGGTCAATTGTTTTCATGTAAGATATTTTTTTTTTAATTTTAGAAGATTCCACTATTTTTTATGAATACACGCTCCAAATTTCAGGTCATTTTGATTTATAGAAAAAAAATAAAAAATAAAACACTACGGGTCAATTGTGACCACGCGATGAACTTTGAACGATGATGGGGGTAGGCGAAATCATTATTCATTTTCTTCTATAGGTGTTGCGTAGTATTTTTCATATATATATATATATATATATATATATATATATATATATATATATATATATATATATATATATATATGGGATGAAAGTGGCGAAAATTTGTGAGCCCTATTTGGGTCACAATATGAGAATTGTGGTTTCTTTTAATGAGATAGAAGGGCAGAACCTCCTGTGCATAAGATGCAAGGTTTCCTCTTAGAGAGAAGAGAGTTTTCTTTGGATAAAAACATTGTGATAGTATTTCTTTTAGACTCTTGAAGATTGAGAGGTTTGTTTCTTATAGAGAAGTAGTTCTCATAGAGACTTTGTGTTGTTTTTCTTTTTAGTTAGAGATGAAATCAGTTTCTCATTGCTCTCGCGTCTCTATCTGGTATTGTCGGTAATAGTCGCCAGAAGTAAAAAGAACGAATGGAGAGCGGTTTAAAATGGTTTGTTCGACTGTGTTTTTGTCGAGATTTGTTCCAAAATCTTTCATGTAACTTTCATTGATATAGTGGTTTTCTGTTTGTTGTGCCTGTGGATGTAGCCCTTTTGGAGTAAACCACGTAAATCTTTGTGTTCCAATTTTATATGTTTCATGCTTTATTTTATATACTTTATTTTCCAAATATTAGCCCATCGAATTTAGAGCTTCCGCGTACAACAATTACAAGGTACAAAAGGAGAAAAGAGAGATAAAAAGAAAAAGCAAAAGAAAAGAGGAGACAAAGATGAGTAAGAAAAAGAAAAAAGAAAATAGATAGAGAGAGACGAGTGAGAGAAAGAGCTAGGAGGAGCCTAGTTTGGCTAAAAAATCAGCATCGCCATTTCTATCTCTGAGCGTGTGGCAGAATTGAACCTCCTTGTCCTTGATGGCCAAATAAATATTATCTAGAATGGAGGTCAAATGCCAAGGGACCGAGGGAGGATGTTTGCTCTAATTGATAACATCCGCCGAATCTCCCTCAATTATAATGCGCACATGGTTGCTCTACAGTCTTGAGACTCATTCTTGCACTGTTCTTAATTCTGTTTCATTGATATCACAGTAAGTAAGACTACCGTAGTAGGAAAAGATAGTGGGGCCCTCATGATTCCTAAGTAGCCCACCAAAACCAATTGAAAGAGTTTGAGACCTTACACTACCATCAAAATTAAGTTTCAACCAACCAAAGGGAGGTGCAATCCATTGAGATGATCACTGAGTCTTGTGAGGACAATGAAGAAGAATGTCTGCGAAATTGGTAAAGAATAGCTCTTTCAGATACATCATTATATTCAAAGAAGGCTGAGCCTACAGAATTGTAAGCCTCATAATCCCTTTAATGGCCACTTCGAATTAGCAAAAAGTTATGTGATGTTCTCTGGCATCACCCACTGCCAATTAGCAATTCCAGCAGCCCAGAACCACATATACCCCACAAAAGGGCATTGGATAAAAAGATGGTTGCAATCTTCATCCGCATTCTTGCATAAGAAACATACATTAATAAGAATCTTCCCCCCTTTCTTAATTGATCCCCAGTAAGAACCCTTGCTCCAATAGCCACAGAAAAGCTCCAACTCGATTTGGTGTTTCAATTGCCCAAACTTTGGTATTCCTATTGATCATCTCAAAGATTCTATCATTACTAACCTCAATATGAAGGGAGCTAACTAAAAAGATGCCAGTAGGGGAAAGTTCCTAGAATAGCTAATCCTGTCTGTGAAAAAAGAAACAAAAATAGCCTAATTTCTACATCAATGAAATGAACTGATGCTCTATGCTTTTATTTACCCTTCTAACTCTAAGACCAATCTTGCAAGTACATTCAGTTCCCTGCCCCTCCACAACAAGCTCTGCTATGTAAGCTTGTTTATTCACCACTCAACTATAAACCTTAGGAAACAAATTCTTCAAAGAAATATTGTCCAATCATTTCCCCAAACAAATTTCCTCTATTGGATTTTATATCTATTGGATAAAAGTGATCGCGACTTCCTTGTAAAAAAAAATATGGTCTCATAGTATACTCTAAGACCCTGCTTTTGTCATTTAGTTTTATTTTTTTAATTTCTAATTAGAAAATGTACCATTAATTAGTTAGGAAATTCAAATGAAATGAAGTCCACAAAAAATAAAAAATTGAAACTTGTCTTTTTCTATTTGCTTCTTTGATACCTTGATTTCGATATTTTTTTCTAATTCTGGATTTTGTTGGATACATGGGCGCGAACCTGAAATGAGATTGGTAGAGAGAAAGTAAAGGGTACATGAAAATGAATTGAATTTTCAAAATTGATCTAATAAAATAAAATACTTACAAGAAAGCCCTTCCTTATGCTTGTTTTTTAAAATTCTAACTAAAAAATCCTCAAAGGAGAGAAATATGTCGTAGCAAACTCATCCAAATGAAATAGAGTCTACATAGGCATAGTCACGATAGGGTGATTTGGTGGCTCCACTATCATCCGATTTAATGGAGCATTCAGGTAGGGTTGGGAATGGGATTGGACCGACCTGTCCATTTGACATGTCAATGTGGGCTGTGTTTAGGTCTGGACTCAGACAACGGACTTGGCTTGACCATGACCCAACCGATCGGGTGTAGTCCAACTTGTTCCCTATCATGTTGGGCTCAGATCCGAACCCGACTAGACCCAAAAATATAATGTGGGACTCGGACCTAGACCCATACCCGATTTAAAAATAAAAATATCGATATATTTAAATGTATTTCATGAATTTATTAAATATATTTCATGTATTTTTAAATACTATAACAAAATATATAAAATATATTTATTCAAATATTAGAACCATAATTGAAAGCCAGATTTTGATCTTGGGACCTATGGATTATGGGCCACCACACTTCCATTACGCCATTTTGATCTCATGGCATTTGTTGCAACAAAATATATAGTATATCTTCTCTTAAATGACTGAGCCATCTTCATGGTCTATGATGTTGAAAATCACCCTTCTCATTTGAATTTCATCAATATTTCTTTGTTGACATCAATATGAGCTCAAATTTTGATGTCTCAAATCAAAATAAATCTAAACTCGGTCAAAATTTGAGAATTTGAAGTAACTAGCTAAGCTTAATGAGGAATTCCAAAAAGAAAATTTGAGAATTTGAAGTAATTAGCTAAGCTTAATAGGAATATCTAGGTTTAGGAGGGCAGGATTGGGTGTTAAAGACAACAACAGCAAACAACTTGCCGTAGGGCCCGGACAAATCATGCAGAATTTTGGGCACTACTACAAGGCCTAAAGTTGATCTCCCAAAGGCAACTTGCATTACCTTGCGTCATTGAATGATACTCTCTAAATGTCATTAATTGATACAAAAAGGAGTCAAAACCTAGGAAAGGGTTGCATCATGGTGGTAGCACCCCCTACTTGAAAAAACGAATAGGGGCCTGTCTTTCTCACATAATTACCCAAAACAAAAAAGAGTTAAAACCACACTGGAGATTGTAGGCAGTATGGTTGGAGGTCATGGATTTATATAATGTTTACCATGAGGCCAATGATGTTGCAGTTAGGCAGTCAAGATTGGGGGTAGATTTGCAAAATCTCAATATTACTGAGTCTAATTGTGTAAATCCATGTGTATTGCGTTATGTTCTCAATAAAAGCTCTGTGATATTGTCAAACAAACAAAAAGATCGAGATATCAAAGAACTCAAAATATTTTCTTCTCTTTTTTTCCTCTTGAAAGATAATCATTTTGTTATCTTTAGAGTCCAAAGTTTCGGATAAAAAAAATTCTCTCAAGTAGCTCTATTGCCTAAGGGAGTTGTACAATGATCCTGCATAAGCGTGCTATGCACACTCATCTTATATTCCCTCCCTCCTAAAAATCATATCGCAGTTCAGTGCATTGGTTGGTGTAGCCCACAGTAAAAATGCGGCTTATTTGAAAATAGTTAAATTAACATTTTATCAATTTTAGCTAGTCGGATCAATCAATTTAGATGGATTAGATTGGCTAATACAGTTAAACATCTCTTTTTAGTTTCTATAATATATTTTATAACATTAAATAGCTATTCTTAATTATTTTTAAAAAATATTGGTCCAATTGATTCACTCTGATCAACCAAATTTTGAGCCTTTCTAAGACCAAAGATTAAGGAATATGATCACATGAGCCGACTAGCTGGACAGCCGAGATTGAAGAAAAAAGTGACACTGACTAGATTTGTATGTTAGTAAAAGAGTATTTTTTCAAAAAAGTAATGATATGAAAAATCTAAATTTTGAAAGTTTCATTTAGGAGCTCCAAAAAAATATACAGTGCCAAAAAATACGGTAAACATGTCCGCCGTTCTGAACGTCTGAGATTACCTCTTTTTGTTCAATCTGAGCCATCCAGCCTACACTTTGCTGTAGACCGCCGGGCTCACAGAATTGTCTTCGTTTGATGATCCGTTTCTCACTATAGATTTTCTCATTCTAATGTCTAGATTGTGTAACTATATTTTCTATCTCGTTTTAGAAGAACAAGTAAAACAAAAAAAATCTTTTAGGGGAATTTATAAATTAAATTGCATTTTATTTTTAGAATCTAAAAATAGTCTTCTATAAATCTTTTAGGGGAATTTATAAATTGAATCGCATTTTATTTTTAGAATCTAAAAATAGTCTCCTATATTTGATATTTTATATGCAAATCTCACTTTTTGAGAGCGTGTGTGTTGATTTTATTATACTTCAGATTAAGCTGAAATTTGATACGTATATCTTCTGACTATCACATGTATAAAAAATAAAAATAAAAAATAAAAAAAATTGTCAAAATACATATTACAATATAGATCTATTTTAACTTTGAAATTATTGAATTATTATATTTTTTATAATGATAAATATGAGCATCCAAATTTGAGCTTAATCTGATATATAAAAGAAATTAAATTTAGAGTAAAAGCCGAAATTGAGCGTAAAATATTAAATATACAAGTCTATTTCTCAAATCCAAAAGTAAAATGAGATTTTACTAAAATTTTGTTTAATAAAATTATGTTTTTTGATGAGTATGGGAAGTTTTTTTCAATTTTGCTTAATAAAATTATTTTTAATAGAATTATAATTTTTTAATAAAATTACAGTTTTTGATGAATATGGAAAGTGTTTTTCCATTTTTCTTACTAAAATTATTTTTAGTAGAATTATGATTTTTTTAATAAAATTACTTTTTTTTTATGAATATGGGAAGTATTTTTGTATATTTCTTAATAAAACTTTTCTTTTTGATAAATTTATTTTTTTGATGAACTTGATTCTTCTTTTTGATAAGTGCATGATAATGTTGCTCGATTTTTTTTAATTATGTTTTGTTAAGTGCATGATATAGTTATATTTCTAATGATGGAAATGAGACATTTTGTTTGTTTAAGTGCATTTAAATATTTTGTTTGTCTTATGTTCAATGAAACACTACACCATGGTCTTCTATGAGCTTGGTTCTTCTATTTTTCTATTCTTTTTTTTTTTTTCCATTTTTTCTCAAGGTTTTTGGAATGTTTGGAAAGAGCCTTTAAAAGATCAGCTGATTTTTTAAAAATCGGCCAACTAACACGTGATTGGTTGTTGGCCGATCCCAATCTAGCCTGATTCCAAAAAGAGAGAGAGATTTACAAAGGTGACCTTAATTTCAAATCATCCCTCACATTTTGAGAAATTGATTTTTCTAAAAAAAATTCATTTTGCTTCGTACATTTATGTTTTTTTATCAACATGGGAACTTTTTTTCTATATTTCTTATTAAAATTATCTTTTATTTTAATAAAAAAAAATGTTTTTTTTTATGAATATGAGAACTACTTTTCTATTTTGCTTAACAAAATTATTATTTTTTGATAAAATTATGATTTTTTAATAAAATTATGTTGTATGATGAATATGGGAAGTGGTTTTCTCTTTTGCTTAGTAATTTTATTTTTTGATAAAATTATGGTTTTTTAATAAAATTATGTTTTATGATAAATATGGGAAGTGTTTTTCTATTTTGCTTAATAAAATTATTTTTTGATCAAATTATTTGTTCTAGTGTTCTTATTTGTTGATAAAATCAATGCACAATACACTGAAATGGATATAGTAGATACATATAAGAACAGTTGTGCATTGATTTTTCGTTTTGTTGCATGTCATGAGATGTACTTTTTGTAAAATATGCCTTATTTAACTTTATCGAAAAGGTATTATATGAATTATGTTTTATCTAACTATATGGAAGAGGTCCTTTCTATTTTTTGTCTTCATTAGTTGGCGTTTTTATTTTATTTAATAGCATCAAGCTACTTTTGTTATTTCCAAAAAGTGCATAAACTTTCATTCCTAATGTGAGCGATTTGTATACAAAAGAAAGAGATTTTCATATAAGGTTTGGAACGAATATGTTAATTCTTGAAAGAAGATGTTACATGACAAAAATATCTTCAAAAAATATCCTAAGATATTTTCATGTACAGGACCATAGTATTCAAATATTAATTTATAAAAAATTGTTTCAACTTTTGTTTTTGTAAGATAAATATTTGTAACAAGATATTATACACTTAATCTAAATATTTTTATTTTTTTGGGAGTTTTTGACCCATTTTTTTTAAAAAAATCTACTTGACCGGTTAGTGCTGTTAACCACCCCGGTTAGTCCGGTTCCAATTCAAACCGCTCCCAGCTCCATGTCCGGTTAACCGTTCCAGTTTGATTTTGTTAACACTGGGTTGAACATCAAAAAGTATCACGATTCTCTCACTCTTTTTTTTTTTTTGATAGAAAGTAACTTTTTCCTTTTATTCACGGTTCTCTCTCTAGATATCTCCTCGAGTCGAAAAGAAAATTATTAGATCAATGTGATATTTAGATTAGTAACTTTTTACTTACTTTAAAATGTTAGAGTATTATATTTTCAAATTCCGCCATAGCAAATCATACCGGTCCTAAGTCAAGATAAAGGAGGGGGTTGTGTTAGGTTGACAACCAGCATAAAACTTTGTAGCATCTTTTTATGAATCCTAGACAACTCCAAATAATTAGGATAATGTTTAGAAGCTAATGATAAGAATACTAAATTTTTTACTTCATTTAACTTTTCAGAGCTAAGTATTTGATGGGAGGTGGTTTGGGAGTTGAATTTGTTTTATTTCCAGTTAATTCTCATTAAAAGTTGAAATATAAGCACGAATAATAGCAACAAATTTTAGTTTTTGGAGCAAATATTATTATTCTTTTGCCTTGTTGCTTATGAAGGAGCTGTGAAAGTGAATGGGAGAGGACCAACGGTTTGGGATACTTTTGCTCATTCTTTTGGTAATGCAATTTGTTTGAAGCCAATATAGTACTAAAAAAGATTGTATACTTTGAGACTATTTATCTTAAATATAAGGAGGTTACAATTACTCCTAACCATTAGATATCCAATTGGATGGTTTGAGGTATATCACAAAGTTCAAAACTTTTTTCTTTGAACTTTGAATCTAGTTAAATACAGATTCCCACCCATTCGATTTGAAATCTGATAGATAATAGTGATTGTGACCTCTATGTACTAAATGGTTCTTTTTATATACGTCGGTCAAAGCACCTAAAAAAAAGAAAAAGGGTGAGGTTTGTATAAAGCATCAACTTTAAATAATTAAAATAAGACATGCTTCAAAATTATGTTGAAAGACAATTGTTGTGTTGGTGTAACAATCCTAAAATTAAAAAAAAAAGAGAAAAGATGCTTTTAAATAGGTGATGGTCTGTTTGAGTAAGATGGTCCTTGGGGACCATCACTACTTTCAAAAACTTTTACTTCATTGAACTTTTGCTTGCCTGTTTTGCTTGCTTGCTTTTGCTTTCTGCTTGCAGCTGGCAATGTCCTTTAGCGGACGTGGTTTTCGTACGTTAAAAGCAGACTTTTAACGCGACACCTCAGGTATGAGGTAGAGCGTAATAAAATAATATAATAATACGTTATAAGAATTTAAATAGGGGATGTGAGCACTCCCACCCTAAAACAAAATTTTGAGATCTCTCTCTCTCTGGTCGAAACACAGTGAACTCCTCTCTCAAACCGAATTTTTTAGCGGAAGCTCCCTCCCAAACATTTGTGGGTAAGTGACATCGTCTTTCTGAAAAATAGTCTATTTTTAATAAATAGTGATATTTCCGTCTAGGATCTTTATTTTATCAGTTTTGTGTGTAAGTGACCTCATTGTCTCGAAAAATAATCCATTCTTTTTAAAAATAAAATGAAATAATTATTTCTGCTTATTAGCATGAATTTTAGGCGCGATAAATTTTATGCGCACGTGACCTCATTATCTTGAAAAATAATCTTTTTAATAAAAATTGTGATATTTTATCTATGTTAGAAATTTTGAATGTTGTAAATTAGAAAAATAAATTTATTTATTTTTCTTGTCTATTGTTAGAAATAAATGTGATATTTCTGCTTTTAGTAAAATTGTGATATTTCTTTCTACTGTTTTGAATATTTAGACATTGTAAAATTCATGTGCAAATTGACTGCGTTATTATTTAAGAATTGACATTTTTGCAATTGATTATAGTATTGTTGTGAAATGTTTATTTGTGAATTGATATTCCATAAATTGTGATAATTCCGTATTCTTGAATTTTTATAAGAGTTTTTCTATACATATTAAATTGGCAATTATGCTAGAATGCCTTTACAAACTGCTATATTTGATTGGTTATTTTTGAAATGTTATAGAGAGTGACTGTTATTAATGGTTTAAGTGAAATTCATATTAATGGTTTCAGTGATATGTTGAGTACATGATATTGCTGCTTTCGAATGTTTAAAGAGATTTAGAAATAATTTAAGTATGCAAGTGGACTCATCCGGTTCGCCGGTGAGGTATAAGTGGACCTATTTGGGACGCCGATAGGAATTAAGTGGACTCATCCCGTACGCCGGTGAGGTATAAGTGGACCTGCAGGGATTAAGTGGACCTATTTGGAACGCCGATAGGGATTAAGTGGACCCATCAGGACGCTGATGGGGTATATAGGTGACCTACTTGGGATGCCAGTAGGGTATTTTGTGAAATCCTTTGAATTATGTACTGCCGTTAAAAGTGTTATAAACATTTCAATTACTCGGATTATACTTAATTATGCAATTATTGAAAGTGAAACTATTGATGCATTTCTGTTAATAGATCTCATTTTGGAAAATATTGATATCTTTCAATCATGATTATTTTTAGGATTATGATGATCACTTACTGAGTAGCCAAACTCATCAAACTATGGTAAACATTTTTCAGGATAACTACGGATTCATTTTGAGTGCTAGTCAAGATCAACCTTGAAAGATACTGTTGTTGTGCTAGCTTTCTTTATTTACTATGTAAGACCTCGCCACTGTAAATTTGTCCTATCAATAGATGTATATATGTTTTGTCTGTCACATCTCAGGAATAACAGTATTGTAAATTCATGGGGTGTGACAATTATGGTATCAGAGCAATAGGTTTAAGATCCTTAGGAAATTTAAAAAGAATGTACTTAAAATCACATTTATTGTGTGTACAGACCGGGATAAAGTCAGGATCCAGAATAGCTGAAGCCAATATGGAAGGAATTCACAAAGCCTTGGAAAATATGGTTGCTCTAATGCAACATCAGATGGAAAACAACAATCCACCCAGGCAGTCAGTTACAGGAAATGGTGGGAGCAATATCGAACAATTTAAGAAATTAAACCCACCTTCTTTTAAGGGTGCTGTAAACCCACTGGAAGCCGAGGGATGGATTATGCAATTGGAAAAAATATTCGAGGTTATGGAATGTCCTGATGATAGGAAGGTGGCCTTGGCAGTTTTTATGTTAGAAGGTGAGGCACAACACTGGTGGCGAATGGCAAAAAGAGCATTGGTCAAAGAAAATAAAACCTTGACTTGGGAAGTATTTCTAGAGGCATTTAATGAAAAGTATTTCCCAGATTTTATTCGAGACCAAAAAGCAATGGAATTTCTAGAATTAATCCAAGGAAATAGGACAGTAGCACAGTACGAGGCCAAGTTTACTGAATTGGCCAGGTTTGCACCACATATGATTAACAATGAGGCAAGAAAGGTGAAGAAATTTGAAAGGGGTCTCAGGCCAGCTATTAGAAGCAGAATATCAGTCTTGAAATTAAGAACTTATGCTGAAATAGTGGATCGTGCCCAAATTGTCGAAAAAGATTTTGAAGATTACCAAAAGACGAAAAATCAGAACAGTCATGTTAGACCTACATCATCTAATCGATAACAGTTTGAAAGGCCAAACAAGAAGCCAAGGCCCTCGCCATTTCAAAGCCCAATAGAAAGATGTAGAAAATGTGGGAAAAATCATGGATCAAGCCCTTGTTATTGGAATACCGGAGCCTGTTTTAAATGTGGAAAATTGGGACACCAGATTAAACAATGTCCTAGCTTACAGACACAACAGCTTCCAAAGCAGCGAGAGATAGCTCCAAAGCCTCAGATGAAGGGAAGAGTATTTGCGATTACCGAGCAAGACGCTCAGGCCTCAAAATCAGTGATCCAAGGTACTCTTACTATCTTCCAAAAAGTAGCTCATGTTTTGATTGATCCTGGATCTACTCATTCATTTGTGTCACAACACTTTGCATGTCACTTAAAAGTAAAACCAGAACAATTAGAATACATTCTAGAGGTAGCCACACCGATGGGAGATTCAATTAACACCAATATAGTGTACAAATCATGTGTAATAAAGATCGAAGAAAAAGAACTGTTGGTTGATTTAATACTCCTGGAAATTCAAGATTTTGAAGTAATCTTAGGCATGGATTGGCTTTCTGCATACCATGCAAGTATTGATTGTTATAAGAAAATTGTTACCTTTAGTATTCCGAATCAACCAGTATTTTACTTCAATGGTGTCAAAGAAGACTCCCCATCATATTTAATCTCTTGTATTCGAGCTAATCGCCTCCTTCGAAAAGGGTGTCAAGGCTTTCTTGCTTATATCAAAGAAGATAGGAAGGAAGAAATAAATTTGGATACCACTCCGGTTATTCGAGAATTTCCCGACGTTTTTCTTCAAGAATTGCCAGGATTACCGCCTGACAGGGAAATTGAATTCTCCATTGAATTATTGCCAGGGGTAGCACCAATTTCTAAGGCACCTTACAGAATGGCTCCTGCAGAACTTAAAGAACTGATACAACAATTGGAAGAATTATTAGATAAAGGTTTTATCAGGCCCAGTGTGTCACCTTGGGGTGCTTCAGTACTGTTTGTCAAAAAGAGAGATGGGACTATGAGATTGTGTATTGATTATAGACAGTTTAACCAAGTGACAGTGAAAAATAAGTATCCATTACCTAGAATAGATGATTTATTTGATCAATTACAAGGATCACAAGTGTTTTAAAAAATTGATCTTAGATCTGGATACCATCAGCTTAAGATTAAAGGTGAAGATATACTCAAGACAACTTTCAGAACAAGGTATGGCCATTATGAATTTTTAGTTATGCCTTTTGGATTAACTAATGCACCGGCTGCATTTATGGATTTGATGAATCGAATCTTTAGGCCCTTTTTGGATAAATTTATTGTGGTATTCATCGATGATATTTTAATTTATTCCAAGAATCAGAAGGAACATGAGCAGCATGTAAGAATGGTATTGCAAATATTAAGAGAAAATAAATTGTAAGAATGGTATTGCAAATATTAAGAGAAAATAAATTGTATGCCAAATTTAGTAAATGTGAATTTTAGCTTGAACAAGTGACATTTTTAGGACATGTCATATCAAAAGAAGGTCTATCAGTTGATCCTTCAAAGGTTGAAGCCGTTGTTAATTGGAAACAACCAAGTAATGTGACTGAAGTTCGAAGCTTTTTGGGATTGGCAGGATATTACAGAAAATTTTTAGAAAGATTTTCTGAAATCGCAATCCCATTGACTCGATTGACACAGAAAAATGTCAAATTTGAGTGGACAAGTGAATGTGAGGAGAGTTTTCAAGAACTAAAAGTTCGATTAACTTCAGCACCTATTTTAACTATTCCTGAGGGGAGTGGGGGATTTGTGATTTATAGTGATGCTTCACATAAAGGTTTGGGCTGTGTATTAATGCAATATGGGAAAGTAGTGGCATATGCATCCAGACAGTTGAAAGAATATGAGAAAAAATATCCAATTCATGATTTGGAGCTAGCTGCAATAGTATTCGCTTTGAAAATATGGAGGTATTATCTATATGGTGAGCAATTCGTAATATACACGGATCATAAGAGTTTGAAATACCTTGTCTCTCAAAATGATTTAAATATGCGGCAGATAAGATAGATGGATTTCTTAAAAGATTATGATTGTACAATCCATTATCATTCAGGAAAAGCTAACGTTGTGGCCGACGCTCTAAGTAGAAAATCTACGGGAGTCTTAGCTCATCTAATGATCCAAGAAATGCGATTGTTAGAGGAAATAATGGATTGGCATCCAACTCCGTCCATTAATGGTGTGGTAAGTATGATTGCCAATATTAAGGCGGAACCCCAATTAATCCAACAGATTCGATTGGCGCAAAAGAAAGACCCTCAGCTTATAACAATTATAGAAGAGGTGAAGCAAGGAAAGAGAGATGAATTCTCTATATGTAGTGAGGATTTGCTAAGATTCAAAGGTCGGGTTTGTGTCCCGAATGATAAGAGTGTAAAGAAAGCTATCTTAGAAGAAGCACATCATTCTCGTTATACGATACATCCCGGAAGTATTAAAATGTATCAGGACCTGAAGAAAACCTTTTGGTGGAATAATATGAAAAAAGAGGTAGCACTATTTGTGTCTAAATGCCTAACATGCCAGCAAGTAAAAGCTGAACATCAAAGGCCCGCTGGGTTGTTGCAGCCTTTACCGGTGCCAGAATGGAAATGGGAGCACATCTCTATGGATTTTGTTTCTGGCTTGCCTAGAACAAATTCAGGAAATGATAGCATTTGGGTCATTGTGGACCGGTTAACCAAAGCTGCCCACTTTCTACCGATTCGCACGACGTACACTTTGGATCGACTGGCTCAGCTGTACATTAAGGAAATAGTGCGGTTGCATGGAGTTCCTATCAGTATTGTATCGGACAGGGATACTCGGTTTACTTCTAAATTTTGGGCTAGACTACAGTCAGCCATGGGGACGAGACTCACCTTTAGTACTGCCTTTCACCCCCAAACTGATGGACAATCGGAGAGGACCATCCAAATCTTGGAAGATATGCTGAGGGCCTGTGTTATTGACCTTACAGGAAGCTGGGATGACCATTTACCCCTGATTGAGTTTGCTTATAATAATAGCTTCCAAGCCAGTATTCAGATGGCACCATATGAAGCCCTGTATGGAAGGAAATGCAGGTCACCCATATGTTGGGACGAGGTTGGTGAAAGAAAGCTTTTGGAGCCCGAAATTGTCCAAGTAACCACAGATAAAATAACATTAATTCGTGAAAGGCTCAAGACAGCTCAGTGTCGGCAAAAGAGTTATGCCGATAACCGAAGGAGAGATCTTGAATTTGAAGAAGGTGATCGAGTTTTCCTAAAAATCTCACCAATAAAGAGTATTATGAGATTTGGCAAGAAAGGAAAGTTGAGCCCACGTTACATCGGACCATTTGAAATCCTAGAAAGAATTGGAGGTGTCGCTTATAGACTTGCCTTACCACCCGAATTGGCAAATGTCCATAATGTCTTTCATGTATCTTCACTACGAAAATATCAGCCAGACCCATCCCATATCTTAAAATATGAACCTTTACCGATCAGGAAGGACCTATCCTTCATTGAGCAGCCAATTTTGATACTGGATAGAAGGGAGCAAGTGTTGCGTAACAAGGAGATTCCTTTAGTCCGTGTATTATGGCAGTACCATTCAAGAGAAGAGTCGACTTGGGAACGAGAAGACGAAATCAGAGAAAAATACCCCTATCTTTTTCAGTAATCAAGTACACAAATTTAGAGGACTAAATTTCTTTAAGGGGGGAAGAATGTAACAATCCTAAAATTAAAAAAAAAAAAACAGAGAAAAGATGCTTTTAAATAAGTGATGGTCTGTTTGAGTATGATGGTCCTTGGGGACCATCATTATTTTCAAAAACTTTTACTTCGTTTAACTTTTGCTTGCCTGTTTTGCTTGCTTGCTTTTGCTTCCTACTTGCAGCTGGCAACGTCCTTTAGCGGACGTGGTTTTCGTACGTTAAAAGCAGACTTTTAACGCGACACCTCAGGTATGAGGTAGAGCGTAATAAAATAATATAATAATACGTTATAAGAATTTAAATAGGGGATGTGAGCACTCCCACCCTAAAACAAAATTTTGAGATCTCTCTCTCTCTGGTCGAAACACAGTGAACTCCTCTCTGAAACCGAATTTTTTATCGGAAGCTCCCTCTCAAACATTTGTGGGTAAGTGACATCGTCTTTCTGAAAAATAGTCTATTTTTAATAAATAGTGATATTTCCGTCTAGGATCTTTATTTTATCAGTTTTGTGTGTAAGTGACCTCATTGTCTCGAAAAATAATCCATTCTTTTTAAAAATAAAATGAAATAATTATTTCTGCTTATTAGCATGAATTTTAGGCGCGATAAATTTTGTGCGCACGTGACCTCATTATCTTGAAAATTAATCTTTTTAATAAAAATTGTGATATTTTATCTATGTTAGAAATTTTGAATGCTGTAAATTAGAAAAATAAATTTATTTATTTTTCTTGTCTATTGTTAGAAATAAATGTGATATTTCTGCTTTTAGTAAAATTGTGATATTTCTTTCTATTGTCTTGAATATTTAGACATTGTAAAATTCATGTGCAAATGACTGCCTTATTATTTAAAAATTGACATTTTTGCAATTGATTATAGTATTGTTGTGAAATGTTTATTTGTGAATTGATATTCCATAAATTGTGATAATTCCGTATTCTTGAATTTTTATAAGAGTTTTCCTATACATATTAAATTGGAAATTATGCTAGAATGCCTTTACAAACTGCTACCTTTTTAAATTTGAGCCCAAAATATTTGATTGGTTATTTTTGAAATGTTATAGAGAGTGACTGTTATTAATGGTTTAAGTGAAATTCATATTAATGGTTTCAGTGATATGTTGAGTACATGATATTGCTGCTTTCGAATGTTTAAAGAGATTTAGAAATAATTTAAGTATGCAAGTGGACTCATCCGGTTCGCCGGTGAGGTATAAGTGGACCTATCTGGGACGCCGATAGGTATTAAGTGGACTCATCCGGTACGCCGGTGAGGTATAAGTGGACCTGTAGGGATTAAGTGGACCTATCTGGGATGCCGATAGGGATTAAGTGGACCCATCAGGACGCTGATGGGGTATATAGGTGACCTACTTGGGACGCCAGTAGGGTATTTTGTGAAATCCTTTGAATTATGTACTGCCGTTAAAAGTGTTATAAACATTTCAATTACTCGGATTATACTTAATATGCAATTATTGAAAGTGAAACTGTTGATGCATTTCTGTTAATAGATCTCATTTTGGAAAATATTGATATCTTTTAATCATGATTATTTTTAGGATTATGATGATCACTTACTGAGTAGCCAAACTCATCAAACTATGGTAAACATTTTTCAGGATAACTACGGATTCATTTTGAGTGCTAGTCAAGATCATACTTGGAAGATACTGTTGTTGTGCTAGCTTTCTTTATTTACTATGTAAGACCTCGCCACTTTAAATTTGTCCTATCAATAGATGTATATATGTTTTGTCTGTCACATCTCAGGAATAACAGTATTGTAAATTCATGGGGTGTGACAGTTGGAAAGCTTTGCGATGGCATAAAAATATTTTGTTAGCTATAATTATAAAATTTAAAGCTCCAAAAATAATAATATTGAGCAGATCTACAAGCAAATACAAAATTCAGAAAATGGGTGGTCTAGATAATGCATCACAAGATGCACTACCTTGATTATTTGAAATCCTTTTTTCTCTTTATATTCATACATCTAGATGTTGAGATGATCAAATTGAAGTTTCTTTAGCATTGAAACAACCTTTTCCCGACACCTTACTTCAACAGTATAAGGTTGGCACCTTATATAAACTTTTTTTCTAAATTGAATGAGAAGGTTAAGTAAATAATTTTACCATTGGTGACTTTTAAAGTCCCTTAATTTAAGCAACTCCTAAAGAATTTTCATGAAGAACCCCAAATTATTTTGAGCGTGTGATCCAAAACAATTAAGGGTACTCTAGTAATTTGTTCCACTTAGATTAATTTTTTAGCCTAATGAATCATATAACCCTACTTGTTCTGGTTTGTAAACCTTGAGCATGTTTCTTGAATTCAAAAATCTTTTTCCGCATTCATAATCTTGAAGAAAAACAAGTTGGACATTACTGGTCAAATAATTCAATTTTTGCTTGGGAAATTAACTTATAGATCTCTTTTCTTTTTTATAAAGAAAAATAATCTTTTTTTTTTCCTTTTTTTTTTTTTTTTTTTTTTTTACATATTTTACATTAGGGTCACCGTTTTTTTGTTAGCTGACCCCCCCCCGGCATGTAAGTTTTTTTCTTTTATATCTCGATCTGGAACTTGCAAAACTGGACTGAATCCTCCATTTTTATTTATTATTATTATTTTTTTTAATTCGGTATGGTATTTGAAGCACCAAACCTCCTTGAATGATGAAAAAAATGGCTTGAGTTATAAGGCAAAAAAAAAAAAAAAAAAGGCAGTTTGGCACTTGAAGTCCTGACTCTCGACTCTTTGTTGTTTTTTACTGGATCCAGTACTTGAAGTACCTACCCAACTAGAATGACGAAAAAATGTGATCTGGTACTTAACAGATCGAACCGGTTTGTGGAAAAATACTTGGTAAAGGTCAGTCGGGTATTAGAAATACTGGACAAAAAATAATGTAGAGATGATCTAGAATTTCAAGTGCCAAATTGAATTTTAGAAGAAAAGGGTCTTGTGTTCAGTCAATCTTGTTGTACTAGACCACAGTTATTTGTGAAAATATAAAAAGCAGACAAAAGTAAGATCCGCACATAAAATGTGAAAGAATAGAGATTACTTTTCAATTCCAAAATAATAAAAGGGATATACAGATTAATTTTCCTTTTTATATTCCAAGGCACACAACATACCTATAGTATGAGTGTTGTTGAGATGAAGATATTAAAATAGATGAGTGACAAAACAAAAAATGATAAGAGGTGTGATTTGGTTCGAATGGAAAGCTCTAAAAAGGAAGAAGCACGCCCAAAAGGACATATGGATGGAAGTATGAGAAAAAATATGATAGCCTATCGTCTTAGTGAAGGTGTGACCCTCAGTAGAACAGAATGGATGAACATGATTTGTTTGACCGACCCCAAATAATTGAGATAATGCTTAGATGATGATGATATGTGAAGGCATAATACTTGAGACTGAGGTTGAGATAGTGGTGGTAGCACCACTTAAGCCTCAGCTTAATCCAAGTTTCTGTTTCCACTGACGTATTCGAAAACTATTCACTATTACTAAAAATGGGTAAGGCCCGTATTCCCCTCAGATATTACCCAAAAAAAAAGAAGAAAAAAACGGAATATGGCAATATGGCCAGCGTTACTTTGTTATCTATTACCGAATTAATTTATATGGTGTTTGTAGATGGTAGTGGCTATATAAATCAGACAAGAATCGATCACTACAACAAACCCATTGGTGCACTCGTAGCCAAAGGTACATCAATCTCTCTCTCTCAATTGGATCTCTTGTTGTGAAAAACATCTTTCGTCTTTAACTTTAGTAGAGAAAATCCCGCTCTCTTTCTCTCTCACACACACAATTTGATTACTTGTGAAAACCTTTGGTCATTTTATGATAAATCTCGGCCGGACTTGGACCTATAAAAAAAATGGGATTTGGATCCAAACCCAGATCCAATCAGACCTAGACCTGGACCTCATTGGACCTGGACCTAACCCAAGCAAAAAGAACAATATATATACTATGGAAAAAGCTGAGTTTAGCCCACTTGCTCATATAAACATATGAGCCCAACTGTCCAGATTGAATCTGGGTCGATCTGACTACTATAGATGTCCAGCAGTGTTTGAATTTTATTTATTTTTCTACAAATCCAAATCACTTGAAATTTTAGACTTGTGTTTATAAAAACTAGGTGAATCTTTGAAAAAATATCAAAAAAATATTTTACATGAAATAAATTAACCAAAATACCCTCCAAAAGTTTCGAGGCTATTTTGTTCATTGTTTTTTATGAATAATTATTTTTATATTTTTATTAGGTGTGCATTGATGAGAAGTACGCATACCTAAAATTTCAAATGATTTGAATTTGTAGAAAAATAAATAAAATTCAAGTATTACCGGACATCTGTGATCTTCAGATCGACCCAGATTCAATTTGGACTATTGGGCTCATTTGTTCATATGAGCTGGTGGACTAATTCTAGCTTTTTCCTCTAAATATATATATATATATATATATGTGTGTGTGTGTGTGTGTGTGTGTGTGTGTGTGCGTGCGTGCGTGTGTGTGTGTGCGTGTGTGTGTGTGTGTGTTATCTTAAATATATACATGTAATATTTAAATATTATACCGAAAATATATAGTTATATTTATTTAAGGAATTGTCTACAAAAAGATCATTCATCTTTTGTAGATAAAGATCACAATTATTCTCACTCATTAGATGTCAAAGTGAATGGCTTGGACTGAGTCACAAAGTAATAACATTTTTTTTTTTTTTTAAACTTTGTGTATATTCAATGACACTCTTATAACCACCTATTTTGAAATTTAAGGGACAATAATGATTGTGACTTCCATGTACAAAAGATAAAAGGGTTTTGTTAGGCTACGCCACTTCGTGGTCTATACCCTTACAGTTCTCAACATTTTTAGACACTTAGATACCTTTATCCTATAGTACAGTAACCTTTTGTTTAGGGGTATTTTAAGTAATTAGCCAAAGGTAAACTAGGAATTTTTAATAGAAACAAAAGTATTTATTAACAAGAGTGGACAATAACATCACAGATATATTATATAACATCACCTATTTTTTTTTAACTACTAATACAATGCCACTATTTTTTTATAAAAATATCCATTCTACCATTCTAAATGACAAAAAATGAAAAATTTTGTATTACAATTCAAGGGTATTTAAGTATCAAAAAATGTTGAGGAATTTAAGGTATACACCACATTGTAGCCTAAAAAAACCCTTAAATAGTCATTTTGTAGGCAACCCCTTTATTTAAATATTATTAAAATATTATATAGTAAATATTATAGATGATGTTTCCAATAGGGCCTAGGATTATAGATGATGTTTCCAATAGGGCCTGGGCTTTATGAATATAAAATAAAGCCTCACCTCAAATCCTTATGAAGAATGCCCTTTCGGCATCAGAAATCTTCATGATGGTTCAAAAATTAACCACCAACACTAACAATAAAATTTGAAACTCAAAAAATGATTCAGATCTTGTTGATATGTAAACACTTATTTCTAGGGTGAAATGGATGGTGATTTGTTAGCATATATACTAGTTTTAAAATTTAAAATCCTATTGTTTTTTGCAAATCACAATGTTCAAGCTAAGATGATCGATTTAAAGTTTCTCAACACTTGATTAGCAATTTTTGATAAGTTATGAGGTGCGGCTTTACTTAATTTGATCGGACTGCAGCCCCATCAAACCATTTTTCAAAAATTATTTATATAATAACACTATTTGAATCGGGGTTGGGTCGCGTCCACATGGACCTAGACCCGAACCCAAATAGTATTCGGATCGGATATTTGGACCCGGAACCAACCCACAGGGTCCAATTATTGGACCCATACTTAGATCCGGGTCGGGTCCGGGTCCATTTCCATCCCTACATATCTTGTATTGAAAATCTCTTTGGTCTTTAAGATTAGTAGAAATAATCTCTCTCTCCCTCTCTCTTAATTTGAACATTGCAATCATATCTAACAGTAGTAAATGGTTTTTAAGTAAAAAGAAACTCTCTCTCCCTCTTAATTTCAACATTGCAATCATCTCTACCTAATAAAGAAATTTTGCAGGCATTGAACCCTATGTCACCCTCGAAGACAAATACATTGGATGGCTCAACTCAACAATCATATAATATATTCCATTTTTTTAATCTTTCAATTTCAACAACAAATGATAACAATAATATGTGAAAAGATTTCAGTGTTTCTATGCTACAACTCCATTTGGGTTTCAAACAGTATGATACCAGCTCATGAACCATCCTATTCCTACCGACATTGAGCTGAAGAATGGCACATCTCGGCCATCTGTTGTTGGCAACAAGTGGTTGAGGAGTTGAAGCATACTGTTTGATGCCAAACTTTCAGCATAATAGATTTTCCATAAAAATATATTCATTGTTGCTGCTGCTGCTTGTTGAAATAACCTGCCCTTCAAAGTGCTTGTGGAACATGTTTGGTGGGTGATTGTTGTTTGTTATTTTCCTTCTCAAACAGAGCAGATTTCGCAAATTATGCCGAAACATGCTTCCGATTTTTCGGCGATAGGGTGAAGCACTGGATCACTTTCAATGAACCACACACCTTTGCCATTTAGGGCTATGATGTAGGTCTACAAGCTCAAGGAAGATGCTCTGTTCTCCTTCACCTCTTTTGTAGATCCGGAAATTCGGCCACAGAACCCTCCATTGTTGGGCATAATGTTCGTCTCTCACATGCTACAGTTGTTGACATAAGTAGAAGAATATACGAGGTAAATATTTCACCTTTTTGGTGAAATTATACAATAAGATAGTTTGCTAAGAAGAATACAAGAGTCGCCTGATGTGATTCGGGCGGTTGGGACCTAGTCACCTAGCGTAAAATCGG
Source organism: Amborella trichopoda (assembly GCF_054954075.1). Lineage (NCBI taxonomy): Eukaryota > Viridiplantae > Streptophyta > Magnoliopsida > Amborellales > Amborellaceae > Amborella > Amborella trichopoda. Next base: position 4,882,060 of record NC_142347.1, on the reverse strand, counting down.
GTGGTTCGTAGTTCGCCATTGATAAAGAAAAGCCTTGTGGATAGAAATGACGCATTCAATCCTCCAATTGGTCAAAAGATTTAGTCAGAGGTAGTTTCAATCTAAAATTTTGATAACCATCTAAGAATTACTATATGATTATTTTCCAAAAAAAAAATTTTGAAATTTGATTTTTTAACCTTTAAATCTCACCATCTTAAAAATGGATAGTCTCTGTTCAATTTCGAGATATTATTTATTTCAAGCACATAGAGGGTGCAATTAAGGATTTTTATTTATTTATTTATTGAAATTAATCTATGGGTTGAAGATGCTACATCCCCATAATTTGGAGTTCTAAAATTAATTTTACCTGAGAAAATAAATAAACATTATACTCCCATGAAATGAAATATAATATCCTTTGGCTTACATTAGATGGGTTTTGGTGTTTGTGACCACTTTATAGGAAGGGGACTGCATACACTCGGTTTTTCTTATTTACTTGTTTCTCTTTTAACGGCAGTTTATTGATTGTTGAAAAATGGTGCTGAAATAATTTTCTTATCAAAATTTAGAAGATGCAGTTTCTAAAAGGTTTAGGTTTTTTTTGAAAACAAAGTAAATCCTCCCCTCAAATGCTCTTTTGGAAAGCACTTTGGGCATCGGAAATCTCTATTATGGCTCTAAAATCAATTTTGATCACCGAGTATGAAAAACTTAACAAATTTAATGGTATAGATCTTGTGGATCCCTGAACATTTATTTTTAATGGATGGTCTAGATAATGTGTTACAATATACACTATTTTTAAGTTATGAATCTTTTTTTTTTACAACCATAATGATCAAGGTCGAGATGATGGATTTGAGGCTTATCTGATGCCAGAACTACATTTTTTGGAGAGTTTTGATTTGCATTTGGATCTGAAACTCCACAACACCATCATTTCGACCTTGGTCATTATGATTGTGAAAATAAAAAGATTCACGACTAATTTTTCCCATTAGGATCTGGATTTGGATATGAAAAATATACATGGGATCCCGAACCAGACTTGATCTAGATCGAAAATATTCTGATCCGAATCCGAATCCAAACAGTATACATGGGATCCAGATTTAGATCCAATCGGATCCAAAAATATATTTTTATATATTCTTTTATATATAATGTAATATAAAATAATACTATATAACATAGGGAAATGTATCTATATGTAAATTAATTGGATCGGATCTGGATCGGATCTGCCTATACATGAATTCGATCTGAATTACTCTTTGGATCTAAATTTTGGATCCGGATTCAACCTATCAGATCCAACTCTTGGATTTATACCAGGATCCGGGTAAGGTCGTAAATTGTGTTTCATATCCAAAATGGGTGAATTCTCAGCTCTATTTTATATGTCCGAGGGAATAAAATTTACTGTTTTCTCTGATCAAATCTACTGTATCCATGAGAGCCTGAAATTGGGACGTGGTTTACCTAACCAAGCGCTCAACCAGAAAAAAGGCAAAGCAACAACATTCACATCAATACGAAAAAAGTCACAACTTAGAGTTGCACACAGACCGTCCAACTTTTCTTTTCCTAGGATAGATCTAGGAACTCGAATATTTTTTCTTTTAGTTTTTTAAAGTAATAATTCGGTGCTTACAAAGTGGATCCCAAAATTTCAGATAAAAAAAATCCCGTGAAGAAGGATATTTGCCCAACAGAGTTCCGACTTTTAACTATTTTTTCAATTTTCTCTATTTTTTGAATGCTATAGATAGAATATTTCTATAGATAGAATATTTCCTTACCTTCACATCCTCTTCCACTTTAATCTAAACATCTCTTCTTTCTATAATGTCTCTCTCTTAAACCTCTCTCTTGCCGTGAGTTTAAGAGAGAGAGAGAAAAAGAGATGTTTAGATAAAAGGGAGAGACGTTTAGATAAAAAGGACACAAATAGAAAGAGGTGTGTTTGGTCAAAAGGGGCTTATTTGAGTTCAAAAGATTAGAAGATACAATAATTTGAAGTCATATGTTGTCAAAAAGATTTTGAAAGCTTGGGTCTCTTGATAAATGGTTTTTTAAAATAAGGTGTATGGAGAAATTTTCTCTTTAATTTTTTATTCCAACTCATAATCATGTATCTTACAAATTTTTTTTTTAAACTAAATAAAAAACAGTGGTAAATTGTAAAGCAATTCCTCTCCAACATATTTTGACAAATTTCCCCTTTCTATTATCCCCATGCAGTAAGCCAGGCAAAGCAACAAGGGTCCATTGGAATCTCATTTGATGTGATGTGGTATGAACCCATGTCTAATTCCTTAGAGGACATCGCCGCAACTCAAAGAGGTCAAGATTTCCAATTCGGATGGTAATTAACCTGCCCATTTGACAGTTGTATTTTTCTCTTAAATTCTCTTGAAAATGTATACAATGAGACCATTTACTTTCCATACAAGGAGGTCACAATTGTCATTGGCCGTTAGATTTGATATCAGATGGTTGAAGATGTGTCAATGTTTGGGCAGAAAGTCTAAAATAAGATTTTTCGGATGTTGCAATTCACTTTCATCTATTGGATTTCATAGCGCGATTGGGACCTCCTTGTATAAAAATAAATAGTCTCATATTATAGAGTCTCATTAATTAAATAATAATTTAGAACATAATTTAAATTTTTGAGAAATATTGACTGGTAATTTATTTTTTAACTATTTCTTTAGTTTAAATAAATAAAATAACTCTAAAAGTGTAATAACAAATAAAGAGATAAAGAAACATAGAAATACAAGTGATTGATTAAGCTATCTTCATTTCAAAATCTCATAAGCATGTGGTACGTTGGTGAGTTTGTGCACACACGTGCTTATTTACATATGAGAGAGAGAGAGGGGGGTGTGATGAAAGTATTGTGTACCAAAAAAAAAAAGAGATCATGAAAATTTTTAAACAAGTGATAAAAATGTTTAAATTAAGTGAGCTCCTTAATCCGACTCAAGAGAGTCCGAGTTTGACCGAGAAAGTTTTGATAAGTAAAATTAAGAACTTATTTGAAACCTAGAGACTTGGGCGATTCCAGGGTATTTTGGCCCCAAATCGCTTGGCACCTGATTTGGTTTGGATAGGCTAATATTGGTTAAGCGATTTTCTAAACACTGGCTCAAACCTTTAAAAGACCATGTCAGGACTCGGGCTTGCCAGGGTCCTAAGCCCGAGTTAGAGGCCGGGCTACAAAAACAGCATGCCACTTCCATATCTCCACAGTTTTACGTTTAATCTCTAGATCTATACGTGCATGTGCATGTGTGTGTGCGTGTGCGTGTACGTGTACGTGCTATGTTGTGCTGATTTTCACTAGAGTGACATCACTATAGTGACAACAAATTTCGATGAACAAATTGCAAGTTCATGGACCCTTTGTTTTTTGGGGACTATCTGAGCTCAATGAAAACCCAGGTTGGAAGCCGTTTGCCACAATTCAGCAAACCCCAATCTGCTCTGATTAAGGGTTCCATAGACTTTGTGGGCATCAATCACTACGCAACTTATTATGCCCATAAAAACACCTCTAACATTATTGGTGTCCTTCTCAATGATTCCCTATTAGACTCTGGGGGATTCTCATCTATTTGGATTTCAATTGCTTCTTTAAAATTCAATAAATTGGATTAATTTAGCCTGATTTTGGAAATTTTAATTTGGATTTATTTTGGAAATTTTGATTTTGTTTTTCTAAAAAATTTGCCTTAGTTTTTGCAAAATTAAGTGAAATTTGATCAGAGCGTTTTTCACGAGGATGTGGTTGTATGAGGCAACACCTGAAATAACCATCTTGAAGATGGATTGAGGATCCAAAACACCTTTTGGTGACTTGTAGATCCATTTATGCCCTAACTATGGAAATTAAAACTCCAAAAATTGTGCAAATTTAGTGTGTATGTATAAAGACTTGAAATGGATGGTCCAGATGAAATGGTACAATATAAACTATTTTTTAAAGCTTGAAATTCATTTTTACCAGATCCATGATCATAGAAGTGGAAATGATTCATTTGTAGAGTTTCCAATGCTTTCGAAGGTGATGTTTTATGATCTAGAGGTGAACATGATGGATTTCCAGTGCTTTTACCCCTGAATTTTAGGTGTTGTCACAAGCAACCTCAGCCACACCAAAGTCTCATCAAATTTGATGGCTTTATCAATTTCAATTTTTTGTTCCCAAGTTTCCAATAACCCTATATTATAAGCAGTGCTGCTCATCTTTTGGCATTACTATTGTTGTTTTCCCTTTAAATCTTTCGAACTTCTTATTTTTGGCTTCTATGTGTATCTGTTACTCACTATTTCCTTTGATGCATTTACAGCTTTTAGAAATGGTCAACCCATTAGAGACAAGGAATGATTCCAGCTCAAACCTCGTTACTTCAATGAATATTATTAATACATAAAACAATTGGTATTGTAAAAATATTATATGCTTCCATGGTTGAGGAGCAAAATGTGCATTTGCTCTAGGAGTGAAATCAAAACCCTAGCTGGTACTTTAAAGCAGTGGTTTAAAAAACAGATTGGTACTCTAGATTGGGCATCCCAAAAGCCCATCCAGATTGGTGAATCAACGGTTTGGATCGGGAATCGACCGAATCGATCGGATTCAACAATAAAAAAATCCAAAAAAAATATTCAAAATCATTATAAATGTTGTTTTTTAGGAATCCAATAAGAAATTAAGGTACTACATTATTAACTTTCATTTGTTTTCATTAATATGTGACTAATGAGATATTTTTTCCCTGTATGAACTTATATTAACCATTAAATCACAAAAAAAACAAAATCATAGAATTATCATGGATGCAGTATATAATCATACATGGACTACAATAAAGAATGGATTAAATCGATAAAAAAATGGCCACTAAAATCTTGAATTGGCGGAAACACTAATCCACTAGAAAAACCCCAAACTATTACAACCTAACTAACTATAATCCAAACTTAATACAACCTAACTAACTCTAATCCAAACTTATTACAACCTAACAAACTATAATATTATATATTGAAATTGAAATTGTTGGTTTACATTTTATAATTATTTTACTATACAATAATAACAAATCCAAAATATCTTATAGTATCATCTAATTTAAAATATATTATTGACAACTGTAAGAAAAAATAGTACATTACATAATTTATAATGCAAAATTAATAAATAAAATATAAGATTTGGATATCAATGTAAAAATTATTAGAATACGTACCAATTTTCAAAATAACACTTTATTTTTTCAAAAATCTAATATAAAGGTTTTTAGAATAAATTTAGTGGAAGAGATTGTTATGAGAGAGAGAGAGATTTCAATGGCCTCATTGTAGGAACCCTATCTTTAAATTAATATTCCTAAATTTATGTTAAAGATCATCATATTATAAAAATAAAAAATATAATTAGAACATTTATTCCAAGGTAAAAAAAAATCTAACAATAGGCATTCATTATAATTAGACTATTTATTTTTGGGTAAAAAAAATTCTAACAGTAGGCATTCTTAGATGAGAGAGAGAAAAAGAGCTAATATGCTCCAAGCCTATATTGTATGGGTGCAGTTGGCATACAGCTGCATTCGTAGCTGTAGAGGTAAGGTGGACCTTCAGATTTTATCATGGTATATAATTTTGATGTAAAATGCTCTTAGGATTATCTCAAAATCTATTTTTATATCTAATTATAAAACTTAAAATTTCAAAAATGATTGAAATCAAGTAGATTTATAAACATATGAAAATCTTGAAAATGGACAGTGTAAATAATATATCGTAAAATGCACTATTTCTACGACTTAAAATCTATTTATTTTTCATGGTCATACATCTCAATGTCGAGATGATCAATCAAAGGGTTTTTCAACATTAAAACTACCTTTTCCGATGGATTTTTGAGGTGCATCTGTAGTTTTGCATTATAAAGTTGCATCGTTAGGGACGGTTTGGGTACCTGAAAATCATTACATGACAATAGATTACAAGGAAATATGACATTTCCACGGTTTGGGTACACTTAATCGTAAGGAAATGAAAAGATATTACGCTAAATTTCCCCAAAAATTAGACCCCAAAAATCAAAAAATCCATTATGCACGGTGATAGGTGAAAATCTATTACGACGAGTAATTTTGGGAAATCTTTGGCGTGCATTTTGGCCTATTCTATTCTTGATTAAAAAAATCTTCTAAGCCCTCTCTTTATAATATCTTGGTGATCCCTCCCTTTTTAAGCTTGTCCCCTTATCTAAAGGCATCAGCTCTCATATAAAAACAAAAAAAATAAAAATACAAATCAGTAATCAATAATAAATTACACCACACAAATCATAATAAAAGTTTCACACAACATAATGTGATCCCTCCCTTCTAGTTTACTAATCAAACTTCTTCCCATTTTTTAGCTCGTATTCTACATATTTGGAATTTAGTATCATAAATTTATTTTTTATTTGAAATTACATTAAGAGACATTTGAAAGACTTCTATAAAAAATAAATAAAAATAAGGCTTATCATAATAAAATTATGTTATTCCAATCATATTGTTCCAATGATTTATCATGTTGAAACCAATGTCTTGTTAGAAAACATGTGATTGCATATAAGTGCCAAAGGCACTTAAAATAAGTAGGAAATAGTGTCATGATTGTAAAATGGTACAAGTTATTCTTAGAAAATCTTTTTAGAATGGTGATAATGTTATTATTAGAAATCTTTTTGGAATGGTGTGATGATGATTTTAATTCAGTATTTTAGTGGAATTTTGTGACAAAAGAGAAGGAAATGATAATTATGCATTTTAGTGAAATTTTGTGACAAAAAGGAAAGAAATGATAGTTTATAGGCACATGCTAGTAAAATGTTGGTAATGCATTTCCTATATTTCTTTCAGACATAGCCAAACAATAACAATGTATTTCCCAGGTAGCATCTAAATATTACCCAAACAGTAACAATTTATTTGCAGGTAATGTATTACGAAATATATTTCCAAGTATCCAAACGGCCCCTTATATAAACTTTTTCTATTGTATTACCTTTACATATCTAATTTGAGCTTACAATAATTGCAGCTCAAATTGCATCCTTATATAAACTTTTTCCATATTATATTACTTTTACATATCTAATATAAGCTTACAATAATCGCAGCTCAAATGCATTTATTTTTTTTGACAAGCAAAATAAGAAGATGGTGCTGCCCAGGCTCAGACCAAGTACCTTCAATGTGTAAGAAAGACGTGATAACCAACTACACCACATGCCTACCTGTTGTATTATTCACATGAATAAAAGCCTGAAAGCCTTATTGTATTGCCTTTGAATCACAATAAGTACCATGCTCAAATCCCACATCAAAAAAATGAAAGAAGTTTGACGTGAATAAAACCTTCCTCAGTACTACACACATTGCATGCTTGAAAAGCATGATGAAGCATGAGGCAGTGTGCCCAAGGATACGTGGCGCTAGGGCCTCATGGTTGATGAAGACATATGTCGCCATGTGATTGTATCCATTTTTATTGAAAATGATAAAAATGCCTATTGTTCCCATTTTTATTGAAAATGATAAAAATGCCCTCGACCCGGCCAGATTCCGTTTTATAGCTGGATCTGGAACAGTCCAGCCGATACCCGATCCGAATCACGACACATGTGGCGATGTGATTGTTCCCATTTTTATTGAAAATGATAAAAATTCCCATTGTTCCCATTTTTATTGAAAATGATAACAATGCCCTCGACACGGCCGGATTCCGTTTTATAGCTGGATCTTGAACAGTCCAGCCGATACCCGATCTTAATCGCTCGGTTCCAGATTGGATCGGTGTTTTTTTGAACCCCCAAATTTCGGTGTTTTTTTGAACCCCCAAATTTGGTGATATGAGCTGCCTAATTTGGCTGCCAACCTAAGAAAAAAAAAAGAAAAAAGAAAAAGAATATACAATACGCACCTTAGAACTGCATGAAAAGCTTCACATTGAGGACTGCAAACAAATTGTCTAAACGGTCTGATCAAAATGATTAGCACTTAAAAACTGTTTCTTTTAATTTTATAACACTAATATGGTTATTTAAAGGAAAGTATATAATGAAATCATTTACCTTTGATATAAGGTGGTTATAGTTAATCTTGACAATTGGATGTGAAATTGGTTGATTGCTTTTGTTTCATTGACCATGTTTAAAGTTCAAAAGAATTTTTTCAAACTTTGTCACACACTCAAGCTATCAGATTTCCCATCATATGGATATAAGTAAGTGTGACCTCCCTATACCAAAAGATAAATGGTCTCATTGTATACAAGAGCCTAAGGTCATTGACCCTAGGAAGCATATGTAAATTCTGCTCCCAAGGGAACAAAATGTACATTTGCTCCCTTGGACCAAGACCTTCATATTATTATTGCTACTTCTACTCATTCATTCGATGATAATGATGATGGTGATGTTGATAATGGAGCTAACAGTGATATTAGAAAAGGGGATGTACTTGATGTCTTAGGGGACACAATTGTTAATCTGCGTCCGCGATGTACCAAATGTCCATTGGGGTCAATGGAGGTAAAAAATGGCAACTTTAAAGTTGATTATCAGATGGAAGACGTATGTACATCATTTAACTGGAGTAGGAGGTAGAATTCTAAGATACATTAAAGGCTTTCGCCATAAAACTTAAATAAACATTTGAAATATATAGTTTATATGTTTATTAAAGTGTCAAACACGAGTTTTTGGCATTCATGACGTATCGGCACATGCTCAAAATATTAGATATATGTGTTCCAATTGCATAGCTCCATTCAAATTAACAAGTAGGCCATGAGCACTGGTGTCTTAAAATGCGAAAAGTATACACTTATCTTTAGTACAAGGTGATCACAATTAATGTTGACCAGTAAAATGTGAAATTGGGTGATTACATGTATTGCATTGACTAAGCTCAAAATTCAAAATAATTTTTTTCAAACTTTGTGACACACCTAGGCTTTCAGATTTACAACGGATGGTTATAAGTAATTGTATCCTCCTTGCACCAAAGGTAAATAATTTCATTGTATACAATCCCTTTAAAATATTTATTATTTTTTTACCTTGTGTGTTTATAAGGATAGATGATCCAGACAATTCCCTAATTCCCATCAAGGACACGTTGAAGGATGAGAAGAGGATCAAATACCATAATGACTACCTCACAAATTTGCTGGCTTCCATGAGGTACGTTGCTTTATTGACTTGTGAAATTCCATTATTTTTCAATTTGAATTGTAAAATTTTGTACTTTTTCCCTTTTAATTTTGGGAGAATCAGGGCTAAATAAGGGTGGCAATGGACCCGACCAGACTCGAGACCCGGTGGGTAGACCTGACCTCCGGTTCGGGTATAAGTCCAAATTTTTCGGGTCCGGGTCCAAAACCTAGACCCAAATACTATTCGGGTTCAAATCTAGCCCGACCCATTACCACTCCTAGGGCTAAAATTTTGGCATATATAAATTTCAAAATTATGCTCGTTATGAGTAACCAATGTGTACTTTGTCGAATTTTCTATTTGTACAACCCATGAGGACATTGTGTTACATGAGTTGCGTAATGCGAAGAAAATATGGCAATCATTTAAACTTTTAAATTGTATTTTACAATATTAGACCATTTACAAGGCTGTAAGGTCCACCCACTACTTTCTGTAATCTAAAACTTTTAAATTGTTATCATTTAAATCTAATATCCCCCCCCCCCCCCCCCCCCCCCCTCCCCCTCAAATTTAAATCTCATAATCCATGGCTTTTGTTGACCCCCTTCCTAATTTGGAAAGGTAGATTGTGCGTCAGGGGACGCACTTCTACAGTAGCCTCCCCTTAGCCATGTAACATCCATCATGGAGACGGATGCTGGAAAATGGTAGCTCCAAAAAGTTTGAAATTAATAGTGTTAAAATTATGTTAAAAAAATTATTTTTTGTGTTTTTAATTTTCTTTTTTTTAAGTTACTACTTGTCATTGTTGAGATTATACATTCCTCAAAATTTTGAATCTAAAATCTCTATCTAAAATGGATTTTAGAGGGAGGACTCATTAAAAAAGGTGACTCCGTTGACTCATAGAAACCTTGTCCTCTTAATTTTGGAAAAAGTTCATATAATTGCGATGCTCTAAAGAATCAAATTAGGGTAGATCTCAAAAATTTCACTAGAAGAGGTTGTTTTGATGCTCAAATATTCTCAAATTGATCATCTTGACCTCAAGATGTAGAGACATGAGAAAAAAAAATGATTTCATGTTTTAGAATTAGTGTATCTTGCAATGCATTTTTTTACCGTCAATTTTCAAGTTTTCATAGATATGCTCAATCTATATTATTTTTTAAGCTTAAAATTTTATAATTAAAGATAAAAACATGTTTTAAAGCTATCACAAAGATTTCCAGTTTTGAAAACACATTTATCGATACTATTTAAAGGTGCACTTTACTTTCATTGTTTAGAGTTTCGGCTCTATAGAATCCACACTTTAATTTTTGCGTAGAACATGAAAAATGTTTTCCAAATTTGGTACAAAATACTTTGAAATTCCATAAGCTTCCAAACTTTGGCAATTCCAATTTTACGAGGATGGATGCATTAGAAAGGGATATTTTGTGTGGTCTCTCTTGGACAATTGGGAATGGGCGGCCAGATTTACTTTGAGATTCGGCCTCTACGTCATAGATTATAATGATAAGCTCAAGCGATATCAAAAGGACTATATTCAATGGTTCAAAAACTTCTTAAAATGATAATGCAATTATGTTTGTCTCAAAAAGGCATATAATAAAACTGTTTACTTTTTGGTACAAAACGGTTATAATCGCCTGTAACACTCGCATACGAAATCATGCAACTGAGGGTGCACTATTGACTCGTGCTCAAAATCCGAGGAAGTAGTCCTCAAATTTGAGGGTGCACTATTGACTCGTGCTCAAAATCCGAGAAAATAGTCCTTAAATTTTCTGTCGACAAATAACACAATCTAGCGATCCAAATTCACGCTACAAGACTCGTGACTTTTGCGATATGAAAAGTATAAGTCACATATGAAAAGTATAAGTCACATCATACAATCTCTTTTTTTGTATTATTATTTCGATGTATCTCATCATTATTTTTGTATTTTTATTTCAATGTTTTTAAAGATCCATTGTCTTTTGACCAATCCGAGTTTCTATATATTGAATTTTATCCAAAAGATTAATGGTTAATAAGAATAAGAAAAATTGTAGGTACCTTCAATTTAGACTTTTTAAACAACCTCTCTCCAACCAACTTTTTTATCGCAACTTTTACCCCAAAACATACTTTTCTGACAAATACCCCACAGTCAAAACTCATATTTATTTGGATGAAAATACCCTTATCCGTACAAACTCGCGTCACATCCCCGTAGGATGCGTAATGACCAAAGCTTAAGTGTCGGGCCGCAGTAAAAAATTGTCGGACCGTTACAATAAAACCACTGCCGTACCCCAATGCACAGCTACCGGACCGCATGAAAAATATGTTGGACTGATGTAAAAGAGTGCTGGACAGATATCACCTTGTGCCAGACCGAGTTAAAATCACAATCGGACCCATTGAATATTTGTCAAATCGAAGGCACCTTGTGCCTAACCACATGCACACTATACCAGCAAAGAATACAATGCTGGACTGGCAGTTGGAAGTGCCAGACCGACAGTTGGAAGTATTGAACTGACTGCACCTCATGTTGGGAATGTGACACGAGCTTGTACGGATAAGGGTATTTTGGTCTAAATAAATGACTTTTTAATTGGAGGGTATTTGTAAAAAAAAAATATTTTGAAGTAAAAGTTACAAAATAAAATTGGTTTGGAGGGAAGTTGTCTAGAAAGTCCAAAGTAGGGGTATCTGCAATTTTCCCATAAGAATATCCATATCCTAAATATTTGTGAAACCCCTTGGATGTCTTTTAAAACTCGAAACAGGTAGGTGAGTTGTCAGGTTCAATTTTTTTTGTTTTTTTTGAGAAAACTACAACTGTTGTATACTCTACACCGCATCCTCCAACAAGCCACTCGGCCCTATAGGTTCTCCACGGTACAAAAAGAACTCTATACTTGAGGATACTTAAAATATCCGAGATGCCTTTATGAATACATCAACACATATTTCTCCGTCCTTTCGTAAGTCTTCAACAATCCTTGTGCGTTGCTCCCTGCCCTTCCTTGCCTGAGTAGCAACATCAGCTGCAGGATCATGCTTCCTCCTGTTAGTGGTAGCGGCTGCCCATTCCTTCAAGGTACATGCATCATGGGCAGTATGTTGGCCATGCTATCTGTTGTCGGTTGCATTTTCTTCGTTGAGCTCTTGTTGGAAGCTGAGAGCGCTGCTTCTTTTCCCGAGAGGATAATGTCGTCAGATGAGGAAGACTTGAACTCCTCATCACGCCCCAAGTCCACCACCGGCACAGATGTGCTAGGGGTATGAACTGCTACCGTGTCGGCACCTTCTTCATTAGTATCATGGGAAGGGCCTTGAGTGACTTGGTGGTCATGCCTATTCAAAGTGACGCCACCTCCCCCTAATGCATCCCTTCCATCCGTGACCCCAGTGCCAAATATGGTCTCTAAGACCTTGAAGTATAAAGGTAAAGTCTTGCCATTGTATCTTTTTACAAAACTATTCTCCTGTAAATAAAACATATGCATGTATTCAATTTGTGGGACCATTGCACTGAAACTTGCATAACCACATAGAAATAGACAATGAAAGGGTTTTCAACTCACCACTGTATATTGAGCCCATAGGACTGGTTCAGCAGTCTCCATATTTCTCCCATAATCAAACCCAAAACAAGATTGTGATAAAGTTTTACTTCCATGAACTTGGTCCTAAATTTCTTGTATTTATTCTTCAATCGTTCTAAGTCATAGGAATTTCCAATTGCCCCTTTCATGAATTGTATCATTCGGAGTCATGCACCTTTTTTTAGGCCCCTACCTTTCTTGACCTCTTTCAACAAGATATCAATAAATTGATTCTCCTCTGCACTGTTCTACTACGCAAATTGTCTGGTTTCGCCTTTTTGTGATTTGCTCCCCATGACAGTATTTTTACTAGCCGTTGACGATTGGTTATCCATTCCTTCGGAGACAAATAGTGCATTTATATATTTACTAAATCGTATGGAGTGATAACACCACCTATGCACAAGGCATATGGACAATTGACCATTCATATATAAATTTGTTACAATATATCTACAATGATAACCGTTTATAGTACCATGTTAACGATTTTGTTTACAATGCAAACAAGAGAGATCTTGATAGGAAGATCCCTCAGATCCGTACAACAAAATGATTTTAAAAAAGTGATAGAGAGTAAGGAAAATCAAATTCTGATTTGAGGCTAGATCTACTCAGAAATGAGTAGATCCGCTCTCAGATCAATGGCATAGCCAGCATCGATCCAAAAAGCACGAAAGAATAAAATAAATATAAGATCCTAGATCTAACAAAATAACTAAAAAATAAAGGAAAAAGCATAAGAAAAATGCTTGGCCAGGCCAGTTAGCCCGGCAAACCCGAGGCTTCAAGGCCTCGCCCGTATCAGAACTGGCTGAGTTTATGCCGTACGTCCTTTTTTGTCTCTCTTCAAGTTTTGACCAAGCCTTGGCTTGGTTGGATTTCTTGATCTAAGGGTGGCCTAAAGCTAGGGTTTTCCTAGGTCTAAGATTTGCTAACCGGCTTTTTGTCTCTCTATCTTTCTCTCTCTCTTCCTCTCTTTCGTTTTCTCTAAGCTCTCTCTCTCTCTAAGCTTTTTTATTTCTTGGGCTCTTTCTCTCTAGATTTCCTAGCCTCCAACGTTCCACCTCTCTCTTCCAACTCTTCCCTTTCTCTCCCCTTAAACACGCTAGTTTTCTTTTCTTATAGACCTAAGCTCATTAATGGGAGTGAATTCCCTTGGTGTGGAAGTCTGCATTCTCCATGTGGTAAAGTAAGTTTTAGTCCTTTCTGTTGAATGGTTTGTAGAAGGGTTGCTTTTCTTGATTATGTTCACCTCTCCTTCTTGAGAGGGTCTTTCGCCAGTCGAGTTATCAAAGACTATAGCCTCATCCTCCTTAGCCCGTTCATAATGCGCTACTTTCTCAAGTATAAGGTCAAATGAGTAAGGAACCGCCCCATTGCTGAAGAACATTACATATTCTAAAGTCATGTTCTCTAATGTCATTCTTACCTTTACAGATTTAGGGAGTGGGGTTTCGACGACTCGTGTAGTGGTCTCTCTTAATCTTGTTATAAATTCAAAGGGAGACTCGTTCGACTTTTATTTGGTGGATGTTAGCTCACGAAGGGTAATGGGTCTTGGCCCCGCCTGAATATTTCGTCAGGTGTTGCTTGAGGGATATCCTTCATGAATCTTTGGTGCCACATCAAAGGAACCTCTGATAAGTCATGCGAAAACATGACCTTAAGTTGGTTGGGTAAGTCTCGCAACATATGGACCATTAATAAGTAGGTGTTGATGTGTGCCTCAGGATCCTCTTTCCCAAAAAATTTGTTTATGAATTGTGGCATCACAAACGTTACTGGTAGATCTTCTAGGTGTCCTAGAGTTTCTTGTACATAGGTTTTAGGAGCTGAGAAGTCTCATATTCTCATTTCTCTAAAGAGTCTTGGAGGCATTTCATGTAGGTGAATTGAGACGTCGTTATAACCGTGACCTTACTCGGCTGCATGGTCTGTTGAACCTGGATTTGTGGTATGTGGCTGATATAGACTGGCTTTCTTATGTAGCGGGTTGCCCCAAGGATTGAGCCTAAGGACTATGTTGAACTTAGTGTGCCAGTTGTCGGCCTACAGATTCACTCGAATTGAATTGGTTAAGAACAGACCCATTACTCGGAGTTTGCACTACTTGGCCGCAAGAAGGCCTGCAGGTTAGAATAACCACTTGATTAGGATGGACGACTCAAGCTGCTATGATGACTAGACCCCTGACCTTTGACAGTGAAGTTCGCTTGTCCTTGACCTTGACTGGATGATGTAACCCTAGGGTTATGATATTCTCTTGCCCCAACACTGGACTGAAAAGAGTGCAGGGAGGTCATAACTCGATTGAATTGGCAAGTTAGCACCTCTAAGGTTATCATGGTTTGAGCCAAGTAGTTGGCATGGTTTATAGCATGAGCTTCTTACCTAACCTGCTTGGATTGACTACATTAGATGGTGTACCCTCGGTTCAACAGGTCTTTAAAGAATACATGCACCTTATGATTGTCTTGATACCGAGTTAAGTCAAAATTTTGACTTTTACTGGTGCTGGGTTGCTTGGGTAGACTTTCTCTAGCTGTGTGTGAACCCACTTGCCCCCTAACTGGCTGATTACTAAGACTAGAATATAACTGGCTGATTACTAAGACTAGAATATAACTGGCTGATTACTAAGACTAGAATGCTGGGCTGCTAATTGAACATTAGGGTTGACCCCGCTGGGATTGACTGACTCATACATCTAGACCGGGATCTTACTCTTGGTGTGCCAACTAGATTTGAGGCTAACCCCCATGTCATGGAGGATTGCCCCTGGCCTAACCCCTTGACTGTTCAGGGTATTACGGCACTATTAACCTGTTGGCTCGTGGCTTCCAAATGATTGCCCTGAGGGCCCTTGGACGGCTAGATATGGTTCCATATGGGTTGAGACTCGATTCACTAGCACGAGTGCTTTGGATTTGCGAGGGAGCACTATGACGATGCCTCTCGGACTCACTAGGTTCTCTAGATCTAGACTGGGTTGAAACCATAGGGTTGGACCTTGCTTTGCTTTGATCCTGGGTCATAACTCCTAAACTTGTGCTAGACTAGAAAGGTTGGACCTAGCTTGGGCATGGACTTAGATTAGGCTTGATGGACTTATGTTTGAATCCCAAATAGAGGTGAGCCCAGTCTAAGTCTAGGAACAACTCTGAATCTAGACCTAAGAAAAGACCAGACTTGATGGATCTTGCTATACTCGATTGGTTTCAATTTGAACCTTAAGTTAAGATGAACCTAGTCTAGTTCTAGAGAAATCTCTATACTTAGACCTAGGCTGGGACCTAGACTGAGATCTGAACTAGATGGGTACGAGTCTTGGCTAGGACCGAGGAGGCACCTAGGCTTGAACCTAGGCGTGAACCTGGTTCGGACCTGAACTAGGCTAGCCACAAGCTTGAGTTTGAACTTAGAGGGTTGGTTAACAGACCGGTTGTTGACCCGAATTGGATGAAGGTTAGGTTAAGCACGAGCCTTGGCTTTGACCAAAAGGGGGCCTAGGTTTGGACCTAGGTGTAAACCTGGTTCGGACTTGGGCTAGGCAAGGCACAAGTTTGGAGTTAGACTCAGAAGGTTTTGAAAATCAAACTGGGTGTGGACCCGGACGGGATCAAGGTTGTGTTACCAAAAGGGGGCTTTGGTTCGGACCTGGGCTAGGCTGGCTACAAGACTGGACTTAGATACAAAAAGTTTCAGCTCGGACTAAAAGAGGATCCGGACTAAGATCTAGGACTAATCAATCGAGATATGCAAACAATGCACTCGAAAACTTTGCCTTAAACTATAAGTAAGCTCGGTCTGAGTGGGTTCCTTACTATTGAAATGCGGTTAGGCTGAGTAGGTCCCCACATAGGTCCTGGCCTCTTGTTATGGAAATCAACCAAGTCCTACTATGTGTGGAGTTGCTTTGAGGCTAGGGATTATGGAGGGGCGCTCACAGTTAAAGTTACATAAATCTCAACCTCCTCGGCTCTCAATGCTATCTTTCCCTCACGACCGTTAGTGCAGAATTTTTGGAGTTTTCAAAAAATTTGTTGGTTTCCCGAGCTTCCCCAGTCCGTTGTGTGCAAGAGTGTGTAAAGAATCTTGCAAGTGAAAAGAAAAATAGCAAACAGGAAAACACACATTGCAAGAAAAAAAAAGGAGTGAGCACTTGGCACAAAATGTGCCAAGTGAGGTGTGCTTCAGGTCAGGTTTTTGACCGACCAAATGCATAGTCAGATGTGCGGGTAAGCAACGCCCAAGAAGGTATACAATTAATAAAAGTGGAACCAGACACAACCCGTGCCTAGTTGAGCGTGCCCCAAGTCAAGGGTGACTCGATCAGGGCACAATTAGATAGAGAGTGCAGGTGACCCTGAATTTTATTTATTTATTTTTTAATGAAAATAGAAAGTAGTGGCAACTATCGAATTACAAGAAAATAAATGAAAAATAGAATTATTCTTTTTTTGACAAAAAATTTTCTTGTTTTGGAAAGAGGGAGAGGCCAAAGTTGAATTTTATTTTTTATGAGAAGATTCTTTATTTATTTATTTTTCTGTGAAAATGAAATGACATACAAAAAAAAACTTTTATAGCGAAATTGATTTTTTTTTTTTTAAACCAAAGAAGCTTTAAAGTCACCTATTATTGATATGAAGAACTATGCCATGAATACCAAAGAAGAAAAATTATTCCATGAATATCAAAAAAAGATTAAAGCAGAAGAGACCAAAGAATGTTTTTGAACGTGAATACCAACGGTTAACAATTAAACCAAAGCGTTAACTATGGAATATCTCCAAAAAGAAAGCTCTACCTCTTAATCAAAAACTCTGCTTCTTTTAGTAAGATAAAAGAAAATGAATAAACAACAAGGAAACCTTACGAGGAAATAAAAGAAGACAACAACAAACTAAAACAAACAAGGAAACTAAAGTCAGAATCCCAAAAGAAAATATTTATGCCCTTCTCTCTCTTTCTCTCGGTCTAAAACTCACAAAAGTTCAAGGAGATGAAAATAAAATAGAAAACATTGAAATCTGAAAATTTCCAGCCATAAACAAAGACACGCAGTCCCCCGAAACACAAGAAAATTATTTGGAACAGATCCAAGCCCTTAACAAGTTGGAGTAGGTGGAGAGAGAAGAAAATAGGAGTTGAGTAGCCTCTTTTAATAGAGATAATCACGAACCCAAAACAACTTTTTAGAAGTAGAAAAGAAACAGACACATAAACATAAACATGCTCTTATCACAAAATTCAATGAGTAATCCTCTTTCTTTTTTTCTTTTTTTTCTACGTACAAACAAATATAATAATAAATAAATAAATAATGAAAAGAAATACTAACGGAAAAAGGTAACAAAAACAAGGCATATGGACAATTAAGAAATATTAAATCTTATGGAGTGATAGCACCACTTATGCACAAGGCATAAGGACAATTGACCATTCATATATAAATTTGTTACAATGTATCTACAATGATAACCGTTCATAGTACCATGTTAACTATTTTGTTTACAGTGCAAATCAGATAGTCTTTATAGAAAGATCCATCAGATTTGTACTACAAACTAATTTTAAAAAAGTGATAGAGAGTGGGGAAAATCAAATTTTGATTTGAGGCTAGATCTACTCAGAAATGAGTAGATCTGCTCTCAGATCAATGGCAGAGTCAGCATCGATCCAAAAAGCAGGAAAGAATAAAATAAACATAAAATCCTAGATGTAACAAAATAACTAAAAAAATAAAAGAAAAAAAGAATGAGAAAAATACCTAGCCAGGCCAGTTGGCTCTGCAAACCCGAGGCTTTAAAACCTTGCCCATATCAAGACCGGCTGAGTTTATGCCGTGTGTCCTCTTTTGTCTCTCTTCAAGTTTTGACCAAGCCTTGGCTTGGTTGGATTTCTTGATCTAAGGGTGGCTTAGAGCTAGGGTTTTCTTAGGTCTTAGGTTTGCTAACCGGCTTTTTCTCTCTCTGGGCTCTCTATCTTTCTCTCTCTTCCTCTCTTTCTTTTTCTCCGAGCTCTCTCTCTCTAAGATTTCTTTTTTCTAGTTTCTTTCTCTCTCTAGATTTTCTAGCCTCCCATATCCCACCTCTCTCTCCCATCTCTTCCCTTTCTCTCCCCCTTAGCACGCTAGTTTCCTTTTCTTATAGACCTAATAGGGATGTAGATTAGATAACTATTAAGAACTATGAGATTTTTAGGTGTAGAATGGATAACTACTAAAACCATGGGTGTGGAATGGATAACTTCTAAAAACTATGGGATTTACTAGGTGTAGATGACTAACTACTAAAAACTATGAGATTTGCTAGGTGTGGATCATAGGATTGGGACCATGGATTATGGTGGTCTATGGTTTAGGGGCCTTTTAAAATAGTGTGGTCCTAGGTTTTTCTAATATTAGGAAAATCATGGAATTTTGTCAATTTTAAAAATAGGGTGTCTACAGATTTATATCAATGTATGGGAAAGGCAAACAGTTCTAATCCCATTTCTTATTTCTATAGCTATTGTTTCACATTAGTGGAGCAGATAATGATATCAAAATCAGACAAAAAATAGGTGTGTTAAACACTGCTACATATTCAGCAGCATATGACCAATTATCTCATGCATTTAGGATTTAACTCAAATAATGAGATCAAATGATGTTTGATCCACTTATGCAAACCAATGGCATTCTAAGTAAGCCAATGACATCATACTGATATCAAAATGATATCAAAATCAGATAACAAATAGTGTGTTAAACACTGCAGCATATTCAGCAACATATGACCAATTACCACATGCATTTAGCACCAAGATTTGACTCAAAATAAGATCAAATGATGCTTGCTCTACTTCTGCAAACCAATGACATTCTAAACAAGCCAATAACATCATAATGATATCAAAATCAAATAAAAACAATGTGTTAAATACTGCTGCATATTCAACAGCATATGACTAATTATCACACGCATTTAGCACCAATATTTGGCTCAAAAAATGAGATCAAATGATGTTTGAGCTACTTCTGCAAACCAATGACAGTCTAAGCTAGCCAATGACATCAAAATCAGATAACAAAATAGTGTGTTAAGCACTTCTGCATATTCAATGGCATATGACCAATTATCACACGCATTTAGCACCAAGATTTTATTCAAAATGAGATCAAATTATGCTCTATCTATTTCTGCAAACCAACAATATTCTAAGCAAGCCAATGACATCATAATGATATCAAAATCAGATAAAAACCAATTTGTTAAACATTGCTACATATTCAGCAACATATGACCAATTATCACACGCATTTAGCACTATGATTTGATTCAAAATGATATCAAATGATGCTTGATCTACTATTTCAAACCAATGACATTTTAAGCAAGCCAATAGCATCATAATGATATCACAATTAGATAAAAAATAATGTGCTAAGCACTATTGCATATTCAGGAGCATGTGGCCAATTATCACACACATTC
Organism: Amborella trichopoda; assembly: GCF_054954075.1. NCBI lineage: Eukaryota > Viridiplantae > Streptophyta > Magnoliopsida > Amborellales > Amborellaceae > Amborella > Amborella trichopoda. The sequence continues at coordinate 4,861,739 of NC_142347.1, read as the reverse complement.
AACACCAAGATTTGACTCAAAATGAGATCAAATGGTGCTTGATCTACTTCTGCAAACCAATAAAATTCTAAACAAGTCAATAACATCATAATGATATCAAAATCAGATAAAAAATAGTGTGTTAAACACTGATGCATATTCATCAGCATATGTCCAATTATTACACACAATGAGCACCAAGATTTGACTCAAAATGAGATCAAATGATGCTTGATCTACTTCCACAAACCAATGACACTCTAAGCAAGCCAATAACATCATAATGATATCAAAATCAGATAAACAATAGTGTGTTAAACATTACTGCATATTCAGTAGCATATGGACAAATCACTCACATTCAGCAACTCAAAATAAGAACAAATAGAGCTTGATCTACTTCTGCAAACCAATGACATTCTAAGCAATCTTATAACAACATAATATATCAAAATCAGCTAAAGAATAGTGTGTTAAACGCTACTACATATTCAGCAGCATATGCCCAATTATCACACACATTGAGCATCAAGATTTGACTCGAAATGAGATCAAATGATGCTTGACCTACTTCTGCAAACCAATAACATTCTAAGCAAGCCAATGGCACAGTAATAATATCAAAAAAAAAAAAAAAACAGTATGTGAAACATTGCTGCATATTCAACAGCATATGGCCAATTATCACTCACATTGAGCACAAGATTTGACTCAAAAAATGAATGAAGAGAGAGAGAGTCAGTTGCATAGTTCAAAATAAAGGTACAAACCAGCAGGATAATGAAATCTTCGTCAAGAAGCTTCGCGAGCGAATAGACAGGTATATATATATATCTATATCTCACACATGTTTGCTCTTCCTATCTAATGGTGGTTGGCTTTGGCTTTGGCTTTGCAGAGTGAATATAACATTGCCGGAGGTTGAGATCAGATATGAGCAACTCAGGGTGGACGCAGAGGCTTACTTGGGAGGGAGGGCTTTGCCCACTCTCCTCAATGCCACCCTTAACACCCTTGAGGTGCCTACTCTCTCTACTACATGATTGTATTGGGATCCTACAACAACTACTATATTTGAAAAGAAATATACAGAGAAAATACATTCGAACTTAAAAATCCTTGAATTCTTAAATTGTTCTCTTGAGAGACCTATAATGGCCTTAATAATTGAAAAGAAAAAGTATATAAAGCGATCATATATTTTTAATATAAAGAGGTCAGAATCACTCTCATATGTCAGATTTTAAATGCAGTGATTATAAGAGTGTTTTGGACTAGACTTCAAGTTAAAAAAAAAAAAAATATGACATCCAAATTGACATCTAATAACTAGGAGTAATTATGAATTCCTCGAATGGTCTCACTTCGAACAATCGTGACCAGAAAAACCATTGGAATCACCTAAGAAAACATACAACTTTCTGCAATACCTGTGCTTTCAATTTCATATTCACTTAAGAGAGACATGTTGTTGGCAGAGCTTTATGAGTTTCCTGAAGTTGCTCAAGAGCAAGAAGAAGCCCGTGACAATTCTCAAGGGAATTACCAGCGTGATAAAACCCGGAAGGTGGATAGACAAAACTACTTCTCTCTCTCTTTCTCCCTCTCTCTCTCTCTCTCAAACAATGTGTGTTGGTGTGATGACAGGATGACCCTGCTACTAGGCCCTCCAGGGGCTAGACAGACCACCCTCCTCTTGGCTCTCGCAGGAAAATTGGACAAAAGCCTCAAGGTGGGTTCACTCTTCCTACAATTTCATCTTCAAAATTTGGCACTTTTTAGAGAGAAAAAGAGAGAAACTTCAGTTCTTTGGGTGCATTTTGACAGGTTTCGAGCAAGGTGACGTACAATGGGCACAGTATGAGGGAGTTTGTGCCGCAGAGGACGTCGGTGTACATCAGCCAAAACGATCTGCACATTGGAGAGATGACAGTCCGAAAGACCATGGATTTCTCTGCTCGATGCCAAGGAGTAGGAAACAGATATGGTTCGTCTCTCTCTAACAAACTCTATTTTTTGCTGCTGATTTTGTTGGAATGCTCTGCTTAAAAGCCACTGGTTTTTGTAGCCGTTCTTGCGGAGCTTTCAAGGAGAGAGAAGGATCAGTCCATAAAACCAGACCCTGATATTGATTTTTTCATGAAGGTAACATAGCAATGAAACAGACCTAACCCAGAAAGAAGTCATGGTATTAGCAGTCTCAATTCACCCACTGTTTCTTCTTCTTTTGTAGGCAATTGCATCGGAAGGACAAAAATCAAGCATCCTGACCGACTATATACTTAAGGTTTCGCACCCCAAATAAGACACTCTCCTCTCCCTTTCTCCCTCCAACTCAAATTTAGATTAGCATATTTGGGATATGTTAAAGAGAATGAGATGTTTTAGTGAGAAAATTAAGTTAGGAAGTGTGTGCAGCTGCTTGGGCTGGAGGTGTGCTCGGAGACCATGGTCGGGGACGACATGAGGAGGGGGATATCAGGCGGTCAGAAGAAACGCGTCACGACAGGAGAGATGATGGTAGGGCCCTCGACTGCTCTGTTAATGGACTAGATATCCACAGGGCTCGACTCCTCCACCACTTTCCAAATCGTAAACTGCCTCCGACAATTTGTTCATGTCTTCTCTGGAAGCCTTGTTGCCTCTCTCTTGCAACCGGCACCGGAGACTTCTGATCTCTTTGACGACATCATCCTTCTCTGTGAGGGACAGGTTGTGTACCATGGACCGAGAGAATCAATTCTCGACTTCTTCCACATGATGGGATTCCGATGTCCAGAAAGGAAAGGAGTGGCCGATTTCTTGCAGGAGGTAAAACCTCTCTCTCTTACTGCAAGAGTTTCAATTGCCTCTCATTCTCACTTAACCCGTCCTATTGTTAAGGCAACCTTCTGTATCCGTCTAAGAGTTTACAGTCTACATATAGAATGACTTTCAATCTAGAATCTTGCACCATAGGGACTGAGAAACCAATGATGTGTCCGTGAAGCCAACGAAACTAATTACAGACACTATAGTCTTTCTACGAGTCATGACTTTTATTTTGTTTGGGTAAATCAGGAAAAAAGCCCGCTATCCATTTTTCATTAATAAAAGATAGAAAAAATTATATGGTACTATCTTATAACCCTACAATAAGATAATTGTGTCATGAAATAAAGGAAGGTTAAAAACATTTGGAGGCCTAGAGCGCCAAATGGTGGCCTCCGCAAAAACTGTAGCCTTTTTGACAAGAACATCGACCACCAAATTAGCCTTACGGTAAACATGGCAAATGAACCGTGAATGATTCTCATAGCTTTCAACTCAGCTAATTTTGCTTTTAAACATAAAACTTTATCCAGTGGTTAATCTACTTTTACTATAGAGATGAGTATCCATGATTCAACACTTTGTGAACCTAAAGAGTTCCAATATTTTGGAACTCGGCATGGGCCCCGGAATTGGCTATTGCTACAGCCGAAGCCGAATTACTCAAGTGAGTCCAAGTGAACACGTGTAAGTAGTGCACATAGATAAAAGAGTCCTTAAAAAACCCAAAAAGAAAATAAAAATAGGGAAAAACTCAAACTAAACTAAAAATTCAAAATAATCTAAAATATATATATAAAACAGGGACAGAAATATTCATTTAAAATTTAAGACATTCAGAATAATTCAAATATATATATATATATATATAAAACCTTTCTTTTTGGGTAGTTCAGTGGGGAAGGGATCCCCTACTTGTGGCATGAACAGAACTAAAGACATTATGTTGTTGTGCCTAGCCACCTTGACCCCCTGGACTTCAGCCAAATTCCTAGAAAATATGAAAATCGAGCAAGAAAAACTCACAGACCATTGTCATACATCCAAATCACACAAACAGGATTTATACATGGATTCACTATCGAATAAAATTATCATATTTTTTAGTTTCTCAATTACCCTGAGCTTTAACCGTGTACTCAGCTGAATTTCTGAACACTGAACAATACCTTAATAACAAAAAACTGGACTGTAGGACACCTAGAAAATTTTGAATCAGTGTAATTCCAATATCTTCTGTCACTCTCATTTCTTGCAAGAGGTCCTCTCTCTCCCTCTCTCTCTCTCTCTCTCTCTCACTTGACTGCCAATACAGGTGACATCTAGGAAGGATCAAGAACGATACTAGTTCGACAAGAATCAACGCTACAGATATATCCCAGTACAAGAATTTGCAGATGCATTCCAGTCCTTCCATGTCGGCAGGGAGATGCAATCTGGTCTCTCGGTGCCCTATGACAAGTCCAAGTGCCACCCTGCCGCCCTAGTTAGAAACAAGTATGGCCTAACCAAGATGGAGCTCTTCAAGGCTTGCTTTGATAGAGAAGTGCTCCTTATGAAGAGAAGTTCCTTCATCTTCATCTTCAAAGCTATTCAGGTCCAACCATTCACTCTTATGTTCTTCCTCTGGTTTCATTTTAGATAGATATATAGGAGGACAGATAGAGAAACAGAGAGAGGATACTAATGGTTTCTCTCTCTTTCCCTTGATATTGAATGAAAGAGCTGGTGAATCATACGGTTTATCTATGAAAATCATTCATTTGATGGACCTTGTATTGCTCTTCACAGATAGCCATTGTCGCTACCATGACTACGACAGTCTTCCTCCGCACAGAGATGGGAAACAAGACCTTATGGGATGGGTCCAAGTACATGGGAGTTTTGTTCTGTGGGCTCGTGAACGCGATGTTTAATGGTCTAGCAGAATTGCAAATGACGATAGTGAAGCTGTCTGTATTTTACAAGCAAAGAGATGCAAAGTTCTTCCCTGCTTGGGCCTATACTCTCCCCACATTTCTCATGAGGATACCCATCTCTTTACTGGAGTCCTTCGTATGGGTAGCTATAACCTATTACTCAGTTGGATTAGCACCGAACCCGAGCAGCTTAATTCATCCTCCTCTGCCCTACCAAAGCTCATGAATTTTATTTTTTTTAATTTAAATTAATCTTGTGAATTTTGTTTGCTCTTTTGTCTTTCTTTTGTTAATTGTAATGTTAGAATTGACAATGAATTGCCTATGGTTTTCCTGTTTTCAGATTCTTTAGGCAATTCTTTTTGCTATTCAACCTGCATCAGATGTCTTTGTCTCTCTTCCGCTTTATCGGGGCACTAGGTCGAAACCAAATCATTTCTAACACATTTGGAGCATTTGCGCTATTGGTGATATTTGTCTTGGGAGGCTTCATTGTCTCAAGAGGTAATGTATCATGGATGTAGTAACATTTGATTATGTACAATGTTCATATTGTAACTGTCTCTGCGCTATTTTGCTTTAGTTTATATTACAAAAGTATGCACACCATTATAAATAAATTATTATCCAAATTTTGGCAGAGGACATCTACAGCTGGTGGAAATGGGGATACTGGTCTTCTCCTCTCATGTATGCTCAGAATGCTGTGGCTGTAAATGAGTTCCTATCAAATAGATGGATACAGGTTAACATGAAATACGCAAAAAATCCCTTTAAAACTTTTTTGGTTCATGTAGATTAGGATAAAAGAGTGCATGGAGTAAGTAGCTAACTATCTTGTACATGTGCAATAGAATGGTGTCCACATAGGCCAGCTACTCTTGAAGATTCGAGGGATTTTCACTGAAGCAAATTGGTATTGGATTGGGATTGGGGCTCTCATGGGTTACAACGTCCTCTTCAACATCCTTTACACCTTAGCTTTAAAGTATCTTGACCGTGAGTACAACATTTCAATTTCACCTTTTGTTGTTTCTACTGTTAGTTGATCGAAATGAAAAGAAGTTAATGGGAAAAAAACGTAAATTGTTTCATTATGAAGCTCTTGGGAAGCCTCAGGCATCTATCACAGAGGATACATCAGAGGGGAAGCATGAAGACCAAATTAAGGTCAATGGACATCTGAATGGAAAAGTATTTGGAAAGTAGAGAAGTCATGGAGGGAGATAGGCTCGTTTTCTCAACATTGAAAGTGTAGTTTGGATCCTATTACTTACCCAGAAAAATTTAAAAGGTTTCACTCTTTGTCATGTGTTTCTCTCCTTGTAGGAGACTCTACTACAACAAATGGAATGAAAGAGAAGAAAGGAATGGTGCTACCATTCAAACCGCTTGCGTTGGCCTTCAAGGAGATCAAGTACTTTGTCGACATGCCAGCCGTATGTCAAGATCTTCTTGACCCAATTTACTAGTAGTAGTGGTAGAAGTAGTAGCAGTTAATAGTGGATACTAAAATGATCCTGATGATAATTATGTCGATAGCCCCCAAAAAAAAGATAGTGAACTGAAAGGCCTAGGTGTGCAGGAAATGAAGGCTCATGGGGAAGAACAAGACCGATTGCAATTGTTGCAAGGGGTGAGCGGAAGCTTCCGGCCAGGCTTGCTGACATGCCTGATGGGTGTGAGAGGAGCAGGGAAAACATCACTCATGGATGTCCTTGCCGAGCATAAGACTGGTGGCTACATTGAAGGATCCATTTCCATCTCTGGCTACTCAAAGAAGCAAGAGACCTTTGCCCGTATTTCTGGTTACTGTGAGCAGAATGATATTCACTCCCCTAATCTCACTGTCCATGAGTCGCTCCTCTTCTCTGCCTGGTTGCGACTCCCAGCTGATGTCCAATCGCACACTCGAAAGGTTACACTCCTCAAATTCCAAATTTGATTGTCTTGTTTTTGGAAGTTCGGCAATGGGATTTGAACCTTGGACAATGTGTTGCAGCCCCTAATATCCTAACCACCAAGCAAAGCACACCAATGTAAAAACAAATTCGATTATTGCACCCTTAGGAATAAGTATTAAGAGTTTTGTCTCTCCATTTAAAGCATCTAGGATTGTTCAATGGTCCAACACAAGAAAGACTATAGTGCTCGAAATTTTTCCTCAATCAACTCCATATCTTCCAAACTATATTGGACAGAAAATATCTAACTGGGATCTCTGCTAAATTAGCTATTGGCCTTTCCCTCGACTTAATTTTGGGCAGTGAAATTAATCCTGGTACAAAATCTCTAAATATTTCTACAATAAAGGGTCAAATTCTAGTTTCTTTTACGGAGTTGTATTTTCTTATAAAAAATGGAGCTTTGTCTAAGTAACTAGAAATTTATCATTGTGATACCCAGGCCTTTGTCGAGGAGGTAATGGAGCTGGTGGAGCTGAACAACCTGAGGGAGGCTCTAGTGGGCGTGCCAGGGGTCAATGGCCTCTCCACAGAGCAAAGGAAGAGACTGACAATTGGGGTCGAGCTCATTGCCAACCCCTCCATCATCTTCATGGACGAGCCTACCTCGGGGGTCGATGCTAGAGCAGCCGCCATTGTCATGAGGACTGTAAGAAATACAGTGGACACAGGCCGCACCGTGGTCTGCACCATACACCAACCTAGCATTGACATATGTGAGTCCTTTGATGAGGTATGTACTCTCTCACGCGTGCGCGTGCACACGCACACAAACAAATACTTAGTTTTAGGAATTCTGCCTTTAATATGTTCTATCCATTCGTTCCTATGTAATCCTACAAACAAATTTTCATGTTCTCAGCTCTTCTTGATGAAACGAGGAGGACAAGTTATCTACGCAGGCCCATTGGGGACGAACTCACAACAACTCACAGACTACTTCCAATCAATCGAAGGTGTCCCCGAGATAACCTCAGGATATAATCCTGCAACTTGGATGCTAGAGGTCACCTCCATAGCCTCTGAGAATGGACTTCAGGTGGATTTCGCTAACATTTATGCCAATTCTCCTCTATATGAGTGAGTAGTTGCCTTTGTTCTTCTCTGTCTCTATGATGAAGTCACTCGTGATCCTCCCTTTTGATCTCCTTGGGAAATTTTAGTGTTTCGTCTTAAGATTACTACTTCCCCCATAATTGTAGGAGGAATATGGCATTGATTGAGGAGTTGAGCAAGCCAACACCAGGGTCTCAAGACCTACACTTCGAGACCCAATTCTCACAGCCATTCATGGTGCAAGCTGTGGCCTGCCTCTGGAAGCAACACTGGTCCTACTGGAGAAACCCTCAATACAATGCAGTACGCTTCTTCTTCACCCTGGTAGCCGCCCTCCTGTTTGGCAGCATATTCTGGGACATGGGAAGCAAGATGTAAGCATTCTCTTCTTTCTCCATTTCTGGTCCAACAGAAAAAATTATGATTGAATTGTCTCGCAAGTTTCAAATTTTTTTTTAACAATTTTCTTTATGCTTCCATTTTTCTCAAATTTTCCAAAGCTTTTTCTTAAAATTTAACTATAAAAACTAGCACTTGAGAATGTCTTCTTAAACTACCTAACCAAGAATGTTCAAGATAGATATTTATATTGCCTTCCATGCTAGTACTTCATGCATTCCAACTCACTGTTGTTCTAACCTCACTGTGCTGCACGAATGGTCAGAACATAGAGAGCAGCAACAAGATTTCCTCAATGCGATGGGTTCCATGTTCTCTGCGGTTCTCTTCCTCGGGGTGAATAATGCATCTTCAGTTCAGTCAGTGGTCGACATAGAGAGAAGTGTATTCTATAGGGAGAGAGCAGCTGGGATGTTCTCAGCCCTTCCATATGCCTTGGGTCAGGTATGAAACAAATTCAACAACTCACAACTTTGATAAAAAGAAAATACAGGTATATCTTTTGATGGCAATGGCAATGAAAGTGAAATTGTGTTTGTAGGTTTTGGTGGAACTGCCTTATGTGTTTGTACAAACAGCTGTATATGGGGTGGTGGTGTACTGTATGATCGGATTCGATTTCACTTTGGCAAAGTTCTTGTGGTTTTTCTTCTTCATGTTCTTTACCTTCCTCTACTACACATATTACGGGATGATGACTGTGGCCTTAACTCCCAATGCTACTTTTGCCTCCATTCTTTCTTCTGCATTCTATGGTGTATGGATGCTCTTTACTGGCTTCTTGCTCCCACGCACTGTAAGTGAATTACACATCTTTCGTTTTCCTGGTTATTTAATTTAAAATATAATTGCTTCATATTTTCTTGAAACTAGGATTCCAATCCAGCCAACATAACTATGTTTTTTCCTTCAAAATATCATGTTGTATAGGTTAGCTCCAATACAGGACCACATAACCCTTCCTTGTATGGCTCTTTATTACTTTCATTAAACTTATGTCAAATGAAGTCTAAATTCTAAGTTCTTTCCAATTAACTTATAAAAAAAAAAGGTCAAATGCTATGACATTAGCAAAATAGAGAACACAACTTGCATAACAATGTATAGATCATTTGTGAGAACTTCATGGCCATTCCCATGTTTGCAGAGCATCCCCGGCTGGTGGAGGTGGTACTACTGGGGGTGTCCCATCACCTGGACACTTTACGGTTTGATGGTTTCTCAGTTTGGAAATGTGACAAAGCAGTTGCTCACGGCCGAGGGCAACCCCGTATCGCTACGCGACTTCCTCAATGCTTCATATGGATTTGATTATGACATGCTGCCTTGGGTTGCTTGTGTTGTTGTTGGCTATGCCATCCTCTTCGCCCTTGTCTTTGCCTTATCCATTCGCACCCTTAATTTCCAAGCTAGATGAATGTTTCATGATCTTCTCATTCACTTTATTGTTTCCTTTCTTCTCCCTTTCATTCTGGAAATGAGTGTATTCACAATTTTCTCGCATGTATTTATCCATTTTTCTCCCTTGATATAAAGTCAGGTGTATTTTGGCTTGTAATGTCCCATCTCAATTCAATGAAATATGATTGAATTTTTGTGTACTTGATCAAGATCTCGTTTCCTTTGTGCTTGGTTTCATTATATTATAATGATACGGTGACATAATATCACTCCCCTTCTTTAAATGTCTCAACCTGCATTCTTAAGAACATAAAATTCCTATTTGGTGTTGACAAAGAAAATTACCACCAGACAATAACAATAAACAATATCATAGAAAAGAAATGACGAAATATTTTGTGTTGGAGATCATAGTCGACTCCCACGGTAGAGTAGAGTACACCCGTCGTCGCAAGACACCTTCCCATGAGGATTCCTTTTCTATTAATTTTGCAAAACATCATCAATTCACCCAGTGTTCTAAAACCATGGCGAACTCGGGCGAGTCTTTGGGTCCAATAACAAAGAAACAAAAAAAAAGAATAATGATAAAAATTTAGAAATGACATAAATCAAGCAATTCTGAAGGTGTAACATCGACCTAGATCATCCACCCACCAATCTCAATCTGTATCGACCAATTTTGATCTGGATAGACAAGTTTTAGTTGTTTAAATTCACAATATGAATAATAATTTAATCAAAAAAAAATTACTTAAGAACCCAGCTATGAGCAGACGCTTCCTGGACCATTTGTCTTATGTAAATTTTAAATTTTTTTATTTTATTTTTTAAGATTGACAATTGGGACAAAACATAGAAAATCTACAAATTTTAACCCATATGCAAATATTTACATGCGGGATTAAGTTTCCAGTATACTTCCTCTAGAGGATTGAATTGTTTTTGTTTTGTATTAATTCATAGGAGGTTTTTAATAGTTAGCCAACTAAAGAGCATTTTGGTCAAAAACCAATGATTTGAAACTTATATAAGTTACTGGTATTGGTGTGGTTGGCATCGAGGGCGTGGTTAGAAGTGGTGAGAAAAGATACGTAGACGTATAGAGTCGTCGATGGTATGGTCTAAGAAAAGCAAAATTGCGAGATGATGTTGATAATAAGATACCCGAATTGGTCAGGCTCAACCGATTTGCCGATTCTTTGGGTGACAAACGAAAAAAACAAAATAATACTTCTAAATTTTGAAAGATTAAAAAATAAAAATAACAAAAAAATAAAGTTCCTCGTGTGATTCACCTATTTCTCTCACGCAACTCACTCTGTACCAAGCCAATTCCAGGTTATGGACAAGAAGTCCCAGAGCATGATCAACGATTCATGATCTACATTGACATTTCTTGATCTGAACCTCCGATTTTTAAATCATCAAAATGCAAAACCATCGTTCTTCTTCTAAATGATGCAGAGAGGGGAGGAGGTAAAGAAGAAGCTAGAAATATCTATATAAACCTCAAAATGATGTTTTCTAGCTAATACCCATGCACAAAAAATTCACTTATCTTGAATGAAAATACCCTTCCCTCGTAGAACAAATTACTTTCGATAGAGAAGGCAGTCCGGCATTTTGAACCAGTGGTCCGGTGATTTTTTTTGCTGGAATGGGCGGTCCAGCGATTTTTTTTGTTGGAATGGGCGATCCGGTGTTTATTTTCTTTGTTGGAATGGGCGGTCAAGGCATTTGGAAGTTACTGTCCGATATTTTGGAGTTGCGGTCCGGCATTTCGAAGGGGCAGTCGGTGTTTTGATATGGCAGTCCGGAATTTTGGGAGTACATTAGCTGAGCAGTCCGGCGTTGTACAAATGCGGTCCAGCGTTTCTTTTTATTGGGATTCAAAAATGATTTCTCATGTGAAAGGAGGGTATTTTTGTCAAAAAAGATGTAACTTTTTTAGTTGGGTGTATTAGTTATAAAAGGTGGGTTTTGAGAAAAATAAATGCAGAAAGTTTAGGGTAGGGGTAAAGTGTCTAAAAAGTATATTTTTGGGGGTTTTTAGCAATTTTCCCTATTTTATATATAATATCAAAATTATTTATATGAATTTTTTAAAAAAGTCTTGAGTCTTTCCCCTAGTCGGCCAAAACACTGAATTGCTTCATTTTTTTCACCAAATCGAAGAACTCTCGTAAGCGAATCTGACAACATTGGGAAAATGATGGTCCCTGGTCAAAAATACAAGTGCTAATGGGTAAGGTATACGACCACGAACTGATAGATCTGGTGGGTCAGGTCTGAGTCTACTTCAGGCCTTGGTCTGCTTGACTCAGACTTGACCTAGGGTGGAAACGGGTCCCAAACTAAGAAGTGACATGTGTGCATATTCTAGTGGCATATGTGTATACATGATATTAAATATGGTGCGCTTTGCATAAAGCCGAGGCTCTGAACAAGCAAAGTAAAGCACACCATCAAATAGTGTCGAGAAAATGTGGTTTTAATACTGGAAATCTTTGTGATAGCCTTAAAATAAATTTTCATCTTTAATTATAAAATTTAAAGCTTCAAAAATAGTGTAGATCGAGCAAATCTATGAAAACTTGAAAATCTTGAAAATTAACAATCCAAAAATGTGTTACAAGAGCAATATTTCTAGAGCTTAAAATCCAGTTTTTTCTTATGTCCATGCATCTTGATGTTGAGATGATCAATTTGAGGATATTTGGGCATCAAAACAACCTCTTCTAGTGAAATTTTTGACGTTCGTCCTAATTTGATTATTTAGACCCTCGCACTTGTACAAACTTTTTCCAAATACATACGCTAAATATCAATGCTCACCCTTCCCTGAAGAATATGCACTAGTTCTTGGGAAGATTGCAAAACCAAATTCAAAGATGAATAAAATTTATTAATTGAAGCCTTTATTCCAAAAGTATATTCTTTGTTCTCTAAATTCTTCAATGTATCTTTCACGGTCCTGGTGTTTGGTTCCTAAAATAAAAATAAGGAAATATTAGATTAAGAAATACTTGCAAGTAGTGAACTTAATTTTATAATCAAGTTCTATATTCTGAACATATATTGATATGTTTACCGTAGAACAGTCTAGCTATTTCACTTGTAGTCCAACGTCATTAAATAACTCTTATTCAATAGAAAAAAGTTTATATAAGTGTGAGGCTCTAAACAATCAAATTAGGGCGCACTTCAAAAATTTCATTAGAAGATGTTGTTTTGATGCTCAGATGTCCTCAAATTGATCATCTCAACCTCAAGATGCATGGACATGAGGAAAAAATAGATTTCAAGTTTTAGAAATAGTACATATTGTAATGCATTTCTAGACCGTCAATTTTAAAAAATTTCAAGATTTCATAGATGTGCTCAATCTACACTAGTTTTTAAGCTTTAAACTTTATAATTAGAAATAAAATATATTTTAAGACTATCTCAAATATTTATGGTCTTAAAACCACATTTTTCGACACTATTTCAAGGTGTGGTTTACTTTGATTGTTTAGAGCCTTAGCCCTATACAAATCACACCCTATTAAATATTGTCTTATTATAGTAATTAATATAATTCTTGTAAAATGCTATTAGATATAACTAAATTTGTTACTTAAAAGTTCAATGAAAAACAATAATACTTCGATGTCTATCGAAATTAAAAGTAAAAACAATATTATAGGACTATTCCAAAAAATTATACTTTTAATTTTAATAGATATCTAATTATTATGGTTGGGAGACTATGCCAAGGTAGAGAATTTGATATCTCCATCACAAAATTTGATAAATATCTAATTATTATGGAATTTGATAAGATATCTTTGAACTAGAATTTAGGGAAAATATCTCCATATCATATATTTTTAGGTTTTATATTTGATAAATCCAAGGTTTCAAAAGATATCTTCTAACCCGGTGGTCATTTAAACTTATTTTTTAACCTAAACAAATATAAGAAAGACATGCTCTTTTTAAACCCAATCATTTCTCTCTCCTCACTTGTATATGCCGAACTTCTCTCTTTCTCTTTCTTCCTGTGTCTCTCACTCGCTCTCTCCTCCCGTGTTTTTCCAAACACCTCTCTCTCTTTCTTTCCGGTAACCTTCTACCTTCGTGAAGCCCTTCTCTCTCTCTCTAGAAGTTTGGAATGATGTCTTTTGGAAAAGATATGTCTTTTTAGCTTTGTTAGACCAAAAAAACTGGTTTAAAATAACTCAGGGGGTTAGAAGAAATAAAATCTATAATTTTTATATTCCAAGATATCTTTTAAAACCTTGGGCCTATTGTGAAACGAAACTTAAAAAGAGGGTATGCACATATATAGGCATGTGTATGCATGTATGCACGCATGCATGCTAGCTACTAGCTCCCTTAATAATGAACAAGGGTTGTGCTGCCAGATCTCTTACCTCACCTCCTAAAATAGGGAGCCAGAAAGTTTTATTTGCCCTTAAGGGGCATTTAGGACTCAAGCAGCAGGACATTCCAAGCCCGAGAGCGAAGCTCGAAGGGCAAGGAAGGCCCGGTTGTAAGATCGTGTGCTTTGTTTCCTTTCTGGCTCCCTCTCTTATTCCCATATAGAGCTAGTCATCGACAGTATAGCCATAGCATGCTCGAGCCCAACACAACATCTGAGGCTGGGGCACAGTACCTTGGCTAGTGTCCAACCCTGAGTACAAAAGTGATTGTTGAGTAGCCCTCTTCGGTTTTGTCGATCCGTTCATTCCTCTGTCCATTTTGAATGGATGGCTAAGATGGCCACAATCACAATATCACGCCTCTACACTATTATATTTTTAATTTTTTATATAAAATATTTTGACACCAAATTTTGGGTGTCAACTTCTTTGTTAAACTCGCACCTGTACAAAATATTAAAAAAATCCTAAATAAAATAAAACGACCTAAATGCTTTCAAGGTATTTTGGTCATTTTATTTTTTAACACTTTTTAGGTGTGCCCGATTGAAATTATGGTATGTACTAAATTTCATATTCACATAATTTGTATGAAAAAATTAAAAATAAAATTCTCTGAAGCGTTGGATCTAGATCAAACAGTCAGAGGCTCACTTGATCAAAAGCGAACAGCTGGATGGGGGAGAAGTATAAATCTTCCATACAATAATGGAAATATAGAAACCTTTCCCATGTTCAAAAAAGTAGGTCCTTATTTTAAAATAGGATTGTTTACAAAAAAACCACTTACCTTTGGGTGCGGTTTGTATAGAGATGAGGCTCTAAATAATTAAAGTAAAGTGCACTTTCAAATAATGTCAAGAAAGATGATTTCAATACTGGAAATCTTTGTGGTAGCCTTAAAATATATTTTTGTATTTAATTATAAAATTTAAAGCTTAAAAAATAGTATAGATCTAGTAGATCTATGAAAACTTGAAAATCTTGAAAATTGACAGTCAAAAAATGTGTTACAAGATGCACTATGTCCAAAACTTAAAATCCATTTTTTTCTCATGTCCTTGCATCTTAATGTCGAGATGATCAATTTGAGGATTTTTGAGCATCAAAACAACCTCTTCTAGTGAAATTTTTGAGGTGGGCTTTAATTTGGTTGTTTAGAGCCTTGGCTTTATATAAAGTTTTTTTTTTACATTTTATACAAAGAAGTTATAATCACTCTTGTCTTTTAAATTTCAAAAATAGATGGTTGTAAAAGTGTCTTTGATAAGACACAAAACTAAAAAAAAAACAATTCTCGTGACTCAACCCAACCATTTAATTTGATATGTAATGAGTGTGACCTCCTTGTACAAAAGATAACATGTCACTTTATTGACAATCCCTTCTAAAACTTCAAACAGAAATTTAATTCCTTTAAAATTAACCGATCTATATTTAAATTTCTCTAACCATTAAGAGCCTTCATGAGGTGAGAGAGCGACACCTAAAAAAAATATATCATGAGAGAATTGATTGAATTGCGTCCACATTACAGTTGGCGACAAGCCAATGAGAACTATGGGGCGACAAGCCAATGAGAACTATGGGGAGGTGTCTTTCATAGCTTTAGATGTGTTAGTTAAGGGAAAACCATTGTTCCACGATGTTCTGTCCTTGCTGAAAGAACTATAAAAAAGGATAAAGAAGCCTTTCGAAGGTTTTCTATGGGATTCTCAGTACGAGGTGATTTCCTGCTCAAAAAGTCATTCGATGGCATCATTCTACGATACTTTGATCAGCCAGAAATTGACCAAGTATTGACAGAGTTACACAATAAAGGAGGTCATTCTGGTGTAACCGCCTTAGCTTAGAAAATCAGGCGCAAAGGCTATTACTGGACCACCATGGCTAAAGATTGTTGGAAGTTCGTAAAAAGGTGTCCCAAATGTCAGCTTTAAGAATACCTCATCCACGCACCGTCCGTACCACTCAACTCAACACTGCCTGTATGGCCTTTTGCCATGTGGGGTCTTGATATCATTGGAGTGATCTCATCGAAAGCCTCAAATGGCCACCGTTTTCTATTAACGGCTACAAAGTACTTCACCAAATGGGTAGAGGCCGTATGATTTGTCAAAATTGAGGGACAACATGTTGCCCATTTCATAAAGAACAATATTGTATTCAGGTTCGGTGTTCCTGAGTCAATCATTACTGCCAATGGATCCAATTTCAAAAATGAAAATGTCTCTAAGGTGTGAAAAAGTTTGGGATAACGCAGAAATTCTCCACACCTTACCACCCTCAAGGAAATAAACAAGCAGAGGCTACAAACAAATGACTTCTCAAAATTATAGACAAAGTAATAGAAGGTGGCAAAGGTTGGTATGAAAAGCTAAATAACGCGTTATGGGCCTACCGGACAACTGAGAAGACTCCTATTGGGACGACCCCATACTCATTGGTGTATGGTATGGAAGCAGTGTTACCTATTAAAGTTGAGATACCGTCTCTCCGAGTACTTATTCATAAGGATTCAGATGAGGAACAAAAGATCGAAGCACAAATCGCTACCCTCGTTAATTTGGATGAAAGACGATTACGAGTAACACAAAATATTGTCGCTTACCGGTGTAAAATCGAGAAGGCATACCAAAGTAAAGTTGTTGCTCGACAGTTCAGGGAAGGGGACATGGTACTCAAGAAAATCTTCCACACTCCTACAAACCCACACCCTTTAGGCAAGTTCAAACCTATTTGGGAGCGGTCATTCGTAGTAACCTGAGTGCACGCAAGCAATTCTTACAAGATCAATAATCAGGAGGGATGCGTGCTCAACGACCCCATCAATGCGATGTATCTCAAAAAATACTACCCGTAATGGGTTCAAAAGAGTGGTGAAAACCTGAAAAGACTTCATAAAAAAATAAAAAAAAATGGACGTGGTGAAAAACTGAAAGGGCATCACGGGTAAAAAACTAAAATAAAATAAAATAAAAAACTCCAAGAAGGAGCTTCTGATTTAAAAACATTCAAGTACAAAGAAGTACTTGCAAGTTCCAACAATATGGCACAAAATAGACCTTGAGGACGAAGACTCCTCCTAAACCCTATAGGTTCCCAACATAACCAACTCAGAAAAATGTGGGAGCGTGATATGAATGGAAACCCGAAGTGGCTTCGACGAATCTTGGAAGAACATCGGGACCTCTCCAAGATGAAAGCTCAGCAAGAAGTCAGATAACTCTTCATGGACCCATGAAGCACAGGATGAACGCTCCAAAGGTAAAGAGACAACTTCAAGACTTTTGAGTTCTCACGATCCCACAAGGAAATTTTTTCATCATCTTTGGATAAAATATAATAAAGAAAATGACCACCAAAGGGGTCACAGGTGGCAAAAGTGTAAGGTCAGTCCCTTTTAAAAGCGATTTTTCAATCTAATTGTTAAAACCCTCCATTTCCAAAACCTTTTTAGAAATGACTTCTTCATCACTACAAGAGGTTAAACTGTTAGTCGATCTAGCCTCGTTCTCAAAGCTAACTTCCTATGCCTATTATGAAGGTTTGAAACTAGTTAGGCACTCTATGGTTGTATGAGTATAACTACCAACTACCACATATCGAAGATGGGTGAACCTCGCCAATGACTATATTGACTAGTCTGGGGGCGTTTTTCTCTCAACTGGATCCCCTGGTGTAACATAAAAGAGCTGAGATAGGATAAACATCAAACTTGTACAATGTAAAAGAGCCGAGACAGGATAAGCGTCAAACTTGTCCAACGTTAAAGAACCAAGACAAGAAAAAAAACGTCAAACTTGTGCGACGTTAAAAGAGCCGAGACATGAAAAAACGTCAAACTCGTATGACATTAAAGAGCCAAGACAGGAAAAACATCAAACTCATGCGACGTTAAAGAGCCGAGACAGGAAAAACGTCAAACTCGTGAGACGTAAAAGAGCCGAGACAGGATAAGAGTCAAATTCGTGGGATGTTAAAAAAATGGCCGAGACAAGAACGACATCAAACTCATGCGACGTAAAAAAGCCGAGACAGAGACCGTCCAACCTAGTATGATGTGAAAGGTCGGGTGTATCCAAGGTACAACTACCCTGTTCAATGGAAAAATGTCAAACTCGTGCGTCGTAAAAGAGCCAAGACAGGAACTGTCCAGCCCTGTATGATGTGAAAGGTCGGGTGTATCCAGGACACAACCACTCTATTCAATGGAAAAACGTAAAACTCGTGCGACGTAAAAGAGCCGAGACAGGTATCGTCTAGCCCTGCATGTCGGGTGTATCCAGGGCACAACCACCCTGTTTCAATGGAAAAACATGAAACTCGTGTGACGTAAAAGAGCCAGGGCAGGTACCATCTATCCCCATATGACGTGAAAGGTCGGGTGTATCCCATGCACAACCACCCTGTTCAATGGGAAAACGTCAAAATCGTGTGACGTAAAACAGCCGAAGCAGGTACCCCCCGTATGTTGTAAAAAGGTCGGGCGTATCCAGGGCACAACCACCCTGTTCAAAGAATTCCATTTATCCCCGTATTGACGTTCATCGCTGCATGACGCTAAACTTCTTAGAGGACTCTATGGTTGCAGGAGTTAAAACTGCTAACAAACATTGTTTTTTGAAATATCTTTCTCTTTTCAAAATTTTCACTATATGTGTTGTCTTTTCCAAAAAATTAATTCCTTTGTTAAAATCGTAACCTGTCCTTGCTCCAGGTTCTATTTCAAATCTCCCCTTACTTTTAAAAATTCTAAAAGAGTCATAAAAAAATGAAGGAGCTTGGACACCCATTTATGATGACTACCGTGTTGTCGCGATCGCGTTACTGCCTCGTCTCTTACTTCTGATTTGGCCAGACAAGTCTCTTCTTATAGAAAGCATTTTCCTATAAACAGCCTTAGTAAACCCTAAGGAGATCAAAGAAAATGCCTGGGTTAAAAATTCCAACTACAAAGACCCCTGAAGTTAAATGGTATGGCTAGAAAATCCAACTCGAGTTTCAAGCTTGTGTAACTCGCCGACATCTCACGTCGAAAATCTTAAGAGGAAAAATGCCCTAGGTGGGTGAGCTCGGTAAGCACCAAGACTTGGAGGGATAGTTGGTGTGCCACCTGACCACGTGACCTCAGGAAGAAATTTAAAATGTCTGCTTTATCTTTGTCATTCACCTGCCCCTAGAAGGACAGGGAACACCAAAGTGTCTACTTCTTTGCCACTCACCTGTCCCTCGAAAGACATGGAATACCAAAGAGGGGCAACTGTAGACACCTCATTTTAAATATGGCAAATTCTATGGTTTTTTGAACTTTTAAGGTTACATTATCTTAGAAGATTCAATTTAATTACCACAAAACTACCCAAATCCTATTCCAATTTGAAGTATAGCCCAAGAGCTTTCCAACGGTCCAAGAATCGACTGAATAAGACTTATGGAAAAAATAATATAATAAATGACAATTTAGTCCTTGTAAGACCCAACTGTCGGGCCATGGGTAGGGCTGTAACAGGCCCGACAGGCTTAGAAGCGAGCTGATGATGTAGTCAACGCATCTAATGACATAGCAAACGCGTTTTTTTTAAATAGGTAAGGATCAAACATAAAGACAAATCCAAAAATTTTCCAAAAAAACTCTAAAAATTTTAGAAAAAATCACCAATTGAATCTTATAAATACCCCCTCTTCACAAGAAGAAAACCTCTACTACCTTTCCCACCCAATTCTATGCCCAATTCTATATCTAAAAGAGAAATATTTTCATAAGAAGAACTTCCAAACGAACTTAGTACTTCCAAACGAACTTATCAGCCAAATCCTCTCATCACTATCTGTAAAATCCATCTGTACGTTAGAGTGCTTGTCCATATCATGGAAAAAATTTCTCTCCTCTCTTTACTTTACTCGAATCCATTATATCTCTCCACTCTTACCTTCTTTCCCTTTTGCCCTCTTCTATATCAAGAAGAGCTTCTTCTGTCTAAGCCTCTCTGATATAGTGAAGGGCGCAGAGATACCCCTTAAACCCATAAAGCTATTAAGGGGTGATCCTCACTAACACATCAATATAGCATCCCATAGCCCAAGTTTGATGTGCTACATGGCCTGGGATTTCAGGGATTTTCTGACCCTCTCGATTTGTACAAACCTCGCAATGGAGGAGCACATTGCTCTCCCCAGGCTTCAACTATAGTTTGGAAGATCTACAAGTCACATCCTTGGAGTTTATTTCAACCATGTTAGCTTATCCTTTACAATTTAGTGACTAGGTTTCATATATACATCGTTTAATGCTGAGCATTGGTTGTTTAGCTCCTCCAATGGACATTGGAAAAACATAATAGGTGGTTTTGAAATGTTTTCTCATCCGCAGAAGGCTACTTATCTGTACATAAGAAGAAGATGTTACTGACTCTACAATGGCAATAGGGTTTCCATCTTGGACATGGATAGCAGGAAGTGGGAAACCCTCCGTTGCCTTTTGAAGTGAAAGCCTCGGTGGTCACTCCTCTTGATATAGACAACAGAGATGAGAAGTTCAAATTGGTGGAGGGTGGGAGTGGAGATAGAGTCTGCCTAGTTGATGAGTCCATAGAGATAGGGCTAAGGAAATGGAACCTTTGCCTATTGGGAGGAGAAAGCTAGGATTAGCCTTTGGAAAGATTGTGAACCTCTCCTCTCTTTTTTCTTCTAGGGATGCAACTTGCACCAGCATTATCCATTAGTAGTGGCTATGAACCCCTCACTCTAGAGCATAAAGAATAAATTGAGCTTTTACTCTACGATATAAGGGCAAATAAATTGGTGAAGAGGAGTACTATTAAAGTGTAGAGGAATAAAAGTTTTCTATGGGTGGATTATAATGGCGACGATGATGAGGAGTATCTAGTTGGGGACCTTGCCAGTTTTACGGGACCCAATTCTGATCCTATAGAGAAACACCCCTCAATTGCAATTATTTGTTCGATAATTAATAATAATTGCAATTAATTCTACACTGGTGACCCGCAATTGGAATTTTCCTTTGGAAGGAATTATTGCTTTGGTTATCATTCTATTTTCATCAATTCAACCAATAATTCATTTGCATTGCTTGTTTTCTTTGTTTGTGGTTGTTTTCAATTGAGATCTTATTAACTCTATGTTATTTTTCTCTTTTTATTTTTTTGGTGTTATATTCATTTATGTGGATTCAAGTCTGGATTAAGCCTTCTTGTTCTCTTAATTATTATAAATAGACTTTCCTTGTCTATACTTTCTCCCATGAAAAATTATGAATTGTTATTGACTTCTTATAAGCTTCCATCAACTTCAATTTCCGAGACTTACTTTTCTCTTATTTCTTTTTCTTTTTTTCAATGACCAAATCACTCAAACCTAGCAAGTTACACTTTTTTTCAATGCTCAAATGAGTCACTTAGACTTGGCAAGCTGCTCTCAGGATGAGAAACATAGAATTGGGCGAGTGTAACTGAATCATTACCTCGCATATTATGCTAGAGACCAGGCTTGAGTTAGACGTGTTTTGTACTTAACCAGGACAAGTTAGTCACCCCGCTCAGCCTCTTTGGTAGATGACATGGGCTAGTGACCCAAGTTAGTCTGAGTTGTTTTCAAATAATGTATTTTACCAAGACGAGGCATATCATACGTCTTCCTAATTATTCTTTTAAGGTGAGTCAGTGTGGAGACGGCCCCTACCCTTATTAGGACTTGAGCCGCGTTGCAAATCATCAAGTACTAACTAATTAAACCCGGGCTCTTTCCTACAGCTTTACAGCTTCCTAATTTTACCAAAGACCAAGTCAGTCACTGACTAAACCTTGTTTGCAGTTGACTTGAGCACAGATCCGTCCTTCTTTCAAAACACTTCTTATATGTTAGAAAGGATATTTTGTAAGAAAACAGGGGGAATGCCCCACCTAGCCCCAAGAGAGGGGCACGCCCCATACACTAAGGCGCAAGCTTTTGGGGGGGGGGGGGGGGGGCACACCCCAAGTATAGTTCCAAGGGTAGCTTACCACATCCCCCACCCAAGCATAGTTCCAAGGGTAGCTTACCACACTAGGTATAAAGACCTAGCCGACCAAGCCTAGGTATTGAGACATATCCTTCGAAACTAGGTACTGAGATCTAGCTTACCATACTAAGTATTGAGACCTAGTATAGCATGCACAGGCATTAAGGCCTAGTTTTGAAAAAATTTTCAACTATTGCTCTCTGATTTGAAAGTGTTGAGAGCATGAGGCCTCCCATATTTTAAATATCAGAGAAAGACCTTGAGGTAATCTTCTGCAATTTATTTTATGTTTATCCAGTTATGTGTTTCATGATTCCAAGATCAAGATTATCCAATTTTGTTTGTGCAACATAGATTTGTGAATATGACAACAAGTGAGAGTCATTAAGATTCCTTTTTTAGTGTTTGTATTGTTTCTCATAATGTATTTGCACTCTTGTAAGCAATCCAAGTAGAGAAAATAAAGAAAAAAAAGGAAAATTTTAAATTGTCTACACTTGCCTGGGTTGTATCGTCCTACTTTCAATCACCCTAACATCCAACTCTATCTTTGTAACCCACATTTGACATAGCTCCAATTTTTGGACCCTAAAATGCGATTTTTCCACGCATGATTTTTGAAGTGTGGCTAGTCACAAGAGAAAGAAATGCTACCAAGTTATCCAAATTAGGAGTCATATCAATTCCTTTTAAATATCATCCTGGTTCAATAATCAACCTTAGAGAGAGAGATGGTAGCAATACATTGCTATCAAATTTAGCAAAAACTCTGTTGTTTCTTTTAAAAAACCTGCAATGTAAACGATTCCTTTTTAAATATTTTCCCTTCAAGTCATGAATTTAAACAATAAAACAAATTGTTTTTTTTGAGCAATTTAATGGGGATGACGAGCCCCTAACCGTTTTTTAAATCGTTAATGGTTTTTTAAGTTAGTAGGTGAAAATGGGGTTGGGGTCGTGGTGGTAGCACCATGTGCCCCAGCTAAGGTTACAATATAAGGAAGTTACAATCAACCCTAACCGATGGACATCAAATTAGTCCCATTAAACAAGATCAAATACATAAAAGCAAAAATCGAAAATTTATCACATACCCCTAGTTGTTAAATTTCATATTTGACAATTAGTGGTGATTGTAACCTCTAGCAGTTGAATTTCGAATTTGACAAGGGTGATTGTAACCTCCTTTTACCAGGAGTAAATAGTATTATAGTAAGGATGTGGTTTCCATAAGGTTGCAACCTTAAACAATCCAACTAAGGTGGACCTTCAAATTTTATCATAATATATAATTTTGATGCAAAATGTTCTTAAGATTATCTCAAACTATATTTTTATATCTAATTATAAAATTTTAAATTCCAAAAATGATTAAAATCAAGTAGATCTATAAACATATGAAAATCTTGAAAATGGACGGTCTAGATAATATGTTGTAAGATGCACTATTTTTGAGATTCAAAATCTTATTATTTTTCATAGTCATACATCTGAATGTCGAGATGATCAATAAAATGGTTTTTCAACATTAAAAGAACTTTTTTTGATGGATTTTTGAAGTGCATCCGTAGTTCTACATTTAAGGTTGCAACCTTTATATAAACTTTTTCCTTATAGTAAAGGGGAAAGTTTATATAGAGCCAGGGCTCTCAATCAAATTAGAGCCTACCTCAAAAAACTTCACTAGAAGAGATTGTTTTGATACCCAAATATCATCAAATTGATCATCTCGACATCCAGATGGATAGACATGAGAAAAAAATGGATTTCAAGTTTTGGAAATAGCATCTTGTAACACATTTTTTGACCGTCGATTTTCACTATTTTCAAGTTTTCATATATTTGTTCGATCTATACTATTTTTAAATTTTTAAATTTTATAATAAAGATGAAAATATATTTGAAGGCTATGACAAAAAATTTCAGTATTGAAATCATATTTCTTGACACTATTTGAAGGTCGGTTCTAATTTGATTGTTTAGAGCCTCGGCTCTATACAAACCTCATCCTCTAGCATATAATCGTACTAAAAATTTTATAGGAATTTTTCTTTTTAATTTTTTCCCTCGAGTTATTCGACAAATGTTTTTTCGAATTTCCAAAACTAAAACTTCTTGGGAACCTTACAAAACAAATTCCTCTTAATATAAATTAATCACTATAGCACATTTATCACTGTACAAAATGACTTTTCTCGGTCATCATCGTAACTGGGATTTTGGGATTTTCTTTTACCTGTTTCCATCTATGAACTTGATTGTTTCCATCTATAACCTTGCCTTTTGCCGAGGGTGCGTCCAATATTCAATATTTTTGTGTTCGAAAAAGAAGTAACTTTATCAGGGAAAATGTTATCATAATATTCCTTGAACCTGCATAAATTTAGGTGACTTTTGACCACTACTTCTGATAATATTTATCTGTAATATGAAATATAATGTGTGAACTATTTCAAAATATAAATAGTCAGATCAAGAAGAATTAAACCCCCAACCCTTCCCCCTCCAAAAAATAGAAAAACATTATTTCAAATATCTAGAGAACAAAACAACGCAATATAGACATTCTAATTAGTAGAGAATTAGAGCGACTTGAAGGAACTGGACAGTTAAATATAAATAGTCAAATTTTTATAATAGAGAATTAGAGCGACTCATAGAAACTGGACAATGCAATATAAATAGTAAAATGAGCAAAGGATTGGAGTGATCCAAAATGGGACGTTTGGTTCGCGTGAAATTGTTTTCTAGAAAGTATTTTCATATAAAAAAATCTCTTGTATGGTTGAGTGTGGGAGTATTGTTGAAAAGATGCACTAAGACCAATTGATATGAAAATATTCCCACAGTTAACTACAGAGAGAAATATTTCATGTGAAAATATTTTCTAAAAAGTAATCTATATTTAAAATGTAGACATCGATTTTTATATTTCCAAAGTAATTAAAAAAAGGAAAAAGTCTTATAAA
Source organism: Amborella trichopoda (assembly GCF_054954075.1). Classification (NCBI taxonomy): domain Eukaryota; kingdom Viridiplantae; phylum Streptophyta; class Magnoliopsida; order Amborellales; family Amborellaceae; genus Amborella; species Amborella trichopoda. The sequence continues at coordinate 4,836,791 of NC_142347.1, read as the reverse complement.
CAAATATTACTATTTTATATATATATATATATATGAAAAAGCTGGGGTGCCCACTAGCTCATATGAAAATATGAGCCCAACGGCTTAGATTGAATCTGGGCCGATCTGACGATCACGGATATCCGATAGTATTTGCATTTTATTTTATTTTCTACAAATCCAAATCACTTGAAATTTTAGGTGTGTTCATCAAAACTAGGTGAATCTTCAAAAAATATCAAAAAAATAGGTTTGAAAAAAGATGGGATTAGCCTACTAGCTCATATGAACATATGAGCCCAACGACTCAGATTGAATCTAGGCCGATCTGATGATCACGGATATCAGGTAGTACTTGAATTTTATTTTATTTTCTACAGATCTAAATCATTTGAAATTTTATGTGTGTTCTTCTCATCAAGGCGCACCTATTAAAAAATAAAATAAAATTATTTGCGAAGAAAATAACAAAAATACTCCCAAAACATTATGGGGGTATTTTGGTCAATTTATTTAATGTAAAATAGTTTTTTGATATTTTTCGAATGTTCACATATTTTTGATAAATACATTCCTAAAATTTCAAGTGATTTGGATTTGTATAAAAAAAACTAAAATTCAAACACTACTAGACATTCGTGATCGTTAAAATCGGCCCATAATCAATCTGGGACGTTGGACTTATATGTTCATATGAGCTAGTGGGCTAATATCATATTTTCCCTATATATATATATATATATATATATATATATATATGAAAATTCTTCTGTGAGCCAATGGGCTCATAAGAAAATATGAGTCCAATGGCTCAAATTGAATATAAGTCGATCTAACGATCACGGATGCCCGATAGTGTTTGAATTTTAATTTTTTTTTCTACAAATCCAAATCACTTGAAATTTTAGACGTGTGTTGATAAAAAATAGGTGAATATTTAAAAATATTAAAAAAATATTTATATGAAATAAGTAACCAAAATACCCCAATAAATTTTTGGGGTTATTTTGGTTTATTTTAATTTTTCAGATTATTTTTGTTAATTTTTATTAGGTGCGGCTAGATGAGAAAAACATTCACCTAAAAATTCAAACACACTCGACCGTTAGATCGGTCCAGATTCAAATTGGACCATTGGGCTTATACTATTATATGAGCTAGTAGCATCTTCCAGATATATATATATATATATATATATATATATATATATATATATATATATATATATATATATATATATATATATATATATATATATATATATATATATATATATATATATATATATATATATATTAGGTGAATATTCTTCTCATCTAACGAAACCTAATAAAAATATAAAAAAAAAATCCACAAAATTAAAAATGACCAAATTATCCCTGAAAGTTTACAGGGGTATTTTGGTAATATTTTTTCATGTAAAATATTTTTTTTATTATTTTTCGAATATTCACCAATTTTTATCAATACACGTCTAAAATTTCAAGTGATTTAGATTTGTAGAAAAAAGATTAAAATACTATCAGGTATCCGTGATCGTTAGATCAGCCTAGATTCAATCTGAACCATTGGACTCAATTTTCTTATGAGCCCATTAGCTCACAGAAGCATTTTCCTATATATATATATATATATATATATATATATATATATATATATATATACCCATTGTCCCCATTTTTTGTGGTTCTTTCCATAAAAATCTTTCAATCTTGATCACCCATAAAATCTCTCATGCTTTCTCTCTTCCTATCCACGTTTCCCTTTTTCTCTCTCTTCTACACAAGATTCCATGAAAATCTCTATTTCATAAGCTTGAATAAAAATCTCTCTATCTGTTTTAAAATCTCTCAAACTCAAGAATTATCTATATTTATATATATCTTTAATTTCAAATCTCTCCCCTCTAGGCATAAGGTTCAATAAAAATCTCTTACATAAGCTTCTACAAAAATCTCTTATCTCTTCTAAAATCCATCCACGCGCATTCTCTCTCCCCACCTTTTCCTCTCTCTCTCCTACATATAATCTTTCTATAAAAAAAATATTTTATCTCTCTTAAAATCTCTCTCCATGTCTCTTTCTCTCTAATTTCTATACCAATCTCTTATACATTCTTTCCCTTCATATCTCCTATCTCTTATACATTCTTTCCCTTCATATCTCCTTCTCTCTATATCTATCTCAAAGCCTTTAACACTCTCTCTCTAGTTTCTATAGAAATTTCTTATACATGCTTTCCCTTCATATCTCCTTCTCTCTATATCTATCTCAAAGCCATCTTGTTAGAGGGATATTTGACTTATTGAAACTTTTTCTTTTTACCCATCCAAATTTTAAAATTTAGAAATTGTCGTATCTCATTAGTCAACAAAAAAATTGTTATATCTCTTTTTATTTATTTTTTTCAAAGTATCTATAGAAATCTATCATGCATCCTTTCCCTCTATATCTCCTTTTCTCTCCCACGCATGGTTTCTATTAGGATTCTATTGGTACATGAAGGTGATATTTATAAACTCTCCTATCTACAGTGAGAATTCGTTTGTTTGCATATAGCTTAAAATATCTCTCCATCTACATATTAACTCTCTCTTCTCTGTCTCACCCTCTCTTCTCTGTCTCCTACAATTCCTCTCTTATGGCAACCTCTTCACAAGAAGAAATACCCCACCACCACTTTCTTCTCCCTCCCACTCCTATGCCTAAAAGAGAAACTTCTTCACATGAAGAATACTCCTATGGACTTCCAAACGATCTTATTGAACGAATCATCCCATCATTGCCTCTAAAATCCATCTGCAAGTTTAAGTGCTTGTCAAAATCATGGAAACAATTTCTCTCCTCTCTCTACCTTGCTCGAATCCATTATATCTCTCCTTTCTTACCTTCTGCCCCTTTTGCCCTCTTCTATACTATGAAGGGCTTCTTCTGCCTACGCCTCTCTGATATAGTGAACGGCGCAAAGCTACCCCTGAAACCCATAAAATTATTAAGTGGTGATCATCACAAGCAAATCAATGTAGCATCGCATAGCAACGGCTTGGTGTGCTACATGCCCTGGGAATTCAATGATGCTCTGCCCCTCGCGATCTGTAACCCCGCAACGCATGACCACATTGCCCTCCCTAGGCTCCCACAATGGTCTAGAAAATCTAAAGGCCGCATTCTTGGGTTTTATTTCAACCCTAGTAGCGTATCCTTCACAATTTTGGTGACCTTTTTCCTATATACAACGATTGGTGTTGAGCATTGGTTGTTTAGCACCTCCGATGGATACTGAAAGAAAATAACAGATGGTTTTGAATTGTTTCCTCATCCGGCTACTTACTTGTGCATAAAAGGAAGATGTTACCGACTCTACAATGACTATCAAACAGCTCGCATCAGGGTTGCAATCTTTGATTTGGATAGAGGGAAGTGGGTAACCCTTGCGTTGCCTTCTGAAGTGAAAGCCTCGGTGACCACTCCCCTTTATAGAGGCGACGACAAAGACGAGAAGTTCAAATTAGTGGAGGGTGGGAGTGGAGATAAGATTTGCCTGGTTGATGTGTCCATAAAAGAAGTGCTAAGGATTTGGAACCTTTGCCTGTTGGAGGGGAAAGCTGGGGTGATGGTGTTCCATTGGGAGGATAAAGCTAGGGTTGACCTTTGGAAAGATTGTGAGCCTCTCCTCTGTTTTCCTTCTAGGGATATAATCTTTCACCAACATTATGCATTAGTAGTGGCTATGGACCCCTCACTTAGGTGTATAAAGAATAAAATAGAGCTTCTACTCTACGATGTAAGGCGAAATAAATTGGTGAAGAGGAGTTCTATGAAATTGAATATGAGGAGGGGGTTTCTATGGGTGGGTTCTAATGGGGAGGATGGTAAGGACTATCTAGCAGGGCACATTCATGTCTTTCCCTATCGAGAAACACTCCTCCATTGCCACTACAAGGAGTAGATGAGGATGGAAACTAAGAGCCGAAGGAAACTCCTATTTGCATAGGGTTAAAATTTGAATTGAGATTTTTTTTATGGAGGTAGAGATATTTCCTTGAAAAGAGGAGACATGAGGAGAGAGAGTGTGTCTATTTAACCAAAGTGAAACGTGGTTATAGGGAGAGATTTTCTTTTAGTTTTTTATTTTATATTCAAGTGGGGTGACTTCTCAATTTGATGAGACTTGGGTATTTTTGTAGTGAGCTTTTTATGAACGGAAAAGATAAGAGGTTTTTTTTCTCATGACTTAATTTATAAAAACTTTATTTCCTCCATAGTTGCTGAATTTTGTTGGTTTTAAGTTCGAAATAATGCCAAACTTAATTTTGCGGTCTCCTTTGACATCTTAATTGTAATTACAATTACTTCAGCAGTAGTAACTTGTTATTGGAATTATTCTTCGGAGAGAATTATTACTTTGGCATTCATTCTCTTTTCATCAATTGAACCAATAATTTATTTGCATCCCTTGTTTTCTTTGGTTGTGGCAATTATGATTTTATTAACTCTATGTTATTTTCATTCTTTTTTTTTTTTTGGTGTTATTTCAATTTCGATTTTGGTGGCAATTTCAATCAACATATTCAAGTCCGAATTTAGCCTTCTAATCCTTGTTGTTCTCTTAGTAGAGACAAAGAGAGTCTTTTGTAGGAGAGAAAATTAGTGTGTGATACTTCGTATCATAGTTTGGTATTGGGGTCGTTGTGGTAGCATCTCTTGTGCCTAGCTAAGGTCCATGCTTCCATTATCACTTAACACATTAAAAAACCACTAACCATTTAAAAAATGGGTAGGGGCTCGTCATCCCCACTAAATTACTAAAAGTAACCTCCAACATTTTCCTAAAAGTGCCTAATGCATTAAAAAACCACTAACCATTTTAAAAAATTGGGTACGGGCTCGTCATCCCCACCGAATTACCAAAAATAAGCTCCAATATTTTTCTAAAATTGTTTCACATCACTGCTAAATCTCTTGCCAAAATTAAAATCGGGTACAGGCTCGTCATACCCACTGAATTACCAAAAATAACGTCCAATATTTTCCTAAAATTAAATTGGTGTTTCATTAAAATCTCTTGCCAAATTAAAATCCGGTAGGGACTTATCATCCCCACTAAATTACCAAAAATAACCTCCAATATTTTTCTAAAATTGTTGCATATCACTGTTTCATTAAAATCTCTTGCCAAAATTAAAATCGGGTAGGGACTCGTCATCCCCACTAAATTACCAAAAATGACCTCTAATATTTTCCTATTAAAATCTCTTCATTAAAATCTCTTGCCAAAATTAAAATCGGGTAGGGACTCGTCATCCCCATTGAATTGCCAAAAATAACCTCTAATATTTTCCTAAAATTGTTGCATATCAATGCTTCATTAAAATCTCTTGCCAAAATTAGTGCGCGGTACTTTTTCCTTAGACTTCTAAAATTAGTGCTGGTACTTCTGAATGGACGACTAAGATGACATCAATGCTTATATACTTCCCTCTATCTAATCTCTTTTCTTTAGACTTCTAAAATTAGTGCTGGTATTTCTGAATGGACGACTAAGATGACATCAATATATATATACTTCACTCTATCTAATCTCTTGCCAAAATTAGTGCATGGTACTTCTTGCTTAGACTCCTAAAATTAGTGCTGGTATGTCTGAATGGACAACTAAGATGATCTCAATGCTTATATACTTCTTTATCTATTTCAAGAGGGATTTGGTCATTATATTTTGTTAAAAAATTCTTTTTAATATTTTTGTTGGTGCGTCCTATTGAGAAGATGATAAGTACCAAATTTCATATTCATACAATTTTTAGAAAAAACTCTAAAAATAAAATTACTTTGAGACGTCGGATGGCTCACTTGATCTAAATTGGATGGCTACATGGGGACGATAAAATCCATGTGAGATACTTTCTATATCAACAAATCAATCCTTATCCAAACATACTATATTTCTTTTTATATGTTCTAATTAGAGATAGAGAGCGATAAATAAAGTATATTGGATCGAGTTTAGATGCTTATCATATCCACGAAATCAATTTGGAGCAAACTCAATCTTATCAACGATCTCATTGCTCCCGTATTTAAGGGATTATGAAGAGAGAAGAAGATGAGAGACTTTAAGATGATTTACGATTTTTTTTTTATATAAGAAGTCTTGAAACAAATGACCCATGTAGCTAATTATTAATATATATGTTGCAATATTATACGGTATCCTAGCATATATATAGAGGTTACGTATATATACTTGACCTCTATCTAAAATTCCCATTTTAAAGAAAATTTACGTCGTGTGATATTTATGTATATCAATAATAATATAATGTGAAATATCCACATATATTATAATAAATGTCAATATCATAATTACTAATAGTAATGATCAAGGTTAAAAAGACTGATTGACGATCCGGATTGTTTACCTCAAAAATCGTGTCGGATCAATGGACCCGTGTCGGATCGGAGAATCATTTGAATCGGCAAGTTGTCTCAAAAACTTTTCAAAAAATTACTATAAATCTCTAAAAATTATGTTCTTTTAGTTTCTAAAAAAAATTAGGATTGGTGCTTTATGTACTTTCATTACTTTATAAAAATAGATGAATATTGAGCCGTTGTTTTCCTGTTTAAATGCTTATATAATAATTAATTATAATATAATATTATAATATTACATCAAAACAATTTAAAATATTAGAAAATACTTCCATATAATAAGATTAACAAAACAATTTATCATATAAAATAAAAATTTAGCATCACATAAAAGTATTAAACATTTATTAATTCAATTTACTTATCCAAAATTATCATAACCTAACTAACTATATTAAACATTGAACTGTTTTTTGCTACTTTTTCTTTTTGTTTCCAGCACGTTCTTATGTTAGGTCAAATGCAGCTTAAATGCCAATTTAATGTGTGAGTTTATTTGCCATAGCAACGATTCACCACCAGAACCAGCTATTGGAGTATACATTTTGAAAACCATGTCATTTCTCTCTCTCCATCCTTGTCAAAGACTTTTTTCCCTGAGTTTCTCTCTGTAAGACTTCTTTCTCTTAGTTGCTCTCTCTAGGCAATATAATTATTTTTTATCCCTCTCTATGCAATATAATTATTTTTTATCCTTAAAGTTTTGTAAAACCTGAAAATCTAGGATGGGTTGCTCTTTTCTCTATAGAAAAAAGTTATGATGATAGATTTTCAGAAATTAACATTGTAAAAAAAGATTTCAAGAAATTGAACACACCCCTCTTTTTTTTTTCTTTTTTTCTACGTTTGTATTTTTCTCAAGAATTTTTGTTTTAACTAAAATTCCCTGTTTTTGCGGGAATTCTTATTTAAACTATAATTCTTTTTTTAAAATGGAAATTCTTGTATGAGGAGAGATTTTTAACGAATGGTTTCTCTTGTTTATTTTCCATTTTGTTTTTGTGAGTATTTGGATAGAAGTGAATGTTCAGATTACATAATTATGAGTTTGTTTGGTTGATTTCTTTAGCTTGGTTTTAGTTGGTTATTGAAAAGAAAGTGATCCTTCTTGCATTAATATGTGTGGAAAATATAGAAACTTGTATTGATGTTTAGGAACAAAGTTGTGTACTACTAAAGAACTAACATAGGTAATGAACTACTTTCTTAATATGGGTATACACATAAGACTAAAGAAAATATTGTTCCTAACCTTGAGGTTTCTATATTTTCCACAATATAAATATTTTTTTTTTTCTTTGATTGGTTATTGAGTTACAGTGAATTTGGTTGGTTGATTTCTAGTTTTCTAATAGGGAGTCAAAAGCGGTTATTATATAAACAGAATTAAATCAAATGATAGTCTTTAGCTATAATGTAGTCGCCACTTTATTAGATTTGATCTTAAAAGATATTGGAGAAAGTATATTGAGTGAACAATGGAGAAAGAAAAGTACATGTTACTCTGATCCTAAAGTATATGGTGTGAACGTTATGGCCGATGCAGAAGTATCTCGAGGAGTATCTGGAGAATCAGCTTCAAACTGTTAGCACATCAGTAGCAGGGGAAATGGGATCGACTCAAGATCAAACGAATGGGAAACTACTAGGATCTATTCATTTTATCTCTCATTTTTTTATTCAAATCTCTCATTTTTTTCATTCTTTCATTTGTTATGTGGACATTTGAATGAGACTAAGGAGCCGTTTGGGAACCTGCAAATGAAAATAGATTAACTTTAATGGTAAAGAAATGGAAAAAATTATCCGAGATTTCCTTAAAAATCAATAAATCTATTAAAAAAAAATCTATTAGGCGCTGGACGGCTAATCGGAGAACTGTGATAACAACCAATATCTCATTTTACAAACCGAATAGCACATATATTTAAACCTCAAAAATTAAATATCTTCCTTTGGAAACCGAATCACAAATATATTTAAACCTCAAAATCTAGAACAAACACATATATTTAAACCTTAAAAATCAAATATCTCTCTCTGGAAACCGAATCACATATATATTTAAACCTCAAAATCTGAAACCTAGCTATTGTTTATCTCCAGATATACAAATTTTTTTTTTTTTGGGTTCTACAACCAATAGCTATTATTCCAAAAAAAAATGGATTTGGGTTCTCATTCCAGATATCCAAAATTTATTTTTTGGATTCTGCAAACAATACGGATTTGGGTTCTCGGCTAAGATCAGTCTATTTATTTTTTTTGGCCTTATTTTTTCTTTTTTGGTGTTGTTTGCTAATAAATTTGAAATACTTAAGTTCACTCGTAGAGAATCGTCAAAGCAGCATATTTGAAATTCATTTTTTTTTCAGAACTTTTTTAAATTAATTTACCTCTTCAATCTCCTCCAATGCCCCAATATAGTTTGTCCTCCAATACATCTCATTTAGTCATAAAGCCTTCTAGGTTACAAGCCAAATTTCTTCAAACTTTTTTTTTCTTTTGAATTTGCCATGGCTTTAGCACAAGAAAAGAAAACACAAAAAATATGATAGCTTATCATAATAAAAGTATGTTATTCCAAATTGTTAACATCTTGAAAACATGTGATTCCAAGTCAAGACGCAAAGGCATACAAAAGGTGTGGCTAATTCTTATGTCTGATGCAATTATAAAGTTTAAGCTACATACTAATAAGGATTGTACGCTCAACCATGTCTTCGGTATAAAGCCAAAAAAGAGAAAAAAAAATGTTGGTAATGCATTTTCCATATTTCTTCTGTACATAGCCAAACAGTAATAATGTATTTTTCAGGTTCCATCTAAATACTACCCAAACAGTGACAATCCATTTGCAGGTAATGTATTACGCAGTAAAATATACGTCAGTAATATATTTTATGGACAATATATTTCTAGGTATCCAAATTGTCCCTAAGTTACAATAGTTCTTGTACATAAGAATTTTTGCCCTCTCTCAATATGATATTTATTTCCTTTTTATTTGTTTCCTTTTGTAGCATTATGAAATGAAGCATTTCCAGTTTGGCCCGAGGGGTATTGAATGTGTGCTTTTATTGAGAAATTGCTGCCAAATTTCTGCAAAAATGCACGTCCATAGTGGACTTCCAAAGATTGAGATTCAACAGGTCCACTTCTAATGGCCATAAAATGGTTTTGTATTTATTTATTTATTTTAATTTAAAAATTATATTTATTGAAAATTTTGTGAGTAGATACAATTCTATAGGTGTACTTAGAAAAATAAAAAAAATATATTTTTAACAAAAATTGACCAAAATATTTATGAAACATTAAGGGATATTCTAATTATTTTTGGCAAAATAATTTTATTATTTTTGTTTTGTCTACGGTATAAAAATACATTTACTTACCAAATTTAAGAAAAATATAGTCATTATGTTTAAAAAATGGATCGGTGCCCCGGAATGCGCACCCCCCAAAACCCATCTAGAACGGTAAATTGGAGATCCGGATCAGGAATCGGCCAAACCGGTCGGATTAAGCCTTAAAAAAAATCCAAAAAAATTGCTAAAATTCATTATAAATATTTTTTTTTAGGAACCCAAAAAGAAATCGAGGTACTACATTATTAACTTTCATTTTTTTCATCAATATGCGAATATTTAGATTGTTTTTCAATGTATGAACTTATATTAACCATTTAATTTACATCATACAAAAGAAAAATCATAGAATTATCATAGATGAAGTATATAATCATACAAGGACTACAATAAAGAATGGATTAAATCGATGAAAAAATGGCCACCAAAATCTCGAATTAGCGGAAAACCCTAACTCGCTAAAAAAAAACCCCAAATTATTACAACCTAACTAACATAATCCAAAATTATTACAACCTAATTAACTATAATGTTATATACCGAAATTGAAATTGTTGGTTTATATTTTATAGTTATTTTATTATACAAATAATAACAAATCCAAAATATCTTGTAATATCATCTAATTTAAAATGTATTATTGACAACTATAAGAAAAAATAATGCATCACATAATTTATAATGTACATAAATTAAAATAAATGAAAGAAAATATTTGTTTATCAATGTAGAAATAAATTCTAAAGTGGTATGAGTTAATGTTATTTTTCTCTCTTAAATAAACTATTTCATTTGATAGATATCATTGTATAAGAGAGAGATCTATTTATGAAATATTTAATTTATACACCATTATACAAATGACAGAGAGAGCTATTTATAAAGTATCTAATTTACTTTATACATATACACCATTATACAAATGACAGAGAGAGCTTATAAAGTATGTAATTTACTTTATACATATACACCATTATACATATGAGAGAGTGAGAGAGAGAGCACCAATACCTTATTTGCACGTACACCGTTTGATAGGAATTATCCTACATCGAAGTTTTAGAGAAGATTTGATTGGTATAAATTGTTTGTGGTGGCTGCTTGTTAATGTGTGTGCGTTAACACATTATGAACCTCGTGCCGAGTTATGAACCCCCCATGACCGCTGAGTTATCACTACAAATTGTCGCCGGTTCACCTTTAGACATGCACACACCCAAATCTGAGTTATCGCTACAAATCATCGTCGGTTCGCCTTTAGACATGCACACCATGACCTTTGAGTTATCGCTACAAATCGTCGTCGGTTCGCCTTTAGACTTGCACACGTAACCACTGAGTTATCGCTACAAACCGTCGCCGGTTCGCCTTAAGACATGCACACCATGACCGCTGAGTTATCGCTACAAATCGTCGCCGGTTTCCTTTAGACATACACACCGTGACCGCTGAGTTATCACCACAAATCGTTGTCGGTTCGCCTTTAGACATGCACACTGTGACATTGAGTTATCGCTACAAATCGTCGTCGGTTCGCCTTTAGAACTGTACACATGACCGCTGAGTTATCGCTACAAATCGTCGCCGATTTGCCTTTAGTCATGCGCACCATGACCGTTGAGTTATCGCTACAAATCGTCGCCGGTTTCCTTTAGACCTTCACACATGACTGTTGAGTTATTGCTACAAATCGTCGCCGGTTGGCCTTTAGACATGCACACCATGACCGCTGAGTTATCGCTACAAATCGTAGCCGGTTTCCTTTAGACATGCACACCGTGACCGCTGAGTTATCGCTACAAAATGGTCGCCGGTTCGCCTTTAGACCGGCACACATGACCGCTAAGTTATCACTACAAAACTTCGCCGGTTCGCCTTTAGACATGTATACCATGACCGCTGAGTTATCGCTACAAATCGTCGGCGACTTCCTTTAGACACGCACACGCTCAATTTCCAGTTATAAGCGAATTTTTAAACCACTGGTCATCATATAAAATAAAAATATAGAAACAAAACTATTTGATAGCCATTAGATGATTTTAAATTCTATCTAAATTGTGCTCCCTTCAATGCATTCACATGATGTGAATGTCATACCTTTCCGATTAAAGCTGCTAGATCACCAGAAGAGAGAAAAATCAGGCCGGTCCAAAGAAGATAGAGAATGGAATAAGTAAGAAATATGAATATATTAACATGTTTTTTAAATAAATATTTACTCTTATAAATATTTCAGGGATATTTTTATCATTTATTTGATGAGAATCATTTTTAATATTTTACTTATGTATGTGGTTTTATATGTACATACGCTCCAATTTTCAGATAAATCTAATTCATAGAAAAAATATTAAAATTCAAATGCAACTTTGACATTGGATGGTGTTAAACTATTAGCGAACAACTATAAAAATTCACTCGTGAGTGTTTGTAAGTATTTTCCTTATATATTTTATACCAATATACACCGATTTGGGTTTACCTGAACCAGACCCAATCTGATAGGATCCAAGCTAGAATCAACTCGTCAAGTCCATTATCATGGTCAAAGTCGAAACCCAATCGGTGGACCCATCAGATCCAAGGGGTTGACCCGACCTATTTCACACCCCAATACAAGTGTTGGAATATCCCAATGACCTTCGGGTTCATCCCTTCTTGTTCTCTATCATTTATGTATGTGTCCATGTCCAAACGCGACAGTAAGTTGTTCTCTTCAAATGAAGTACCTATGCATATGGCACGTAACTGAACATTTCTATCCATATAAAAAAACCAATAAAATAGGGCAAGAAACCGTGCCCAACAACAAGATAAACTATGGAACGTAAATTTTAGAGGCGAAAACTTTATGTGTGGCCTCAACAACATATAAGTTATATGTGACCCCATTTCTTAGCCGTTTGATTCAACATCGATAGCTACGATTGTTCGTGCTACAATGTCACACCAAACACTATTTTATTTTCTTTTTTTTCTACCAAACATTTTTGGATGAAATTTTGGACGTCCCATCATAAATTTGTGGTGAACTTGGAAAAAATAAAAAACAAATACTTCCCATAAATATAAATAAGCAAAATACCCTTGATATTTTCAAGGGTGTTTTGGTAAATGTTTATCACCGAAAATATTTATTTATTATTTTTATCACGTGCGCCCCTATCAAATCTATGCATGCCCCAAATTTTGTTTCAAAATGATATGTAGAATAAAAAAATGAAAACAAAAAACTATGAACCGTCCTATGAAGATCGAATGATTAAGTAATTTCATTGAGTAAAGGAAATTATTGTTGGATTGGGTGCTATACAAAATCACTCACATTAGAAAATCTCATATTATGTAGGATTGTAATTGATATTGATAAGTTTCCTAAAGAAAATAAAAATCCAAAAGATTAGGACTCTTAGATATGTCGAGATATAGGTAATATCTCTAGGAAGTTTCCTATTTTGTGTGGATTCCTAACTTATATATATATATATATATGAAAAAGAAAAGTCTTTCCAACGCCTATAAACAAAAATGAATAGTGATTTTGCCTACCCTCATCACCGTCCAAATTTCATCCCACGGTCACGATTGTCTAGTAGTATTTTATTTTTTATTTTTATTTTTACAAATCTGAATGATCTAAAATTTGGAGGGTATGTAGATCTTACTGAGGCGCATCTAATAAAAATATAAAAACCTTTATCTGTACAAAATAAATTGGTCAAAATACCCCTGAAATGTTTTTAGGTACTTTGGTCAATTGTTTTCATGTAAAATATTTTTTTTTTAATTTTAGAAGATTCCGCTATTTTTTATGAATACACGCTCCAAATTTCAGGTCATTCTGATTTTTTAAAAAAAAATCAAAAATAAAACACTATGGGTCAATTGTGACCACGCGATGAACTTTGAACGATGATGGGGGTAGGCGAAATCATTATTCATTTTCTTCTATAGGTGTTGCGTAGTATTTTTCATATATATATATATATATATATATATGGGATGAAAGTGGCGAAAATTTGTGAGCTCTATTTGGGTCACCATATGAGAATTGTGGTTTCTTTTAATGAGATAGAAGGGCAGAACCTCCTGTGCATAAGATGCAAGGTTTCCTCTTAGAGAGAAGAGAGTTTTCTTTGGACAAAAACATTGTGATAGTATTTCTTTTAGACTCTTGAAGATTGAGAGGTCTGTTTCATGTAGAGAAGTAGTTCTCATAGAGACTTTGTGTTGTTTTTCTTTTTAGTTAGAGATGAAGTCAGTTTCTCATTGCTCTCGTATCTCTATCTGGTATTGTCGGTAATAGTCGCCAGAAGTAAAAAGAACGAATGGAGAGCGGTTTAAAATGGTTTGCTCGACTGTGTTTTTGTCGAGATTTGTTCCAAAATCTTTCATGTAACTTTCATTGATATAGTGGTTTTCTGTTTGTTGTGCCTGTGGATGTAGCCCTTTTGGAGTAAACCGCGTAAATCTTTGTGTTCCTATTTTATATGTTTCATGCTTTATTTTTTATACTTTATTTTCCAAATATTAGCCCATCGAATTTAGAGCTTCCGCGTACAACAATTACAAGGTACAAAAGGAGAAAAGAGAGATAAAAAGAAAAAGCAAAAGAAAAGAGGAGACAAAGATGAGTAAGAAAAAGAAAAAAGAAAATAGATAGAGAGAGACGAGTGAGAGAAAGAGCTAGGAGGAGCCTAGTTTGGCTAAAAAATCTGCATCGCCATTTCTATCTCTAAGCGTGTGGCAGAATTGAACCTCCTTGTCCTTGATGGCCAAATAAATATTATCTAGAATGGAGGTCAAATGCCAAGGGGCCGAGGGAGGATGTTTGCTCTAATTGATAACATTCGCCGAATCTCCCTCAATTATAATGCGCACATGGTTGCTCTACAGTCTTGAGACTCATTCTTGCACTGTTCTTAATTCTGTTTCATTGATATCACAGTAAGTAAGACTACCGTAGTAGGAAAAGATAGTGGGGCCCTCATGATTCCTAAGTAGCCCACCAAAACCAATTGAAAGAGTTTGAGACCTTACACTACCATCAAAATTAAGTTTCAACCAACCAAGGGGAGGTGCAATCCATTGAGATGATCACTGGGTCTTGTGAGGATAATAAAGAAGAATGTCTACGAAATTGGTAAAGAATAGCTCTTTCGGATACATCATTATAGTCAAAGAAGACTGAGCCTACAGAATTGTAAGCCTCATAATCCCTTTAATGGCCACTTCGATTGAATGCACCTCCCTCAAAAATCTTATAATTTCTTTCTTTCCAGATGGACCAGCAGATTGCTGCAACCAAAATTCACCATAGATGAAATCCAAGTTTAGGAAAAGGGGGCTGAGGACAGTTGCAAAAGTTATGTGATGTTCTCTGGCATCACCCACTGCCAATTAGCAATTCCAGCAGCCCAGAACCACATATACCCCACAAAAGGGCATTGGATAAAAAGATGGTTGCAATCTTCATCCGCATTCTTGCATAAGAAACATACATTAATAAGAATCTTCCCCCCTTTCTTAATTGATCCCCAGTAAGAACCCTTGCTCCAATAGCCAGAGAAAAGCTCCAACTCGATTTGGTGTTTCAATTGCCCAAACTTTGGTATTCCTATTGATCATCTCAAAGATTCTATCATTACTAACCTCAATATGAAGGGAGCTAACTAAAAAGATGCCAGTAGGGGAAAGTTCCTAGAATAGCTAATCCTGTCTATGAAAAAAGAAACAAAAATAGCCTAATTTCTACATCAATGAAATGAACTGATGCTCTATGCTTTTATTTACCCTTCTAACTCTAAGACCAATCTTGCAAGTACATTCAGTTCCCTGCCCCTCCACAACAAGCTCTGCTATGTAAGCTTGTTTATTCACCACTCAACTATAAACCTCAGGAAACAAATTCTTCAAAGAAATATTGTCCAGTCATTTCCCCAAACAAATTTCCTCTATTGGATTTTATATCTATTGGATAAAAGTGATCGCGACTTCCTTGTAAAAAAAAATATGGTCTCATAGTATACTCTAAGACCCTGCTTTTGTCATTTAGTTTTATTTTTTTAATTTCTAATTAGAAAATGTACCATTAATTAGTTAGGAAATTCAAATGAAATGAAGTCCACAAAAAATAAAAAATTGAAACTTGTCTTTTTCTATTTGCTTCTTTGATACCTTGATTTCGATATTTTTTTCTAATTCTGGATTTTGTTGGATACATGGGCGCGAACCTGAAATGAGATTGGTAGAGAGAAAGTAAAGGGTACATGAAAATGAATTGAATTTTCAAAATTGATCTAATAAAATAAAATACTTACAAGAAAGCCCTTCCTTATGCTGTTTTTTAAAATTCTAACTAAAAAATCCTCAAAGGAGAGAAATATGTCGTAGCAAACTCATCCAAATGAAATAGAGTCTACAAATAAATAAACAAGCAAAATTTTTATTCGCCTTTATTCGTGTTCTTTTAAAATAATTTTGAAAATTTTAATTAATAAACATAAAATAGACTCACCCTAAATTTTACATAGGCATAGTCACGATAGGGTGATTTGGTGGCTCCACTATCATCCGATTTAATGGAGCATTCACGTAGGGTTGGGAATGGGATTGGACCGACCTATCCATTTGACATGTCAATGTGGGCTGTGTTTAGGTCTGGACTCAGACAACGGACCTGGCTTGACCATGACCCAACAGATCGGGTGTAGTCCAACTTGTTCCCTATCATGTTGGGCTCAGATCCGAACCCGACTAGACCCAAAAATATAATGTGGGACTCGGACCTAGACCCATACCCGATTTAAAAATAAAAATATCGATATATTTAAATGTATTTCATGAATTTATTAAATATATTTCATGTATTTTTAAATATTATAACAAAATATATAAAATATATTTATTCAAATATTTGAACCATAATTGAAAGCCAAGTTTTGATCTTGGGACCTATGGATTATGGGCCACCACACTTCCATTACGCCATTTTGATCTCATGGCATTTGTTGCAACAAAATATATAGTATATCTTCTCTTAAATGACTGAGCCATCTTCATGGTCTATGATGTTGAAAATCACCCTTCTCATTTGAATTTCATCAATATTTCTTTGTTGACATCAATATAAGCTCGAATTTCTTTGATGTCTCAAATCAAAATAAATCTAAACTCGGTCAAAATTTGAGAATTTGAAGTAACTAGCTAAGCTTAATGAGGAATTCCAAAAAGAAAAATTGAGAATTTGAAGTAATTAGCTAAGCTTAATAGGAATATCTAGGTTTAGGAGGGCAGGATTGGGTGTTAAAGACAACAACAGCAAACAACTTGCCGTAGGGCCCGGACAAATCATGCAGAATTTTGGGCACTACTACAAGGCCTAAAGTTGATCTCCCAAAGGCAACTTGCATTAACTGGCGTCATTGAATGATACTCTCTAAATGTCATTAATTGATACAAAAAGGGGTCAAAACCTAGGAAAGGGTTGCATCATGGTGGTAGCACCCCCTACTTGAAAAAACAAATAGGGGCCTGTCTTTCTCACATAATTACCCAAAACAAAACAAAAAAACAAAAAAGAGTTAAAACCACATTGGAGATTGTACGCAGTATGGTTGGAGGTCATGGATTTATATAATGTTTACCATGAGGCCAATGATGTTGCAGTTAGGCAGTCAAGATTGGGGGTAGATTTGCAAAATCTCAATATTACTGAGTCTAATTGTGTAAATCCATGCGTATTGCGTTATGTTCTCAATAAAAGCTCTGTGATATTGTCAAACAAACAAAAAGATCGAGATATTGAAGAACTCAAAATATTTTCTTCTCTTTTTTTCCTCTTGAAAGATAATCATATTGTTATCTTTAGAGTTTTTGGACTCGGATAAAAAAAATTCTCTCAAGTAGCTCTATTGCCTAAGGGAGTTGTACAATGATCCTGCATAAGCGTTCTATGCACACTCATCTTATATTCCCTCCCTCCTAAAAATCATATCGCAGTTCAGTGCATTGGTTGGTGTAGCCTACAGTAAAAATGCGGCTTATTTGAAAATAGTTAAATTAACATTTTATCAATTTTGGCTAATCGGATCAATCAATTTAGATGGATTAGATTGGCTAATACAGTTAAACATCTCTTTTTAGTTTCTATAATATATTTTATAACATTAAATAGCTATTCTTAATTATTTTTAAAAAATATTGGTCCAATTGATTCACTCTGATCAACCAAATTTTGAGCCTTTCTAAGACCAAAGATTAAGGAATATGATCACATGAGCCGACTAGCTGGACAGCCGAGATTGAAGAAAAAAGTGGCACTGAATAGATTTGTATGTTAGTAAAAGAGTATTTTTTCAAAAAAGTAATGATATGAAAAATCTAAATTTTGAACGTTTCATTTAGGAGCTCCAAAAAAATATACACTGCCAAAAAATACGGTAAACATGTCCGCCGTTCTGAACGTCTGATATTACCTCTTTTTGTTCAATCTGAGCCATCCAGCCTACACTTTGCTGTAGGCCGCCGGGCTCACAGAATTGTCTTCGTTTGATGATCCGTTTCTCACTATAGATTTTCTCATTCTAATGTCTAGATTGTGTAACTATATTTTCTATCTCGTTTTAGAAGAACAAGTAAAACAAAAAAAAATCTTTTAGGGAAATTTATAAATTAAATCGCATTTTATTTTTAGAATCTAAAAATAGTCTTCTATAAATCTTTTAGGGGAATTTATAAATTGAATCGCATTTTATTTTTAGAATCTAAAAATAGTCTCCTATATTTGATATTTTATATGCAAATCTCACTTTTTGAGAGCGTGTGTGTTGATTTTATTATACTTCAGATTAAGCTGAAATTTGATACGTATATCTTCTGACTATCACATGTATAAAAAATAAAAATAAAAAATAAAAAAATTGTCAAAATACATATTACAATATAGATTTATTTTAACTTTGAAATTATTGAATTATTATATTTTTTATAGTGATAAATATGAGCATCCAAATTTGAGCTTAATCTGATATATAAAAGAAATTAAATTTAGAGTAAAAGCCGAAATTGAGCGTAAAATATTAAATATACAAGTTTATTTCTCAAATCCAAAAGTAAAATGAGATTTTTTGCAACATTTAAATATACAAGTCTATATTTTGAAGAACCCCAAATTATTATGTGTGTGATCCAAAACAATTAAGGATATTCGAGTAATTTGTTCCACTTAAATTAATTTTTGAGCCAAATGAATTATATAGCCCTACTTGTTCTGGTTTTTAAACCTTGAGCATGTTTCTTGAATTGAAAAATCTTATTCCCCATTCATGATCTTGAAGAAAAACAAGTTGGACATTACTGGTCAAATAATTCAATTTTTTGCTGGGGAAATTAACTTATAGATCTCTTCCTTTTTATATAATTAAAAAATTATCCTTTTTTCTTTTCTTTTTTTTTCAAATTTTACATTAGGTCACCTTTTTTCTTTTCTTTTCTTTTTTTTTTTTTTTTTTTTGATTTTTTTTTTTTTTTCATATTTTGAGTTCTACAAAACTTAGATCTCACTATCTAAAAATTGGGTGGTCTCTATTCATCTGGACACAATATATTTTTTCAGGTGCATAGAGTGTACAATTAGAAAAATTTTATTGAGGTTAATCTATGAGTTGAAAAGGTTACATCTCCAAAATTTGGAGTCATAGATTAATTCTAGGCGTGATTTTATCCGAGGGGGTAAATGAACATCCTACTCTTGAGGGAGTAGAATATATTTGGGCTTAATTGTTTATCTAGTGAGATGCTAATCGGGGTTTCTTATGCGATATTTGTAGAATGCCAATAGTATGGTAAATATCATCTCGTCGTCCATACTCAATATGACCTCTTGAGCCTTGTATAATGGATTTGGGCTGAAAAATCGCTCATCTCCACTGTATATGGTTGAACCAGTGTTTGCAAAACCAGCCGGTTAAAAAAGGAATTGGCCGGTTAGATTGCTACCGGCAGGGTGGCGACTCCGGTTAGGGCCGGTTTTGGCGGTCTACTCAGTAATTGGTGAGCTCCAAAAAATTTGGGTACAAACACCAGCCGGTTAGCCCTGAACCGGAGGTTTTTCCACAAAACCGATCGGTTTCTACTAACCGGATCGGTTAGCATATATAACTCCCGATATAATGTAAATAACGGTAGAGTAGTAAATAACGGCCATTATTTCAAAATCGAGGCTGTTATTTGTAGCAGGCAATCTAGAATCCAAAATTTCACTTTTTTTTACCCGTTTTCGTGCCCTTTGTTTTATCCTTTTTCATGATTTATTGCTGTAAATCACTATCTATAATCTATAAAACAAGAAATTTGGATTGAAACATCAAAAAAACAAAAGTTTCTTGGATCGAAATGGCACATTTTTTAGGTTTTTGAAAATTTCTGCCATTCTTTCAATAATTTCTTTAATACCTAATGGTTCTTAAATAAATTTAGTGGTTTTGATAGATAATTGAATTATTCATCAGATTTATGTTTCAAATTGTTCAGAAAACCAAATATTATGGGTTGATTTTAGCCCGAAATGCTGATGTTCAAAGAATTGGTATTCGATCAAAAAACACATATTTTTTATCTATTTATTGGTCATTTTTTATTTAACTGACTTGTAGACTTTTATGATCAATGTTTGATCTCTCAAATAAAATAGGTATGTCTATTTATGATTGATTAAATATTTTTATGTCCATTTTTCCTTTGCACCATATCATGAAAATTTCATAGATCGGAAATTTCTGCCCTTTTTTCAATTAAATTAAAAATACCAAATATTTTTTGATGAGATTTGATGCGTTTGAAAGATGACCGAAGCCTTTATAATGCATGTATGTTTATTTGTTCGATTATCCAAACATTGAGGGTCGTTTCTTGCTCGAAATGTTGCTTGATTTTTGAAGGTTTTGGAAAATCGATTATTCTAAAAAAAATATTTTGTTTAATAAAATTATGTTTTTTGATGAGTATGGGAAGTTTTTTTCAATTTTGCTTAATAAAATTATTTTTAATAGAATTATGATTTTCTAATAAAATTACAGTTTTTGATGAATATGGAAAGTATTTTTCCATTTTTCTTACTAAAATTATTTTTAGTAGAATTATGATTTTTTTAATAAAATTACTTTTTTTTTATGAATATGGGAAGTATTTTTGTATATTTCTTAATAAAACTTTTCTTTTTGATAAAATTATTTTTTTGATGAAATTGATTCTTCTTTTTGATAAGTGCATGATAATGTTGCTCGATTTTTTTTAATTATGTTTTGTTAAGTGCATGATATAGTTATATTTCTAATGATGGAAATGAGACATTTTGTTTGTTTAAGTGCATTTAAATATTTTGTTTGTCTTATGTTCAATGAAACACTACACCATCGTCTTCTATGAGCTTGGTTCTTCTATTTTTCTATTCTTTTTTTTTTTTTTCCATTTTTTCTCAAGGTTTTTGGAATGTTATGGAAAGAGCCTTTAAAAGATCAGCCGATTTTTTAAAAATCGGCCAACTAACTCGTGATTGGTTGTTGGCCGATCCCAATCTAGCCTGATTCCAAAAAGAGAGAGAGATTTACAAAGGTGACCTTAATTTCAAATCATCCCTCACATTTTGCGAAATTGATTTTTCTAAAAAAAATTCATTTTGCTTCGTGCATTTATGTTTTTTTACCAACATGGGAACTTTTTTTCTATATTTCTTATTAAAATTATCTTTTATTTTAATAAAAAATAATGTTTTTTTTTATGAATATGAGAACTACTTTTCTATTTTGCTTAACAAAATTATTATTTTTTGATAAAATTATGATTTTTTAATAAAATTATGTTGTATGATGAATATGGGAAGTGGTTTTCTCTTTTGCTTAGTAATTTTATTTTTTGATAAAATTATGGTTTTTTAATAAAATTATGTTTTATGATAAATATGGGAAGTGTTTTTCTATTTTGCTTAATAAAATTATTTTTTGATCAAATTATTTGTTCTAGTGTTGTTATTTGTTGATAAAATCAATGCACAATACACTGAAATGGATATAGTAGATACATATAAGAACAGTTGTGCATTGATTTTTCGTTTTGTTGCATGTCATGAGATGTACTTTTTGTAAAATATGCCTTATTTAAAAAAAATTTCAACTTTTGTTTTTGTAAGATAAATATTTGTAACAAGATATTATACACTTAATCTAAATATTTTTATTTTTTTGGGAGTTTTTGACCCATTTTTTTTTAAAAAATCTACTTGACCGGTTAGTGCGGTTAACCACCCCGGTTAGTCCGGTTCCAATTCGAACCGCTCCCAGCTCCATGTCCGGTTAACCGTTCTAGTTTGATTTTGTTAACACTGAGTTGAACATCAAAAAGTATCACGATTCTCTCACTCTTTTTTTTTTTTTGATAGAAAGTAGCTTTTTTCTTTTATTCACGGTTCTCTCTCTAGATATCTCCTCGAGTCGAAAAGAAAATTATTAGATCAATGTGATATTTAGATTAGTAACTTTTTACTTACTTTAAAATGTTAGAGTATTATATTTTCAAATTCCGCCATAGCAAATCATACCGGTCCTAAGTCAAGATAAAGGAGGGGGTTGTGTTAGGTTGACAACCAGCATAAAACTTTGTAACATCTTTTTATGAATCCTAACCAACTCCAAATAATTAGGATAATGTTTAGAAGCTAATGATAAGAATACTACATTTTTTACTTCATTTAACTTTTCAGAGCTAAGTATTTGATGGGAGGTGGTTTGGGAGTTGAATTTGTTTTATTTCCAATTAATTCTCATTAAAAGTTGAAATATAAGCACGAATAACAGCAACAAATTTTAGTTTTTGGAGCAAATATTATTATTCTTTTGCCTTGTTGCTTATGAAGGAGCTGTGAAAGTGGATGGGAGAGGACCAACGGTTTGGGATACTTTTGCTCATTCTTTTGGTAATGCAATTTGTTTGAAGCCAATATAGTATTAAAAAAGATTGTATACTTTGAGACTATTTATCTTAAATATACGGAGGTTACAATTACTCCTAACCATTAGATATCCAATTGGATGGTTTGAGGTATATCACAAAGTTCAAAACTTTTTTCTTTGAACTTTGAATCTAGTTAAAGACAGATTCCCGCCCATTCGATTTGAAATCTGATAGATAATAGTGATTGTGACCTCTATGTAGTAAATGGTTCTTTTTATATACGTCGGTCAAAGCACCTAAAAAAAAGAAAAAGGGTGAGGTTTGTATAAAGCATCAACTTTAAATAATTAAAATAAGACATGCTTCAAAATTATGTTGAAAGACAATTGTTGTGTTGGAAAGCTTTGCGATGGCATAAAAATATTTTGTTAGCTATAATTATAAAATTTAAAGCTCCAAAAATAATAATATTGAGTAGATCTACAAACAAATACAAAATTCAGAAAATGGGTGGTCTAGATAATGCATCACAAGATGCACTACCTTGATTATTTGAAATCCTTTTTTCTCTTTATATTCATACATCTCGAAGTTGAGATGATCAAATTGAAACCTTGAGCATGTTTCTTGAATTGATAAATCTTCTTCCGCATTCATAATCTTGAAGAAAAACAAGTTGGACATTACTGGTCAAATAATTCAATTTTTGCTTGGGAAATTAACTTATAGATCTCTTTTCTTTTTTATAAAGAAAAATAAATGTTTTTTTTTCCTTTTTTTTTTTTTTTTTTTTACATATTTTACATTAGGGTCACCGTTTTTTTGTTAGCTGACCCCCCCCCCCCCCCCCCCCCCCCCCCCGCCCCGGCATGTAAGTTTTTTTCTTTTATATCTCGATCTGGAACTTGCAAAACTGGATTGATTCCTCCATTTTTATTTATTATTATTATTTTTTTTAATTCGGTATGGTATTTGAAGCACCAAACCCCCTTGAATGATGAAAAAAATGGCTTGAGTTATAAGGCAAAAAAAAAAAAAAAAAAAGGCAGTTTGGCACTTGAAGTCCTGACTCTCGACTCTTTGTTGTTTTTTGCTGGATCTAGTACTTGAAGTACCTACCCAACTAGAATGACGAAAAAATGTGATCTGGTACTTAACAGATCGAACCGGTTTGTGGAAAAATACTTGGTAAAGGTTAGTCGGGTATTAGAAATACTGGACAAAAAATAATGTAGAGATGATCTAGAATTTCAAGTGCCAAATTGAATTTTAGAAGAAAAGGGTCTTGTGTTCAGTCAATCTTGTTGTACTAGACCACGGTTTTTTGTGAAAAAATAAAAAGCAGACAAAAGTAAGATCCGCACATAAAATGTGAAAGAATAGAGATTACTTTTCAATTCCAAAATAATAAAAGGGATATACAGATTAATTTTCCTTTTTATATTCCAAGGCACACAACATACCTATAGTATGAGTGTTGTTGAGATGAAGATATTAAAATAGATGAGTGACAAAACAAAAAATGATAAGAGGTGTGATTTGGTTCAAATGGAAAGCTCTAAAAAGGAAGAAGCACGCCCAAAAGGACATATGGATGGAAGTATGAGAAAAAATATGATAGCCTATCGTCTTAGTGAAGGTGTGACCCTCAGTAGAACAGAATGGATGAACATGATTTGTTTGACCGACCCCAAATAATTGAGATAATGCTTAGATGATGATGATATGTGAAGGCATAATACTTGAGACTGAGGTTGAGATAGTGGTGGTAGCACCACTTAAGCCTCAGCTTAATCCAAGTTTCTGTTTCCACTGACGTATTCGAAAACTATTCACTACTACTAAAAATGGGTAAGGCCCGTATTCCCCTCAAATATTACCCAAAAAAAAAGAAAGAAAAAAACGAAATATGGCAATATGGCCAGCGTTACTTTGTTATCTATTACCGAATTAATTTATATGGTGTTTGTAGATGGTAGTGGCTATATAAATCAGACAGGAATCGATCACTACAACAAACTCATTGGTGCACTCGTAGCCAAAGGTACAGCAATCTCTCTCTCTCAATTGGATCTCTTGTTGTGAAAAACATCTTTCGTCTTTAACTTTAGTAGAGAAAATCCCGCTCTCTCTCTCTCACACACAATTTGATTACTTGTGAAAACCTTTGGTCATTTTATGATAAATCTTGGCCGGACTTGGACCTGTAAAAAAAAATGGGATTTGGATCCAAATCCAGATCCAATCAGACCTAGACCTGGACCTCATTGGACCTGGACCTAACCCAAGCAAAAAGAACAGTATATATAATATGGAAAAAGCTGAGTTTAGCCCACTAGCTCATATAAACATATGAGCCCAACGGCCCAGATTAAATCTGGGTCGATCTGACTACTATAGATGTCCAGCAGTGTTTGAATTTTATTTATTTTTCTACAAATCCAAATCACTTGAAATTTTAGACTTGCGTTTCTAAAAACTAGGTGAATCTTTGAAAAAATATTAAAAAAATATTTTACATGAAATAAATTAACCAAAATACCCTCCAAAAGTTTCGAGGCTATTTTGTTCATTGTTTTTTATGAATAATTATTTTTATATTTTTATTAGGTGTGCATTGATGAGAAGTACGCATACCTAAAATTTCAAATGATTTGAAATTGTAGAAAAATAAATAAAATTCAAGTATTACCGGACATCTGTGATCTTCAGATCGACCCAGATTCAATTTGGACTATTGGGCTCATTTGTTCATATGAGCTGGTGGACTAGTTCCAGCTTTTTCCTATATATATATATATATATATATATGTGTGTGTGTGTGTGTGTGTGTGTGTGTGTGTGTGTGTGTGTGTGTGTGTGTGTGTGTTATCTTAAATATATACATGTAATATTTAAATATTATACCGAAAATATATAGTTATATTTATTTAAGGAATTGCCTACAAAAAGATCATTCATCTTTTATAGATAAAGATCACAATTATTCTCACTCATTAGATGTCAAAGTGAATGGCTTGGACTGAGTCACAAAGTAATAATATTTTTTTTTTTTTTAAACTTTGTGTATATTCAATGACACTCTTATAACCACCTATTTTGAAATTTAAGGGACAATAATGAT
This sequence comes from Amborella trichopoda, assembly GCF_054954075.1. NCBI lineage: Eukaryota > Viridiplantae > Streptophyta > Magnoliopsida > Amborellales > Amborellaceae > Amborella > Amborella trichopoda. The sequence goes on along the minus strand of NC_142347.1, from coordinate 4,810,931 downwards.
TGTGACTTCCATGTACAAAAGATAAAAGGGTTTTGTTAGGCTACGCTACTTCGTGGTCTATACCCTTACAGTTCTCAACATTTTTAGACACTTAGATACCTTTATCCTATAGTACAGTCACCTTTTGTTTAGGGGTATTTTAAGTAATTAGCCAAAGGTAAACTAGGAATTTTTAATAGAAACAAAAGTATTTATTAACAATAGTGGACAATAACATCACAGATACATTATATAACACCACCCATTGTTTTTTAACTACTAATACAATGCCACTATTTTTTTATAAAAATATCCATTCTACCATTCTAAATGACAAAAAATGAAAAATTTTGTATTACAATTCAAGGGTATTTAAGTATCAAAAAATGTTGAGGAATTTAAGGTATACACCACATTGTAGCCTAAAAAAACACTTAAATAGTCTCTTTGTAGGCAACCCCTTTATTTAAATATTATTAAACTATTATATAGTAAATATTATAGATGATGTTTCCAATAGGGCCTAGGATTATAGATGATGTTTCCAATAGGGCCTAGGCTTTATGAATATAAAATAAAGCCTCACCTCAAATCCTTATGAAGAATGCCCTTTCGGCATCAGAAATCTTCATGATGGTTCAAAAATTAACCTCCAACACTAACAATAAAATTTGAAACTCAAAAAATGATTCAGATCTTGTTGATATATAAACACTTATTTCTAGGGTGAAATGGATGGTCCTAGATGATTTGTTAGCATATATACTATTTTTAAAATTTAAAATCGTATTGTTTTTTGCAAATCACAATGTTCAAGCTAAGATGATCGATTTAAAGTTTCTCAACACTTGATTAGCAATTTTTGATAAGTTATGAGGTGCGGCTTTACTTAATTTGATCGGACTGCAGCCCCATCAAACCATTTTCCAAATATTATTTATATAATAATACTATTTGAATCGGGGCTGGGCCGCGTCCACATGGACCTAGACCCGAACCCAAATAGTATTCGGATCGGATATTTGGACCCGGAACCAACCCACAGGGTCCAATTATTGGACCCATACTTAGATCCGGGTCGGGTCCGGGTCCAGGTCAGGGTCCATTTCCATCCCTACATATCTTGTATTGAAAAATCTCTTTGGTCTTTAAGATTAGTAGAAATAATATATCTCTCTCCCTCTCCTTAATTTGAACATTGCAATCATATCTAACAGTAGTAAATGGTTTTTAAGTAAAAAGAAACTCTCTCTCCCTCTTAATTTCAACATTGCAATCATCTCTACCTAATAAAGAAATTTTGCAGGCATTGAACCCTATGTCACCCTCGAAGACAAATACATTGGATGGCTCAACTCAACAATCATATAATATATTCCATTTTTTTAATCTTTCAATTTCAACAACAAATGATAACAATAATATGTGAAAAGATTTCAGTGTTTCTATGCTACAACTCCATTTGGGTTTCAAACAGTATGATACCAGCTCATGAACCATCCTATTCCTACAGACATTGAGCTGAAGAATGGCACATCTCGGCCATCTGTTGTTGGCATCAGGTGGTTGAGGAGTTGAAGCATACTGTTTGATGCCAAACTTTCAGCATAATAGATTTTCCATAAAAATATATTCATTGTTGCTGCTGCTGCTTGTTGAAATAACCTGCCCTTCAAAGTGCTTGTGGAACATGTTTGGTGGGTGTTGTTGTTTGTTATTTTCCTTCTCAAACAGAGCAGATTTCGCAAATTATGCCGAAACATGCTTCCGATTTTTCGGCGATAGGGTGAAGCACTGGATCACTTTCAATGAACCACACACCTTTGCCATTTAGGGCTATGATGTAGGTCTACAAGCTCAAGGAAGATGCTCTGTTCTCCTTCACCTCTTTTGTAGATCCGGAAATTCGGCTACAGAACCCTCCATTGTTGGGCATAATGTTTGTCTTTCACATGCTACAGTTGTTGACATAAGTAGAAGAATATACGAGGTAAATATTTCACCTTTTTGGTGAAATTATACAATAAGATAGTTTGCTAAGAAGAAAACAAGAGTCGCCTGATGTGATTCGGGCGGTTGGGACCTAGTCACCTAGCGTAAAATCGGGTGGTTCGTAGTTCGCCATTGATAAAGAAAAGCATTGTGGATAGAAATGACGCATTCAATCCTCCAATTGGTCAAAAGACTTAGTCAGAGGTAGTTTCAATCTAAAATTTTGATAACCATCTAAGATTTACTATATGATTATTTTCCAAAAAAAAAAATTTGAAATTTGATTTTTTTAACCTTTAAATCTCACCATCTAAAAAATGGATAGTCTCTGTTCAATTTCGAGATATTATTTATTTCAAGCACATAGAGGGTGCAATTAAGGATTTTTATTTATTTATTTATTGAAATTAATCTATGGGTTGAAGACGCTACATCCCCATAATTTGGAGTTCTAAAATTAATTTTACCTGAGAAAATAAATAAACATTATACTCCCATGAAATGAAATATAATATCCTTTGGCTTACATTAGATGGGTTTTGGTGTTTGTGACCACTTTATAGGAAGGGGACTGCATACACTCGGTTTCTCTTATTTACTTGTTTCTCTTTTAACGGCATTTTATTGATTGTTGAAAAATGGTGCTGAAATAATTTTCTTATCAAAATTTAGAAGATGCAGTTTCTAAAAGGTTTTGGTTTTTTTTGAAAACAAAGTAAATCCTCCCCTCAAATGCTCTTTTGGAAAGCACTTTGGGCATCGGAAATCTCTATTATGGCTCTAAAATCAATTTCGATCACCGAGTATGAAAAACTTAACAAATTTAATGGTATAGATCTTGTGGATCCCTGAACATTTATTTTTAATGGATGGTCTAGATAATGTGTTACAATATACACTATTTTTAAGTTGTAAATCTTTTTTTTTTACAACCATAATGATCAAGGTCGAGATGATGGATTTGAGGCTTATCTGATGCCAGAACTACATTTTTTGGAGAGTTTTGATTTGGATTTGGATCTGAAACTCCACAACACCATCATCTCGACCTTGGTCATTATGATTGTGAAAATAAAAAGATTCACGACTAATTTTTCCCATTAGGATCTGGATTTGGATATGAAAAATATACATGGGATCCCGAACCAGACTTGATCTAGATCGAAAATATTCAGATCCGAATCCGAATCCAAACAGTATACATGGGATCCAGATTTAGATCCAATCGGATCCAAAAATATATTTTTATATATTCTTTTATATATAATGTAATATAAAATAATACTATATAACATAGGGAAATGTATCTATATGTAAAATAATTGGATCGGATTTGGATCGGATCCGCCTATGCATGAATTCGATCTGAATTACTCTTTGGATCTAAATTTTGGATCCGGATTCAACCTATCAGATCCAACTCTTGGATTTATACCAGGATCCGAGTAAGGTCGTAAATTGTGTTTCATATCCAAAATGGGTGAATTCTCAGCTCTATTTAATATGTCCGAGGGAATAAAATTTACTGTTTTCTCTGATCAAATCTACTGTATTCATGAGAGCTTGAAATTGGGACGTGGTTTACCTAACCAAGCGCTCAACCTGAAAAAAGGCAAAGCAACAACATTCACATCAATACGAAAAAAGTCACAACTTAGAGCTGCACACAGACCGTCCAACTTTTCTTTTCCTAGGATAGATCTAGGAACTCGAATATTTTTTCTTTTAGTTTTTTAAAGTAATAATTCGGTGCTTACAAAGTGGATCCCAAAATTTCAGATAAAAAAAATCCCGTGAAGAAGGATATTTGCCCAACAGAGTTCCAACTTCTAACTATTTTTTCAATTTTCTCTATTTTTTGAATGCTATAGATAGAATATTTCTATAGATAGAATATTTCCTTACCTTCACATCCTCTTCCACTTTAATCTAAACATCTCTTCTTTCTATAATGTCTCTCTCTTAAACCTCTCTCTTGCCGTGAGTTTAAGAGAGAGAGAGAAAAAGAGATGTTTAGATAGAAGGGAGAGAAGTTTAGATAAAAAGGACACAAATAGAAAGAGGTGTGTTTGGTCAAAAGGGGCTTATTTGAGTTCAAAAGATTAGAAGATACAATAATTTGAAGTCATATGTTGTCAAAAATATTTTGAAAGCTTGAGTCTCTTGATAAATGGTTTTTTAAAATAAGGTGTATGGAGAAATTTTCTCTTTAATTTTTTATTCCAACTCATAATCATGTATCTTACAAAAAAAAATTTTAAACTAAATAAAAAACAGTGGTAAATTGTAAAGCAATTCCTCTCCAACATATTTTGACAAATTTCCCGTTTCTATTATCCCCTTGCAGTAAGTCAGGCAAAGCAACAAGGGTCCATTGGAATCTCATTTGATGTGATGTGGTATGAACCCATGTCTAATTCCTTAGAGGACATCGCCGCAACTCAAAGAGGTCAAGATTTCCAATTCGGATGGTAATTAACCTGCCCATTTGACAGTTGTACTTTTCTCTTAAATTCTCTTGAAAATGTATACAATGAGACCATTTACTTTCCATACAAGGAGGTCACAATTGTCATTGGCCGTTAGATTTGATATCAGATGGTTGAAGATGTGTCAATGTTTGGGCACAAAGTCTAAAATAAGATTTTTCGGATGTTGCAATATACTTTCATCTATTGGATTTCATAGCGCGATTGGGACCTCCTTGTATAAAAATAAATAGTCTCATATTATAGAGTCCCATTAATTAAATAATAATTTAGAACATAATTTAAATTTTTGAGAAATATTGACTGGTAATTTATTTTTTAACTATTGCTTTAGTTTAAATAAATAAAATAACTCTAAAAGTGTAATAACAAATAAAGAGATAAAGAAACATAGAAATACAAGTGATTGATTAAGCTATCTTCATTTCAAAATCTCATAAGCATGTGGTACGTTGGTGAGTTTGTGCACACACGTGCTTATTTACATATGAGAGAGAGAGAGGGGGGTGTGATGAAAGTATTGTGTACCAAAAAAAAAAAAAGATCATGAAAATTTTTAAACAAGTGATAAAAATATTTAAATTTAAGTGAGCTCCTTGATCCGACTCAAGAGAGTCCGAGTTTGACCGAGAAAGTTTTGATAAGTAAAATTAAGAACTTATTTGAAACCTAGAGACTTGGGCGATTCCAGGGTATTTTGGCCCCAAATCGCTTGGCACCTGATTTGGTCTGGATAGGCTAATATTGGTTAAGCCATTTTCTAAACACTGGCTCAAACCTTTAAAAGCCCATGTCAGAACTCGAGCTTGCCAGGGTCCTAAGCCCGAGTTAGAGGCCGGCCTACAAAAACAGCATGCCACTTCCATATCTCCACAGTTTTACGCTGAATCTCTAGATCTATACATGCATGTGCATGTGTGTGTGCGTGTGCGTGTACGTGTACGTGCTATGTTGTGCTGATTTTCACTAGAGTGACATCACTATAGTGACAACAAATTTCGATGAACAAATTGCAAGTTCATGGATCCTTTGTTTTTTGGGGACTATCCGAGCTCAATGAAAACCCAGGTTGGAAGCCGTTTGCCACAATTCAGCAAACCCCAATCTGCTCTGATTAAGGGTTCCATAGACTTTGTGGGCATCAATCACTATGCAACTTATTATGCCCATAAAAACACCTCTAACATTATTGGTGTCCTTCTCAATGATTCCCTATTAGACTCTGGGGCTCTCACCCTACGTAATTCTCATCTATTTGGATTTCAATTGCTTCTTTAAAATTCAATAAATTGGATTAATTTAGCCTGATTTTGGAAATTTTAATTTGGATTTATTTTGGAAATTTTGATTTTGTTTTTTTAAAAAATTTGCCTTAGTTTTTGCAAAAAAGTGAAATTTGATCAGAGCGTATTTCACGAGGATGTGGTTGTATGAGGCAACACCTGAAATAACCATCTTGAAGATGGATTGAGGATCCAAAACACCTTTTGGTGACTTGTAGATCCATTTATGCCCTAACTATGGAAATTAAAACTCCAAAAATTGTGCAAATCTAGTGTGTATGTATAAAGACTTGAAATGGATGGTCCAGATGAAATGGTACAATATAAACTACTTTTTAAAGCTTGAAATCCATTTTTACCAGATCCATGATCATAGAAGTGGAAATGATTCATTTGTAGAGTTTCCAATGCTTTCGAAGGTGATTTTTTATGATCTAGAGGTGAACATGATGGATTTCCAGTGCTTTTACCCCTGAATTTTAGGTGTTGTCACAAGCAACCTCAGCCACACCAAAGCCTCATCAAATTTGATGGCTTTATCAATTTCAATTTTTTGTTCCCAAGTTTCCAATAACCCTATATTATGAGTGGGCAGTGCTGCTCATCTTTTGGCATTACTATTGTTGTTTTCCCTTTAAATCTTTCGAACTTCTTATTTTTGGCTTCTATGTGTATCTGTTACTCACTATTTCCTTTGATGCATTTACAGCTTTTAGAAATGGTCAACCCATTAGAGACAAGGAATGATTCCAGCTCAAACCTCGTTACTTCAATGAATATTATTAATACATAAAACAATTGGTATTGTAAAAATATTATATGCTTCCATGGTTGAGGAGCAAAATGTGCACTTGCTCTAGGAGTGAAATCAAAACCCTAGCTGGTACTTTGAAGCAGTGGTTTAAAAAACAGATTGGTACTCTAGATTGGGCATCCCAAGAACCCATCTAGATTGGTGAATCAACGGTTTGGATCGGGAATCGACCGAATCGATCGGATTCAACAATAAAAAAATCCAAAAAAAATATTCAAAATCATTATAAATGTTGTTTTTTAGGAATCCAATAAGAAATTAAGGTACTACATTATTAACTTTCATTTGTTTTCATTAATATGTGACTAATGAGATATTTTTTTCCTGTATGAACTTATATTAACCATTAAATCACAAAAAAAACAAAATCATAGAATTATCATGGATGCAATATATAATCATACATGGACTACAATAAAGAATGGATTAAATCGATAAAAAAATGGCCACTAAAATCTTGAATTGGCGGAAACACTAATCCACCAGAAAAACCCCAAACTATTACAACCTAACTAACTATAATCCAAACTTATTACAACCTAACTAACTATAATCCAAACTTATTACAACCTAACTAACTATAATATTATATATTGAAATTGAAATTGTTGGTTTACATTTTATAATTATTTTGCTATACAATAATAACAAATCCAAAATATCTTATAATATCATCTAATTTAAAATATATTATTGACAACTGTAAGAAAAAATAGTACATTACATAATTTATAATACAAAATTAATAAATAAAATATAAGATTTGGATATCAATGTAAAAATTATTAGAATACGTACCAATTTTCAAAATAACACTTTATTTTTTCAAAAATCTAATATAAAGGTTTCTAGAATAAATTTAGTGGAAGAGGTTGTTATGAGAGAGAGAGAGATTTCAAATGGCCTCATTGTATGAACCCTATCTTTAAATTAATATTCCTAAATTTATGTTAAAGACCATCATATTATAAAAATAAAAAATATAATTAGAACATTTATTCCAAGGTAAAAAAAAATCTAACAATAGGCATTCATTATAATTAGACTATTTATTTTTGGATAAAAAAAATTCTAACAGTAGGCATTCTTAGATGAGAGAGAGAAAAAGAGCTAATATGCTCCAAGCCTATATTGTATGGGTACAGTTGGCATACAGCTGCATTCGTAGCTGTAGAGGTAAGGTGGACCGTCAGATTTTATCATGGTATATAATTTTGATGTAAAATGTTCTTAGGATTATTTCAAAATCTATTTTTATATCTAATTATAAAACTTAAAATTTCAAAAATGATTGAAATCAAGTAGATTTATAAACGTATGAAAATCTTGAAAATGGACAGTGTAAATAATATATCGTAAAATGCACTATTTCTACGACTTAAAATCTTTTTATTTTTCATGGTCATACATCTCAATGTCGAGATGATCAATCAAAGGGTTTTTCAACATTAAAACTACCTTTTCCGATGGATTTTTGAGGTGCATCTGTAGTTTTGCATTATAAAGTTGCATCCTTAGGGACCATTTGGGTACCTGAAAATCATTACGTGACAATAGATTACAAGGAAATATGACATTTCCACTGTTTGGGTACACTTAATCGTAAGGAAATGGAAAGATATTACGCTAAATTTCCCCAAAAATTAGACCCCAAAAATCAAAAAATCCATTATGCACGGTGATAGGTGAAAATCTATTACGACGAGTAATTTTGGGAAATCTTTGGCGTGCGTTTTTGCCTATTCTATTCTTGATTAAAAAAATCTTCTAAGCCCTCTCTTTATAATATCTTGGTGATCCCTCCCTTTTTAAGCTTGTCCCCTTATCTAAAGGCATCAGCTCTCATATAAAAACAAAAAAAATAAAAATACAAATCAGTAATCAATAATAAATTACACCACACAAATCATAATAAAAGTTTCACACAACATAATGTGATCCCTCCCTTCTAGTTTACTAATCAAACTTCTTCCCATTTTTTAGCTCGTATTCTACAGATTTGAATTTAGTATCATAAGTTTATTTTTTATTTGAAATTACATAAAGAGACATTTGAAAGACTTCTATAAAAAATAAATAAAAATAAGTCTTATCATAATAAAATTATGTTATTCCAATCATATTGTTCCAATGATTTATCATGTTGAAACCAATGTCATGTTAGAAAACATGTGATTGCATATAAGTGCCAAAGGCACTTAAAATAAGTAGGAAATAGTGTCATGATTGTAAAATGGTACAAGTTATTATTTGAAAATCTTTTTAGAATGGTGATAATGTTATTATTAAAATTCTTTTTGGAATGGTGTGATGATGATTTTAATTCAGTATTTTAGTGGAATTTTGTGACAAAAGAGAAGGAAATGATAATTATGCATTTTAGTGAAATTTTGTGACAAAAAGGAAAGAAATGATAGTTTATAGGCACATGCTAGTAAAATGTTGGTAATGCATTTCCTATATTTCTTCCAGACATAGCCAAACAATAACAATGTATTTCCCAAGTAGCATCTAAATATTACCCAAACAGTAACAATTTATTTACAGGTAATGTATTACGAAATATATTTCCAAGTATCCAAACGGCCCCTTATATAAACTTTTTCTATTATATTACCTTTACATGTCTAATTTGAGCTTACAATAATTGCAGCTCAAATTGCATCTTTATATAAACTTTTTCCATATTATATTACTTTTACATATCTAATATAAGCTTACAATAATCGCAGCTCAAATGCATTTATTTTTTTTGACAAGCAAAATAAGAAGATGGCGCTGCCCAGGCTCAGGCCAAGTACCTTCAATGTGTAAGAAAGACGTGATAACCAACTACACCAAATGCCTACTTGTTGTATTATTCACATGAATAAAAGCCTGAAAGCCTTTATTGTATTGCCTTTGAATCACAATAAGTACCATGCTCAAATCCCACATCAAAAAAATGAAAGAAGTTTGACGTGAATAAAACCTTCCTCAGTACTACACACATTGCATGCTTGAAAAGCATGATGAAGCATGAGGCAGTGTGCCCAAGGATACGTGGCGCTAGGGGCTCATGGTTGATGGAGACATATGTCGCCATGTGATTGTTTCCATTTTTATTGAAAATGATAAAAATGCCTATTGTTCCCATTTTTATTGAAAATGATGAAAATGCCCTCGACCCGGCCGGATTCCGTTTTATAGCTGGATCTGAAACAGTCCAGCCGATACCCGATCCGAATCACGACACATGTGGTGATGTGATTGTTCCCATTTTTATTGAAAATGATAAAAATGCCCTCGACACGGCCGGATTCCGTTTTATAGCTGGATCTTGAACAGTCCAGCCGATACCCGATCTTAATCGCTCGGTTCCAGATTGGATCGGTGTTTTTTTGAACCCCCAAATTTCGGTGTTTTTTGAACCCCCAAATTTGGTGATATGAGCTGCCTAATTTGGCTACCAACCTAAGAAAAAAAAAAAAGAAAAGAAAAAGAATATACGATACGCACCTTAGAACTGCATGAAAAGCTTCACATTGAGGACTGCAAACAAATTGTCTAAATGGTCTGATCAAAATGATTAGCACTTAAAAACTGTTTCTTTTAATTTTATAACACTAATATGGTTATTTAAAGGAAAGTATATAATGAAATCATTTACCTTTGATATAAGGTGGTTATAGTTAATCTTGACAATTGGATGTGAAATTGGTTGACTGCTTTTGTTTCATTGACCATGTTTAAAGTTCAAAAGAATTTTTTCAAACTTTGTCACACACTCAAGCTATCAGATTTCCCATCATATGGATATAAGTAAGTGTGACCTCCCTATACCAAAAGATAAATAGTCTCATTGTATACAAGAGCCTAAGGTCATTGACCCTAGGAAGCATATCTAAATTCTGCTCCCAAGGGAACAAAATGTACATTTGCTCCCTTGGACCAAGACCTTCATATTATTATTGCTACTTCTACTCATTCATTCGATGATAATGATGATGGTGATATTGATAATGGAGCTAACAGTGATATTAGAAAAGGGGATGTACTTGATGTCTTAGGAGACACAATTGTTAATCTGCGTCCGCGATGTACCAAATGTCCATTGGGTCAATGCAGGTAAAAAATGGCAACTTTAAAGTTGATTATCAGATGGAAGACGTATGTACATCATTTAACTGGAGTAGGAGGTAGAATTCTAAGATACATTAAAGGCTTTCGCCATAAAACTTAAATAAACATTTGAAATATATAGTTTATATGTTTATTAAAGTGTCAAACACGAGTTTTTGGCATTCATGACGTATCGGCACATGCTCAAAATATTAGATATATGTGTTCCAATTGCATAGCTCCATTCAAATTAACAAGTAGGCCATGAGCACTGGTGTCTTAAAAAGCGAAAAGTATACACTTATCTTTAGTACAAGGTGATCACAATTAATGTTGACCAGTAAAATGTGAAATTGGGTGATTACATGTATTGCATTAACTAAGCTTAAAATTCAAAATAATTTTTTTCAAACTTTGTGGCACACCTAGGCTTTCAGATTTACAACGGATGGTTATAAGTAATTGTATCCTCCTTGTACCAAAGGTAAATAATTTCATTGTATACAATCCCTTTAAAATATTTATTATTTTTTTACCTTGTGTGTTTATAAGGATAGATGATCCAGACAATTCCCTAATTCCCATCAAGGACACGTTGAAGGATGAGAAGAGGATCAAATACCATAATGACTACCTCACAAATTTGCTGGCTTCCATGAGGTACGTTGCTTTATTGACTTGTGAAATTCCATTATTTTTCAATTTGAATTGCAAAATTTTGTACTTTTTCCCTTTTAATTTTGGGAGAATCAAGGCTAAATAAAGGTGGCAATGGACCCGACCAGACTCGAGACCCGGTGGGTAGACCTGACCTCCGGTTCGAGTATAAGTCCAAATTTTTCGGGTCTGGGTCCAAAACCTAGACCCAAATACTATTCGGGTTCAAATCTAGCCCGACCCATTATCACTCCTAGGGCTAAAATTTTGGCATATATAAATTTCAAAATTACGCTCGTTATGAGTAACCAATGTGTACTTTGTCGACTTTTCTATTTGTACAACCCATGAAGTCATTGTGTTACATGAGTTGCCTAATGCGAAGAAAATATGGCAATCATTTAAACTTTTAAATTGTATTTTACAATATTAGACCATTTACAAGGCTGTAAGGTCCACCCACTACTTTCTGTAATCTAAAACTTTTAAATTGTTATCATTTAAATCTAATATCCCTCGCCCCCCCCCCCCCCCCCCCCCCCCCCTCCACCTCAAATTTAAATCTCATAATCCATGGCTTTTGTTGACCCCCTTCCTAATTTGGAAAGGTAGATTGTGCATCAGGGGACGCACTTCTACAGTAGCCTTCCCTTAGCCATGTAACATCCATCATGGAGACGGATGCTGGAAAATGGTAGCTCCAAAAAGTTTGAAATCAATAGTGTTAAAATTATGTTAAAAAAATTATTTTTTGTGTTTTTAATTTTCCTTTTTTTAAGTTACTACTTGTCATTGTTGAGATTATACATTCCTCAAAATTTTGAATCTAAAATCTGTATCTAAAATGGATTTTAGAGGGAGGACTCATTAAAAAAGGTGACTCCGTTGACTCATAGAAACCTTGTCCTCTTAATTTTGGAAAAAGTTCATATAATTGCGATGCTCTAAAGAATCAAATTAGGGTAGATCTCAAAAATTTCACTAGAAGAGGTTGTTTTGATGCTCAAATATTCTCAAATTGATCATCTTGACCTCAAGAAGTAGAGACATGAGAAAAAAAAATGATTTCATGTTTTAGAATTAGTGTATCTTGTAATGCATTTCTTTACCGTCAATTTTCAAGTTTTCATAGATATGCTCAATCTATATTATTTTTTAAGCTTAAAATTTTATAATTAAAGTTAAAAATATGTTTTAAAGCTATCACAAAGATTTCCAGTTTTGAAAACACATTTATCGATACTATTTAAAGGTGCACGTTACTTTCATTGTTTAGAGTTTCGACTCTATAGAATCCACACTTTAATTTTTGCGTAGAACATGAAAAATGTTTCCAAATTTGGTACAAAATACTTTGAAATTCCATAAGCTTCCAAACTTTGACAATTCCAATTTTACGAGGATGGATGCATTATAAAGGGGTATTTTGTGTGGTCTCTCTTGGACAATTGGGAATGGGCGGCCAGATTTACTTTGAGATTCGGCCTCTACCTCATAGATTATAATGATAAGCTCAAGCGATATCTAAAGGACTATATTCAATGGTTCAAAAACTTCTTAAAATGATAATGCAATTATGTTTGTCTCAAAAAGGCATATAATAAAACTGTTTACTTTTTGGTACAAAACGGTTATAATCGCCTGTAACACTCGCATACGAAATCATGCAACTGAGGGTGCACTATTGACTCGTGCTCAAAATCCGAGGAAGTAGTCCTCAAATTTGAGGGTGCACTATTGACTCGTGCTCAAAATCCGAGAAAATAGTCCTTAAATTTTCTGTCGACAAATACCACAATCTAGCGATCCAAATTCACGCTACAAGACTCATGACTTTTGCGATATGAAAAGTATAAGTCACATCATACAATCTCTTTTTTTGTATTATTATTTCGATGTATCTCATCATTATTTTTGTATTTTTATTTCAATGTTTTTAAAGATCCATTGTCTTTTGACCATACCGAGTTTCTATATATTGAATTTTATCCAAAAGATTAATGGTTAATAAGAATAAAAAAAATTGTAGGTACCTTCAATTTAGACTTTTTAAACAACCTCTCCCCAACCAACTTTTTTATCGCAACTTTTACCCCAAAACATACTTTTTTGACAAATACCCCACAGTCAAAACTCATATTTATTTGGATGAAGATACCCTTATCCGTACAAACTCGCGTCACATCCCCGTAGGATGCGTAATGACCAAAGCTTAAGTGTCGGGCCGCAGTAAAAAATTGTCGGACCGTTACAATAAAGCCACTGCCGTACCCCAATGCACAGCTACCGGACCGCATGAAAAATATGTTGGACCGATGTAAAAGAGTGCTGGACAGATATCACCTTGTGCCAGACCGAGCTAAAATCACAATCGGACCCATTGAATATTTTTCAAATCGAAGGCACCTTGTGCCTAACCACGTGCACACTATACCAGCAAAGAATACAATGCTGGACTGGCAGTTGGAAGTGCCAGACCGACAGTTGGAAGTATTGAACCGACTGCACCTCATGTTGGGAATGTGACACGAGCTTGTACGGATAAAGGTATTTTGGTCTAAATAAATGACTTTTTAATTGGAGGGTATTTGTAAGAAAAAAAGATTTTGAAATAAAAGTTACGAAATAAAATTGGTTGGGAGGGAAGTTGTCTAGAAAGTCCAAAGTAGGGGTATCTGTAATTTTCCCATAAGAATATCCATATCCTAAATATTTGTGAAACTCCTTCGACGTCTTTTAAAACTCGAAACAGTTAGGTGAGTTGTCAGGTTCAATTTTTTTTGTTTTTTTTGAGAAAACTACAACTGTTGTATACTCTACACCGCATCCTCCAACAAGCCATTCGGCCCTATAGGTTCTCCACGGTACAAAAAGAATTCTATACTTGAGGATACTTAAAATATCCGAGATGCCTTTATGAATACATCAACACATATTTCTCCGTCCTTTCATAAGTCTTCAACAATCCTTGTGCGTTGCTCCCTGCCCTTCCTTGCCTGAGTAGCAACATCAGCTGCAGGATCATGCTTCCTCCTGTTAGTGGTAGCGGTTGCCCATTCCTTCAAGGTACATGCATCATGGGCAGTATGTTGGCCATGCTATCTGTTGTCGGTTGCATTTTCTTCGTTGAGCTCTTGTTGGAAGCTAAGAGCGTTGCTTCTTTTCCCGAGAGGATAATGTCGTCAGATGAGGAAGACTTGAACTCCTCATCACGCCCCAAGTCCACCACCGGCACAGATGTGCTAGGGGTATGAACTGCTGCTGTGTCGGCACCTTCTTCATTAGTATCATGGGAAGGGCCTTGAGTGACTTGGTGGTCATGCCTATTCAAAGTGACGCCACCTCCCCCTAATGCATCCCTTCCATCAGTGACCCCAGTGCCAAATATGGTCTCTAAGACCTTGAAGTATAAAGGTAAAGTCTTGCCATTGTATCTTTTTACAAAACTATTCTTTTGTAAATAAAACATATGCATGTATTCAATTTGTGGGAACATTGCACTGAAACTTGCATAACTACATACAAATAGACAATGAAAAGGTTTTCAACTCACCACTGTATACTGAGCCCATAGGACTGGTTCACCAGTCTCCATATTTCTCCCATAATCAAACCCAAAACCAGATTGTGATAAAGTTTTACTTCCATGAACTTGGTCCTAGCAGTTATACTCATGCAAACGATGGAGTGTTTTTTAAAAGAAAAGTTTTGAAATAAAAGTTTTAAGATTTTTATTTCTTTTTAATTTTTTTTAAATGTGGGTCTTACAGTTTAACCACTTGTGACCCCTTTGGTAGACCCTATATGAGTGTGTCGGCTCCTTGCTTGAATCTTCAGGACGAGGAATCATCAAGTATTTCATTATCTTCCAACCTCAACTCTTGTATTTCAATTCAAAGGAGAGTTCTTTGGAGTTTTCAAGCAAAACATAGTTTTGAAAATACAGGATACTGCCCCTGGGTGTTTAGAGTCTCTTTGGATTTCCGATTTAGTTCCTCCACCATTCACCTTTCAAAGTCTAGATGATCAATATCCTTAACAAAGTTCCAACAGACTAATGCTTATTGATTTTTCTTTTGACACTATTCTGACTCAGGATGAAGGAAGAGAAGATGTTTACATATAAAAGACTTTAGAGAATAGAAGGAAAGGAGAAAACTTCTTCTTTTTCATCACTTCCAGCATTTCGGACGTTCAGCCTGGTAGCCATTTTTCCAACACATGGGGTTCCTTTTAGATTTTAAGCCCAAATGATTTCTTCTTTTTTTTTCCTTTTTATTTCTCCCCTGGGTCCCTTTCGGGTGTTCAGCCCAGCAGATTTTATTTTATTTTATTTTTTGAAGAAGAAAATGACGATAAAAGAAGAGGAGGAGGAAGAAGAAGAGTCAACGGTGTTTTTTTTTTTTTTTTGGCATTTCGCTTTAAGACTATGTAAGGATTTGATCATCTTTCCCTTATCCAAGTAGCAGGGAGGTTCTAATATCAGCCATCCTCTGATTTCCCTTGCCCCAAGTTGGCATCGAATATTTCTTTGACAATGGTCATCGAGCTCCCTTTGGATTTATCTATTGAATTGCCCCACTTGATCCTTGATTTTGGGACTAATAATTACTCTTAGTTTCCTAATCCCTTACATGGATGGATAAGCTCATTAGTTATTCCCCGTTAATAGGATAATTTGTATTACTCATTAAGCGTTAATGCCTTTTGAAGTTTGAGGCGTGAATGCCCTATTTGGTTTCTTGCAAGGGGTGATCACTCACCCAACTCCTTTTTTATTTTTTTTTCATTGAAGAGTTTTTGCTCTTCGGAGGTTAACTCCGTAGTAGGCTCCTCCTTAGTGCTCGAGCTTGGAGGAGATTCTCGCAGGAGAAGAGTGACTAAGTTAACATTGGATGACCTTATGGCACGTTGGGAGTCTTCAAACAAGGGCTCAATCTCATTAACTGCCCTTGTTGTGCCCTCTTCATGAGAGGAGATTAACTCTATTTAGTAGTTTGATGGGGTTGCCCCTGCAGGGCTTTCTGTTCTGTTAGGAACTTGTTTTTCATGATATGAACTTTTGTGATATGGGTGTACCCCAGTTATCGAAGTTGTGCTCTTGCCCTAGTTAAGCTCTAGAAATCTCTCCTCTTGAGGAGGTGACCCAATTTGGTCACCATATGGGTAGATCATTTAGGAAGTCTTGTGAAGACGGCCCAGGTGGGCCTCTTAGAATTTTTAGAAGGTCAACTTCTTTTGATAGTTGAGGCAGTAAGTCTCCTTGAAGAATTTTCTCATCTGCCTTCTCTTGAGTTATTCTCCCGGAATTAAGGTTTTCTTGTCACCATGAGTTTGGAACTCCACAGTTTCTTAGTCTTGGTTAAGCTTATGCTCGAGTTCACCTTGCTTTTGCGAGTTTGATTCATTATCATACATGTGTGATTCATTTATTATGTGAATTTAGAAGTACAGGTTAAAGGGATCATCTGCCCTAGTTTGATTACCGATGATGGGGACTTCTTGTACCTCTTTCGAGACTACATCGTGGAGTGGAATTCCACATGTGATGACCCTTTCTCGTATGTTTTTTGGGTTAACTCCTGGGTGAGCTTATGCTCGTTTTGTTTTTCATCTACTAGACTGTCCAATTGATTTCTTCTTGTGCTCCAAGGCCATTGTAGCTGTTTTTCAGGTTTGTGTGCAGTTTGTGATTCTTCTGAGTTAATCAGGTTGACATCAGAACTGTTTGTCTAGACATCTAAAGTTTATATTTTTTCTCTACTAAGCACCTCTTTCTTTTTAACACTTATCGTATCGTTATCAATGAGGTCCTGAACTCTATGCCTGAAAGCTCGACATTCTTCAGTATTATGAGCATAATTTTGATGCCACTCACACCATCGAGATGTATCGCCTCCATGGAAGGGAAGAATCCTGGCTACTATAGGTAATTCTATGAGCCTTGCCTTAAGCAACATCTTAATGACATCGATCATAAGCTCATTAATGGGAGTGAATTCCCTTGGTGTGGAAGTCTGCATTCTCCATGTGGTAAAGTAAGTTTTAGTCCTTTCTTTTGAATGGTTTGTAGAAGGGTTGCTTTTCTTGATTATGTTCACCTCTCCTTCTTGAGAGGGTCTTTCGCCAGTCGAGTTATCAAAGACTATAGCCTCATCCTCCTTAGCCCGTTCATAATGCGCTACTTTCTCAAGTATAAGGTCAAACGAGTAAGGAACCGCCCCATTGCTGAAGAACATGACATATTCTGAAGTCATGTTCTCTAATGTCATTCTTACCTTCACAGATTTAGGGAGTGGGGTTTCGACGACTCGTGTAGCGGTCTCTCTGAATCTTGTTATAAATTCAAAGGGAGACTCGTTCGACTTTTATTTGGTGGATGTTAGCTCACCAAGGGTAACGCGTCTGGGCCCTGCCTGAATATTTCGTCAGAAGTTGCTTGAGGGTTATCCTTCATGAATCTTTGGTGCCACATCAAAGGAACCTCTAATAAGTCATGCGAAAACATGACCTTAAGTTGGTTGGGTAAGTCTCGCAACATATGGATCATTAATAAGTAGGTGTTGATGTGTGCCTCAGGATCCTCTTTCCCAAAAAATTTGTTTATGAATTGTGGCATCACAAACGTTACTGGTAGATCTTCTAGGTGTCCTAGAGTTTCTTGTACATAGGTTTTAGGAGCTGAGAAGTCTCATAATCTCATTTCTCTAAAGAGTCTTGGAGGCATTTCATGTAGGTGAATTGAGACGTCGTTATAACCGTGACCTTGCTCGGCTGCATGGTCTGTTGAACCTGGATTTGTGGTATGTGGCTTGTATAGACTGGCTTTCCCATGTAGCGGGTTGCCCCAAGGATTGAGCCTAAGGACTATGTTGAACTTAGTGTGCCAGTTGTCGGCCTACAGATTCACTCGAATTGAATTGGGTAAGAACAGACCCATTACTCGGAGTTTGCACTACTTGGCCGCAAGAAGGCCTGCAGGTTAGAATAACCACTTGATTAGGATGGACGACTCAAGCTGCTATGATGACTAGACCTCTGACCTTTGACAGTGAAGTTCGCTTGTCCTTGACCTTGACTGGATGATATAACCCTAGGGTTACGATATTCTCTTGCCCCAACACTGGACTGAAAGAGTGCAGGGAGGTCATAACTCGATTGAATTGGCAGGCTAGCACCTCTAAGGTTATCATGGTTTGAGCCAAGTAGTTGGCATGGTTTATAGCATGAGCTTCTGACCTAACCTGCTTGGATTGACTACATTAGACGGTGTACCCTCGGTTCAACAGGTCTTTAAACAATACGTGCACCTTATGATTGTCTTGATACCGAGTTAGGTCAAAATTTTGACTTTTACTGGTGCTGGGTTGCTTGGGTAGACTTTCTCTAGCTGTGTGTGAACCCACTTGCCCCCTAACTGGCTGATTACTAAGACTAGAATGTAACTAGCTGATTACTAAGACTAGAATGCTGGGCTGCTAATTGAACATTAGGGTTAACCCAGCTGGGATTGACTGACTCATACATCTAGACCGGGGTCTTACTCTTGGTGTGCCAACTAGATTTGAGGCTAACCGCCATGTCATGGAGGATTGCCCCTTGCCTAACCCCTTGACTGTTTAGGGTATTACGGCACTATTAACCTGATGGCTCGTGGCTTCCAAATGATTGCCTTGAGGGCGCTTGGACGGCTAGATATGGTTCCATATGGGTTGAGACTCGATTCACTAACACGAGTGCTTTGGATTTGCGAGGGAGCACTATGACGATGCCTCTCGGACTGACTAGGTTCTTTAGATCTAGACTGGGTTGAAACCATAGGGTTGGACCTTGCTTTGCTTTGATCCTTGGTCATAACTCCTAAACTTGTGCTAGGCTAGAAAGGTTAGACCTAGCTTGGGCATGGACTTAGATTAGGCTTGATGGACTTATGTTTGAATCCCAAATAGAGGTGAGCCCAGTCTAAGTCTAGGAACAACTCTGAATCTAGACCTAAGAAAAGACCAGACTTGATGGATCTTGCTATACTCGATTGGTTTCAATTTGAACCTTAAGTTAAGATGAACCTAGTCTAGTTCTAGAGGAATCTCTATACTTAGACCTAGGCTAGGACCGAGACTGAGATCTGAACTAGATGGGTACGAGTCTTGGCTCGGACCGAGGAGGCACCTAGGCTTGAACCTAAGCGTGAACCCGGTTCGAACCTGGACTAGGCTAGCCACAAGCTTGAGTTTGAACTTAGAGGGTTGGTTAACAGACCGGTTGTTGACCCGAATTGGATGAAGGTTAGGTTAAGCACGAGCCTTGGCTTTGACCAAAAGGGGGCCTAGGTTTGCACCTAGGTGTAAACCTGATTCGGACTTGGGCTAGGCAAGGCACAAGTTTGGAGTTAGACCCAGAAGGTTTTGAAAATCAAACTGGGTGTGGACCCGGACGGGATCAAGGTTGTGTTACCAAAAGGGGGCTTTGGTTCGGACCTGGGCTAGGCTAGCTACAAGACTGGACTGAGATACAAAAAGTTTCAGCTCGGACTAAAAGAGGATCCGGACTAAGATCTAGGACTAATCAATCGAGATATGCAAACAATGCACTCGAAAACTTTGCCTTAAACTATAAGTAAGCTCGGTCTGAGTGGGTTCCTTACTATTGGAATGCGGTTAGGCTGAGTAGGTCCCCACATAGGTCCTGGCCTCCTGTTATGGAAATCAACCAAGTCCTACTATGTGTGGAGTTGCTTTGAGCCTAGGGATTATGGAGGGGCGCTCACAGTTAAAGTTACATAAATCTCAACCTCCTCGGCTCTCAATGCTATCTTTCCCTCACGACCGTTAGTGCAGGATTTTTGGAGTTTTCAAAAAATTTGTTGGTTTCCCGAGCTTCCCCAGTCCGTTGTGTGCAAGAGTGTGTAAAGAATCTTGCAAGTGAAAAGAAAAATAGCAAACAGGAAAACACACAATGCAAGAAAAAAAAAGGAGTGAGCACTTGGCACAAATTGTGCCAAGTGAGGTGTGCTTCAGGTCAGGTTTTTGACCGACAAAAAGCATAGTCAGATGTGCGGGTAAGCAACGCCCAAGAAGGTATACAATTAATAAAAGTGGAACCAGACACAACCCGTGCCTAGTTGAGCGTGCCCCAAGTCAAGGGTGACTCGATCAGGGCACAATTAGATAGAGAGTGCAGGTGACCCTAAATTTTATTTATTTATTTTTTAATGAAAATAGAAAGTAGTGGCAACTATCGAATTACAAGAAAATAAATGAAAAATAGAATTATTATTTTTTTGACAAAAATTTTTCTTGTTTTGGAAAGAGGGAGAGGCCAAAGTTGAATTTTATTTTTTATGAGAAGATTCTTTATTTATTTATTTTTCTGTGAAAATGAAATGACATACAAAAAAAACTTTTATAGAAAAATTGATTTTTTTTTTTTAAACCAAAGAAGCTTTAAAAGTTGTTTTTTCTATCTTGCAAAGCAAATTTTTCTTTTCCAAAAATGAAAAATGCCTCAAAATTTTTATTTTTATTTTTTGAAAGCAAGATAGCATTTTGCCTAATTTTCAGATATGAGAAATGCCTTTAAAAAAAAAAAAAAAAAATTGAAAACAAGATTGCCTTTAAAAGATTTCTTTTGTTTTTTTAGACAAAGATGCCTAAAACATTTGCTGATTTTTTTTTTTTTTTTAGGAAAGTGATTTTTTATTTTAAAAACTAGCTAAAGATACCTTTTTTTTAGTGGATAAGAAAGATGGCCTCAAACACCCACTCTTTTTCTCTCCCTTCCCCATTGTCTCTCCCTATTTTCTCTCAATCTCCCTTCCCTGTCCATCTCTAGCTAACTCTTTTATAAATTTCCTCTCAAGGGATTAGTTGCTATCTAAGTAAATCTCCTCTCAAGGAAAGAGTTTCTATCTATTCCCCAAAGTTCTCTTAACAACTCACACACCTCATCCCACTTAACTTAAAGTCACCTATTATTGATATGAAGAACTATGCCATGAATACCAAAGAAGAAAAATTATTCCATGAATATCAAAAAAAGATTAAAGCAGAAGAGACCAAAGAATGTTTTTGAACGTGAATACCAACGGTTAACAATTAACCCAAAGCGTTAACTATGGAATATCTCCAAAAAGAAAGCTCTACCTCTTAATAAAAAACTCTGCTTCTTTTAGTAAGATAAAAGAAAATGAATAAACAACAAGGAAACCTTACGAGGAAATAAAAGAAGACAACAACAAACTAAAACAAACAAGGAAACTAAAGTCAGAATCCCAAAAGAAAATATTTATGCCCTTCTCTCTCTTTCTCTCGGTCTAAAACTCACAAAAGTTCAAGGAGATGAAAATAAAATAGAAAACATTGAAATCTGAAAATTTCTAGCCATAAACAAAGACACGCAGTCCCTCGAAAGAAAATTATTTGGAATAGATCCAAGCCCTTAACAAGTTGGAGTAGGTGGAGAGAGAAGAAAATAGGAAGTTGAGTAGCCTCTTTTAATAGAGATAATCACGAACCCAAAACAACTTTTTAGAAGTAGAAAAGAAACAGACGCATAAACATAAACATGCTCTTATCACAAAATTCAATGAGTAATCCTCTTTCTTTTTTTCTTTTTTTTCTACTTACAAACAAATATAATAATAAATGAATAAATAATGAAAAGAAATACTAACGGAAAAAGGTAACCAAAACAAGGCATATGGACAATTAAGAAATATTAAATCTTATGGAGTGATAGCACCACTTATGCACAAGGCATATGGACAATTGACCATTCATATATAAATTTGTTACAATGTATCTACAATGATAACCGTTCATAGTACCATGTTAACTATTTTGTTTACAGTGCAAATCAGATAGTCTTCATAGGAAGATCCATCAGATCCATACTACAAACTGATTTTAAAAAAGTGATAGAGAGTGGGGAAAATCAAATTCTGATTTGAGGCTAGATCTACTCAGAAATGAGTAGATTCGCTCTCAGATCAATAGCAGAGTCAGCATCAATCCAAAAAGCAGGAAAGAATAAAATAAACATAAAATCCTAGATGTAATAAAATAACTAAAAAAATAAAAGAAAAAAAGAATGAGAAAAATACCTGGCCAGGCCAGTTGGCCCTGCAAACCCGAGGCTTTAAAACCTTGCCCATATCAAGACCGGCTGAGTTTATGCCGTGTGTCCTCTTTTGTCTCTCTTCAAGTTTTGACCAAGCCTTGGCTTGGTTGGATTTCTTGATCTAAGGGTGGTTTAGAGCTAGGGTTTTCCTAGGTCTTAGGTTTGCTAACCGGCTTTTTCTCTCTCTGGGCTCTCTATCTTTCTCTCTGTCCCTCTCTTTCTTTTTCTCTGAGCTCTCTCTCTCTAAGATTTCTTTTTTCTAGTTTCTTTCTCTCTCTAGATTTTCTAGCCTCCCATATCCCACCTCTCTCTCCCATCTCTTCCCTTTCTCTCCCCCTTAGCATTCCTTTTCTTATAGACCTAAAAGGGATGTAGATTAGATAACTATTAAGAACTATGAGATTTTTAGGTGTAGAATGGATAACTACTAAAACCATGGGTGTGGAATGGATAACTTCTAAAACCTATGGGATTTACTAGGTGTAGATGACTAACTACTAAAAACTATGAGATTTGCTAGGTGTGGATCATAGGATTGGGACCATGGATTATGGTGGTCTATGGTTTAGGGGCCTTCTAAAATAGTGTGGTCCTAGGTTTTTCTAAGATTAGGAAAATCATGGAATTTTATCAATTTTAAAAATAGGGTGTCTACAGATTTATATCAATGTATGGGAAAGGCAAACAGTTCTAATCCCATTTCTTATTTCTATAGCTATTGTTTCACATTAGTGGAGCAGATAATGATATCAAAATCAGACAAAAAATAGGTGTGTTAAACACTGCTACATATTCAGCAGCATATGACCAATTATCTCATACATTTAGGATTTGACTCAAATAATGAGATCAAATGATGTTTGATCCACTTATGCAAACCAATGGCATTCTAAGTAAGCCAATGACATCATAATGATATCAAAATAATATCAAAATCAGATAACAAATAGTGTGTTAAACACTGCAGCATATTCAGCAACATATGACCAATTACCACATGCATTTAGCACCATGATTTGACTCAAAATAAGATCAAATGATGCTTGCTCTACTTCTGCAAACTAATGACATTCTAAAAGAGCCAATAACATCATAATGATATCAAAATCAGATAAAAACAATGTGTTAAATACTGCTGCATATTCAACAGCATATGACTAATTATCACACGCATTTAGCACCAATATTTGGCTCAGAAAATGAGATCAAATGATGTTTGAGCTACTTCTGCAAACCAATGACAGTCTAAGCTAGCCAACGACATCAAAATCAGATAACAAAATAGTGTGTTAAGCACTTCTGCATATTCAATGGCATATGACCAATTATCACACGCATTTAGCACCAAGATTTTACTCAAAATGAGATCAAATTATGCTCTATCTATTTCTGCAAACCAACAATATTCTAAGCAAGCCAATGACATCATAATGATATCAAAATCAGATAAAAACCAATTTGTTAAACATTGCTACATATTCGACAACATATGACCAATTATCACACGCATTTAGCACTATGATTTGATTCAAAATGATATCAAATGATGCTTGATCTACTATTTCAAACCAATGACATTTTAAGCAAGCCAATAGCATCATAATGATATCACAATTAGATAAAAAATAATGTGCTAAGCACTATTGCATATTCAGGAGCATGTGGCCAATTATCACACACATTCAACACCAAGATTTGACTCAAAATGAGATCAAATGGTGCTTGATCTACTTCTGCAAACCAATAAAATTCTAAACAAGTCAATAACATCATAATGATATCAAAATCAGATAAAATAGTGTGTTAAACACTGATGCATATTCATCAGCATATGTCCAATTATTACACACAATGAGCACCAAGATTTGACTCAAAATGAGATCAAATGATGCTTGATCTACTTCCACAAACCAATGACACTCTAAGCAAGCCAATAACATCATAATGATATCAAAATCAGATAAACAATAGTGTGTTAAACATTACTGCATATTCAGTAGCATATGGACAAATCACTCACATTCAGCAACTCAAAATAAGAACAAATAGAGCTTGATCTACTTCTGCAAACCAATGACATTCTAAGCAATCTTATAACAACATAATATATCAAAATCAGCTAAAGAATAGTGTGTTAAACGCTACTACATATTCAGCAGCATATGGCCAATTATCACACACATTGAGCATCAAGATTTGACTCGAAATGAGATCAAATGATGCTTGATCTACTTCTGCAAACCAATAACATTCTAAGCAAGCCAATGGCACAGTAATAATATCAAAAAAAAAAAAAAAAACAGTATGTGAAACATTGCTGCATATTCAACAGCATATGGCCAATTATCACTCACATTGAGCACAAGATTTGACTCAAAAAATGAATGAAGAGAGAGAGAGTCAGTTGCATAGTTCAGAATAAAGGTACAAACCAGTAGGATAATGAAATCTTCGTCAAGAAGCTCCGCGAGCGCATAGACAGGTATATATATATATCTATATCTCACACATGTTTGCTCTTCCTATCTAATGGTGGTTGGCTTTGGCTTTGGCTTTGCAGAGTGAATATAACATTGCCGGAGGTTGAGA
This sequence comes from Amborella trichopoda, assembly GCF_054954075.1. Taxonomy (NCBI): domain Eukaryota; kingdom Viridiplantae; phylum Streptophyta; class Magnoliopsida; order Amborellales; family Amborellaceae; genus Amborella; species Amborella trichopoda. The sequence continues at coordinate 4,785,909 of NC_142347.1, read as the reverse complement.
TCAGATATGAGCAACTCAGGGTGGACGCAGAGGCTTACTTGGGAGGGAGGGCTTTGCCCACTCTCCTCAATGCCACCCATAACACCCTTGAGGTGCCTACTCTCTCTACTACATGATTGTATTGGGATCCTACAGCAACTACTATATTTGAAAAGAAATATACAGAGAAAATACATTCGAACTTAAAAATCCTTGAATTCTTAAATTGTTCTCTTGAGAGACCTATAATGGCCTTAATAATTGAAAAGAAAAAGTATATAAAGCGACCATATATTTTTAATACAAAGAGGTCAGAATCACTCTCATATGTCAGATTTTAAATGCAGTGATTATAAGCGTGTCTTGGACTAGACTTCACGTTAAAAAAAAAAAAAATATGACATCCAAATTGACATCTAATAACTAGGAGTAATTATGGATTCCTCGAATGGTCTCACTTCAAACAATCGTGACCAAAAAAACCATTGGAATCACCTAAGAAAACATACAACTTTCTGCAATACCTGTGCTTTCAATTTAATATTCACTTAAGAGAGACATGTTGTTGGCAGAGCTTTATGAGTTTCCTGAAGTTGCTCAAGAGCAAGAAAAAGCCCGTGACAATTCTCAAGGGAATTACCGGCGTGATAAAACCCGGAAGGTGGATAGACAAAACTACTTCTCTCTCTCTTTCTCCCTCTCTCTCTCTCTCTCAAACAATGTGTGTTGGTCTGATGACAGGATGACCCTGCTACTAGGCCCTCCAGGGGCTGGACAGACCACCCTCCTCTTGGCTCTCGCAGGAAAATTGGACAAAAGCCTCAAGGTGGGTTTACTCTTCCTACAATTTCATCTTCAAAATTTGGCACTTTTTAGAGAGAAAAAGAGAGAAACTTCAGTTCTTTGGGTGCGTTTTGACAGGTTTCGGGCAAGGTGACGTACAATGGGCACAGTATGAGGGAGTTTGTGCCGCAGAGGACGTCGGTGTACATCAGCCAAAACGATCTGCACATTGGAGAGAAGACTGTCCGAGAGACCATGGATTTCTCTGCTTGATGCCAAGGCGTAGGAAACAGATATGGTTCGTCTCTCTCTAACAAACTCTATTTTTTGCTGCTGATTTTGTTGGAATGCTCTGCTTAAAAGCCACTGGTTTTTGTAGCCGTTCTTGCGGAGCTTTCAAGGAGAGAGAAGGATCAGTCCATAAAACCAGACCCTGATATTGATTTTTTCATGAAGGTAACATAGCAATGAAACAGACCTAACCCAGAAAGAAGTCATGGTATTAGCAGTCTCAATTCACCCACTGTTTCTTCTTCTTTTGTAGGCAATTACATTGGAAGGACAAAAATCAAGCATCCTGACCGACTATATACTTAAGGTTTGGCACCCCAAATAAGACACTCTCCTCTCCCTTTCTCCCTCCAACTCAAATTTAGATTAGCATATTTGGGATATGTTAAAGAGAATGAGATGTTTTAGTGAGAAAATTAAGTTAGGAAGTGTGTGCAGCTGCTTGGGCTGGAGGTGTGCTCGGAGACCATGGTCGGGGACGACATGAGGAGGGGGATATCCGGCGGTCAGAAGAAACGCGTCACGACAGGAGAGATGATGGTAGGGCCCTCGACTGCTCTGTTAATGGACGAGATATCAGCAGGGCTCGACTCCTCCACCACTTTCCAAATCTTAAACTGCCTCCGACAATTTGTTCATGTCTTCTCTGGAAGCCTTGTTGCCTCTCTCTTGCAACCGGCACCGGAGACTTATGATCTCTTTGACGACATCATCCTTCTCTGTGAGGGACAGGTTGTGTACCATGGACCGAGAGAATCAATTCTCGACTTCTTCCACATGATGGGATTCCGATGTCCCGAAAGGAAAGGAGTGGCCGATTTTTTGCAGGAGGTAAAACCTCTCTCTCTTACTGCAAGAGTTTCAATTGCCTCTCATTCTCACTTAACCCGTCCTATTGTTAAGGCAACCTTCTGTATCCGTCTAAGAGTTTACAGTCTACATATAGAATGACTTTCAATCTAGAATCTTGCACTACAGGGACTGAGAAACCAATGATGTGTCTGAGAAGCCAACGAAACTAATTGCAGACACTATAGTCTTTCTACGAGTCATGACTTTTATTTTGTTTGGGTAAATCAGGAAGAAAGCCCGCTATCCATTTTTCATTAATAAAAGATAGAAAAAATTATATCGTACTATCTTATAACCCTACAATAAGATAATTGTGTCATGAAATAAAGGAAGGTTAAAAACATTTGGAGGCCTAGAGCGCCAAATGGTGGCCTCCGCAAAAATTGTAGCCTTTTTGACAAGAACATCGACCACCAAATTAGCCTTACGGTAAACCTGGCAAATGAACCGTGAATGATTCTCGTAGCTTTCAACTCAGCTAATTTTGCTTTTAAACATAAAACTTTATCCAGTGGTTAATCTACTTTTACTATAGAGATGAGTATCCATGATTCAACACTTTGTGAACCTAAAGAGTTCCAATATTTTGGAACTCGGCATGGGCACTGGAATTGGCTATTGCTACAGCCGAAGCCGAATTACTCAAGTGAGTCCAAGTGAACACGTGTAAGTAGTGCACACAGATAAAAGAGCCCTTAAAAAACCCAAAAAAAAGAAAATAAAAATAGGGAAAAACTCAAACTAAACTAAAAACAATATAAAAATTCAAAATAATCTAAAATATATATATAAAACAGGGACATAGAAATATTCATTTAAAATTTAAGACATTCAGAATAATTCAAAAAAATATATATATATATAAAACCTTTCTTTTTGGGTAGTTCAGTGGGGAAGGGATCCCCTACTTGTGGCATGAACAGAACTAAAGACATTATGTTGTTGTGCCTAGCCACCTTGACCCCCTGGACTTCAGCCAAATTCCTAGAAAATATGAAAATCGAGCAAGAAAAACTCACAGATCATTGTCATACATCCAAATCACACAAACAGGATTTATACATGGATTCAATATCGAATAAAATTATCATATTTTTTAGTTTCTCAATTACCCTGAGCTTTAACCGTGTACTCAGCTGAATTTTTGAACACTGAACAATACCTTAATAACCAAAAACTGGACTGTAGGACACCTAGAAAATTTTGAATCAGTGTAATTCCAATATCTTCTGTCACTCTCATTTCTTGCAAGAGGTCCTCTGTCTCTCTCTCTCTCTCTCTCTCTCTCTCTCTCACTTGACTGCCAATACAGGTGACATCAAGGATCAAGAACAATACTGGTTCGACAAGAATCAACGCTACAGATATATCCCAGTACAAGAATTTGCAGATGCATTCCAGTCCTTCCATGTCGGCAGGGAGATGCAATCTGGTCTCTCGGTGCCCTATGACAAGTCCAAGTGCCACCCTGCCGCCCTAGTTAGAAACAAGTATGGCCTAACCAAGATGGAGCTCTTCAAGGCTTGCTTTGATAGAGAAGTGCTCCTTATGAAGAGAAGTGCCTTCATCTTCATCTTCAAAGCTATGCAGGTCCAACCATTCACTCTTATCTTCTTCCTCTGGTTTCATTTTAGATAGATATATAGGAGGACAGATAGAGAAACAGAGAGAGGATACTAATGGTTTCTCTCTCTTTCCCTTGATATTGAATGAAAGAGTTGGTGAATCATACGGTTTATCTATGAAAATCATTCATTTGATGGACCTTGTATTGCTCTTCACAGATAGCCATTGTCGCTACCATGACTACGACAGTCTTCCTCCGCACAGAGATGGGAAACAAGACCTTATGGGATGGGTCCAAGTACATGGGAGTTTTGTTCTTTGGGCTCGTGAACGCGATGTTTAATGGTCTAGCAGAATTGCAAATGACGATAGTGAAGCTGCCTGTATTTTACAAGCAAAGAGATGCAAAGTTCTTCCCTGCTTGGGCCTATACTCTCCCCACATTTCTCATGAGGATACCCATCTCTTTACTGGAGTCCTTCGTATGGGTAGCTATAACCTATTACTCAGTTGGATTAGCACCGAACCCGAGCAGGTTAATTCATCCTCCTCTGCCCTACCAAAGCTCATGAATTTTATTTTTTTTAATTTAAATTAATCTTGTGAATTTTGTTTGCTCTTTTTGTCTTTCTTTTCTTAATTGTAATGTTAGAATTGACAATGAATTGCCTCTGGTTTTCCTGTTTTCAGATTCTTTAGGCAATTCTTTTTGCTATTCAACCTGCATCAGATGTCTTTGTCTCTCTTCCGCTTTATCGGGGCACTAGGTCGAAACCAAATCATTTCGAACACATTTGGAGCATTTGCGCTATTGGTGATATTTGTCTTGGGAGGCTTCATTGTCTCAAGAGGTAATGTATCATGGATGTAGTAACATTTGATTATGTACAATGTTCATATTGTAACTGTCTCTGCGCTACTTTGCTTTAGTTTATATTACAAAAGTATGCACACCATTATAAATAAATTATTATCCAAATTTTGGCAGAGGACATCTACAGCTGGTGGAAATGGGGATACTGGTCTTCTCCTCTCATGTATGCTCAGAATGCTGTGGCTGTAAATGAGTTCCTATCAAATAGATGGATACAGGTTAACATGAAATATGCAAAAAATCCTTTTAAAACTTTTTGGGTTCATGTAGATTAGGATAAAAGAGTGCATGGAGGAAGTAGCTGACTATCTTGTACATGTGCAACAGAATGGTGTCCACATAGGCCAGCTACTCTTGAAGATTCGAGGGATTTTCACTGAAGCAAATTGGTATTGGATTGGGATTGGGGCTCTCATGGGTTACAACGTCCTCTTCAACATCCTTTACACCTTACCTTTAAAGTATCTTGACCGTGAGTACAACATTTCAATTTCACCTTTTGTTGTTTCTACTGTTAATTGATCGAAATGAAAAGAAGTTAATGGGAAAAAAACGTAAATTGTTTCATTATGCAGCTCTTGGGAAGCCTCAGGCATCTATCACAGAGGATACATCAGAGGGGAAGCATGAAGACCAAATTAAGGTCAATGGACATCTGAATGGAAAAGTATTTGGTAAGTAGAGAAGTCATAGAGGGAGATAGGCTCGTTTTCTCAACATTGAAAGTGTAGTTTGGATCCTATTACTTACCCAGAAAAATTTAAAAGGTCTCACTCTTTGTCATGTGTTTCTCTCCTTGTAGGAGACTCTACTACAACAAATGGAATGAAAGAGAAGAAAGGAATGGTGCTACCATTCAAACCGCTTGCATTGGCCTTCAAGGAGATCAAGTACTTTGTCGACATGCCAGCCGTATGTCAAGATCTTCTTGACCCAATTTACTAGTAGTAGTGGTAGAAGTAATAGCAGTTAATAGTGGATACTAAAATGATCCTGATGATAATTATGTCGATAGCCCCCAAAAAAAAGATAGTGAACTGAAAGGCCTAGGTGTGCAGGAAATGAAGGCTCATGGGGAAGAACAAGACCGATTGCAATTGTTGCAAGGGGTGAGCGGAAGCTTCCGGCCAGGCGTGCTGACATGCCTGATGGGTGTGAGCGGAGCAGGGAAAACAACACTCATGGATGTCCTTGCCGGGCATAAGACTGGTGGCTACATTGAAGGATCCATTTCCATCTCTGGCTACTCAAAGAAGCAAGGGACCTTTGCCCGTATTTCTGGTTACTGTGAGCAGAATGATATTCACTCCCCTAATCTCACTGTCCATGAGTCGCTCCTCTTCTCTGCCTGGTTGCGACTCCCAGCTGATGTCCAATCGCACACTCGAAAGGTTACACTCCTCAAATTCCAAATTTGATTGTCTTGTTTTGGGAAGTTCGGCAATGGGATTTGAACCTTGGACAATGTGTTGCAGCCCCTAATATCCTAACCACCAAGCAAAGCACACCAATGTAGAACAAATTCGATTATTGCACCCTTAGGAATAAGTATTAAGAGTTTTGTCTCTCCATTTAAAGCATCTAGGATTGTTCAATGGTCCAACACAAGAAAGACTATAGTGCTCGAAATTTTTCCTCAATCAACTCCATATCTTCCAAACTATATTGGACAGAAAATATCTAACTGGGATCTCTGCTAAATTAGCTATTGGCCTTTCCCTCGACTTAATTTTGGGCAGTGAAATTAATCCTGGTACAAAATCTCTAAATATTTCTACAATAAAGGGTCAAATTCTAGTTTCTTTTACGAAGTTGTATTTTCTTATAAAAAATGGAGCTTTGTCTAAGTAACTAGAAATTTATCATTGTGATACCCAGGCCTTTGTCGAGGAGGTAATGGAGCTGGTGGAGCTGAACAACCTGAGGGAGGCTCTAGTGGGCGTGCCAGGGGTCGATGGCCTCTCCACAGAGCAAAGGAAGAGACTGACAATTGGGGTTCGAGCTCATTGCCAACCCCTCCATCATCTTCATGGACGAGCCTACCTCGGGGCTCGATGCTAGAGCAGTCGCCATTGTCATGAGGACTGTAAGAAATACAGTGGACACAGGCCGCACCGTGGTCTGCACCATACACCAACCTAGCATTGACATATTTGAGTCCTTTGATGAGGTATGTACTCTCTCACGCGTGCGCGCGCACACGCACACAAACAAATACTTAGTTTTAGGAATTCTGCCTTTAATATGTTCTATCCATTCGTTCCTATGTATTCCTACAAACAAATTTTCATGTTCTCAGCTCTTCTTGATGAAACGAGGAGGACAAGTTATCTACGCAGGCCCATTGGGGATGAACTCACAACAACTCACCGACTACTTCCAATCAATCGAAGGTGTCCCCGAGATAACCTCAGGATATAATCCTGCAACTTGGATGCTGGAGGTCACCTCCATAGCCTCTGAGAATGGACTTCAGGCGGATTTCGCTAACATTTATGCCAATTCTCCTCTATATGAGTGAGTAGTTGCCTTAGTTCTTCTCTGTCTCTATGATGAAGTCACTCGTGATCCTCCCTTTTGATCTCCTTGGGAAATTTTAGTTTTCGTCTTAAGATTACTACTTCCCCCATAATTGTAGGAGGAATATGGCATTGATTGAGGAGTTGAGCAAGCCAACACCAGGGTCTCAAGACCTACACTTCGAGACCCAATTCTCACAGCCATTCATGGTGCAAGCTGTGGCCTGCCTCTGGAAGCAACACTGGTCCTACTGGAGAAACCCTCAATACAATGCAGTACGCTTCTTCTTCACCCTGGTAGCCGCCCTCCTGTTTGGCAGCATATTCTGGGACATGGGAAGCAAGATGTAAGCATTCTCTTCTTTCTCCATTTCTGGTCCAACAGAAAAAATTATGATTGAATTGTCTCGCAAGTTTCAAATTTTTTTTTAACAATTTTCTTTATGCTTCCATTTTTCTCAAATTTTCCAAAGCTTTTTCTTAAAATTTAACTATAAAAACTAGCACTTGAGAATGTCTTCTTAAACTACCGAACCAAGAATGTTCAAGATTGATATTTATATTGCCTTCCATGCTAGTACTTCATGCATTCCAACTCACTGTTGTTCTAACCTCACTGTGCTGCACGAATGGTCAAAACATAGAGAGCAGCAACAAGACTTCCTCAATGCGATGGGTTCCATGTTCTCTGCGGTTCTCTTCCTCGGGGTGAATAATGCATCTTCAGTTCAGCCAGTGGTCGACATAGAGAGAAGTGTATTCTATAGGGAGAGAGCAGCTGGGATGTTCTCAGCCCTTCCATATGCCTTGGGTCAGGTATGAAACAAATTCAACAACTCAGAACTTTGATAAAAAGAAAATACAGGTATATCTTTTGATGGCAATGGCAATGAAAGTGAAATTGTGTTTGTAGGTTTGGTGGAACTGCCTTATGTGTTTGTACAAACAGCTGTATATGGGGTGGTGGTGTACTGTATGATCGGATTCGAGTTCACTCTGGCAAAGTTCTTGTGGTTTTTCTTCTTCATGTTCTTTACCTTCCTCTACTACACATATTACGGGATGATGACTGTGGCCTTAACTCCCAATGCTACTTTTGCCTCCATTCTTTTTTCTGCATTCTATGGTGTATGGATGCTCTTCACTGGCTTCTTGCTCCCACGCACTGTAAGTGAATTACACATCTTTCGTTTTCCTGGTTATTTAATTTAAAATATAATTGCTTCATATTTTCTTGAAACTAGGATTCCAATCCAGCCAACATAACTATGTTTTTTCCTTCAAAATATCATGTTGTATAGGTTAGCTCCAATAGAGGACCACATAAGCCTTCCTTGTATGGCTCTTTATTACTTTCGTTAAACTTATGTCGAATGAAGTCTAAATTCTAAGTTCTTTCCAATTAAGTTATAAAAAACAAAGGTCAAATGCTATGACATTAGCAAAATAGAGAACACAACTTGCATAACAATGTATAGATCATTTGTGAGAACTTCATGGCCATTCCCATGTTTGCAGAGCATCCCCGGCTGGTGGAGGTGGTACTACTGGGGGTGTCCCGTCGCCTGGACACTTTACGGTTTGATGGTGTCTCAGTTTGGAAATGTGACAAAGCAGTTGCTCACGGCCGAGGGCAACCCCGTACCGCTACGCGACTTCCTCAATGCTTCATATGGATTTGATTATGACATGCTGCCTTGGGTTGCCTGTGTTGTTGTTGGCTATGCCATCCTCTTCGCCCTTGTCTTTGCCTTATCCATTCGCACCCTTAATTTCCAAGCTAGATGAATGTTTCATGATCCTCTCATTCACTTTATTGTTTCCTTTCTTCTCCCTTTCATTATGGAAATGAGTGTATTCACAATTTTCTCGCATGTATTTATCCATTTTTCTCCCTTGATATAAAGTCAGGTGTATTTTGGCTTGTAATGTCCCATCTCAATTCAATGAAATATGATTGAATTTTTGTGTACTTGATCAAGATCTCGTTTCCTTTGTGCTTGGTTTCATTATATTATAATGATACGGTGACATAATATCACTCCCCTTCTTTAAATGTCTCAACCTGCATTCTTAAGAACATAAAATTCCTATTTGGTGTTGACAAAGAAAATTACCACCAGACAATAACAATAAACAATATCATAGAAAAGAAATGACGAAATATTTTGTGTTGGAGATCATAGTCGACTCCCACAGTAGAGTAGAGTACACCCGTCGTCGCAAGACACCTGCCCAGGAGGATTCCTTTTCTTTAAAATTTTGCAAAACATCATCAATTCACCCAGTGTTCTAAAACCATGGCAAACTCGGGCGAGTCTTTGGGTCCAATAACAAAGAAACAAAAAAAAGGAATAATGATAAAAATTTAGAAATGACATAAATCAAGCAATTCTGAAGGTGTAACATAGACCTAGATCATCCACCCACCAATCTCAATCTGTATCGACCAATTTTGATCTGGATAGACAAGTTTTAGTTGTTTAAATTCACAATATGAATAATAGTTTAATCAAAAAAAAATTACTTAAGAACCCAGCTATGAGTAGACGCTTCCTGAACCATTTGTCTTATGTAAATTTTAAATTTTTTTATTTTATTTTTTAAGATTGACAATTGGGACAAAACATAGAAAATCTACAAATTTTAACCCATATGCAAATATTTACATGCGGGATTAAGTTTCCAGTATACTTCCTCTAGAGGATTGAATTGTTTTCGTTTTGTATTAATTCATAGGAGGTTTTTAATAGTTAGCCAACTAAAAAGCATTTTGGTCAAAAACCAATGATTTGAAACTTATATAAGTTACTGGTATTGAGGGTGTGGTTGGCATCGAGGGCGTGGTTAGAAGGGGTGAGAAAAGATACGAAGACGTATAGAGTCGTCGATGGTATGGTCTAAAAAAAGCAAAATTGCGAGATGATGTTGATAATAAGATACCCGAATTGGTCAGGCTCAACCGATTTGCCGATTCTTTGGGTGACAAACAAAAAAAACAAAATAATACTTTTAAATTTTGAAAGATTAAAAAATAAAAATAACAAAAAAATAAAGTTCCTCGTGTGATTCACCTATTTCTCTCACGCAAGTCACTCTGTACCAAGCCAATTCCAGGTTATGGACAAGAAGTCCCAGAGCATGATCAACGATTCATGATCTACATTGACATTTCTTGATCTGAACCTCCGATTTTTAAATCATCAAAATACAAAACCATCGTTCTTCTTCTAAATGAGGCAGAGAGGGGAGGAGGTAAAGAAGAAGCTAGAAAGTAAAAAATTCTTCTCCTTTTTTTCCTCCCTGTGAGAATGGGGACCTCATCGTCCGCAACACCAAAAACATATTCAAATTAGAACTTATCAAATGCCGAAGCTTGGGGCAGCTGAGGTCAGAAAAGAAATATCTATATAAACCTCAAAATGATGTTTTCTAGCTAATACCCATGCACAAAAAATTCACTTATCTTGAATGAAAATACCCTTCCCTCGTAGAACAAATTACTTTCGATAGAGAAGGCAGTCTGGCATTTTGAACCAGTGGTCCGGTGATTTTTTTTGCTGGAATGGGCGGTCCAGAGATTTTTTTTGTTGGAATGGGCAATCCGGTGTTTATTTTCTTTGTTGGAATGGGTGGTCAAGGCATTTGGAAGTTACTGTCCGATATTTTGGAGTTGCGGTCCGGCATTTCGAAGGGGCAGTCGGTGTTTTGATATGGCAGTCCGGAATTTTGGGAGTACATTAGCTGAGGAGTCCGGCGTTGTACAAATGCGGTCCAGCGTTTCTTTTTATTGAGATTCAAAAATGATTTCTCATGTGAAAGGAGGGTATTTTTGTCAAAAAAGATGTAACTTTATGAGTTGGGTGTATTAGTTATAAAAGGTGGGTTTTGAGAAAAATAAATGCAGAAAGTTTAGGGTAGGGGTAAAGTGTCTAAAAAGTATATTTTTGGGGGTTTTTAGTAATTTTCCCTATTTTATATATAATACTTCGATGTCTATCGAAATTAAAAGTAAAAACAATATTATAGGACTATTCCAAAAAATTATACTTTTAATTTTAATAGATATCTAATTATTATGGTTGGGAGACTATGCCAAGGTAGAGAATTTGATATCTCCATAACAAAATTTGATAAATATCTAATTATTATGGAATTTGATAAGATATCTTTGAACTAGAATTTAGGGAAAATATCTCCATATCATCTATTTTTAGGTTTTATATTTGATAAATCCAAGGTTTCAAAAGATATCTTCTAACCCGGTGGTCATTTAAACTTATTTTTTAACCTAAACAAATATGAGAAAGACATGCTCTTTTTAAACCCAATCATTTCTCTTTCCTCACTTATATATGCCGAACTTCTCTCTTTCTCTTTCTTCCTGTGTCGCTCACTCGCTCTCTCCTCCCGTGTTTTTCCAAACACCTCTCTCTCTTTCTTTCCGGTAACCTTTTACCTTCGTGAAGCCCTTCTCTCTCTCTCTAGAAGTTTGGAATGATGTCTTTTGGAAAAGACATGTCTTTTTAGCTTTGTTAGACCAAAAAAACTGGTTTAAAATAACTCAGGGGGTTAGAAAAAATAAAATCTATAATTTTTATATTCCAAGATATCTTTTAAAACCTTGGGCCTATTGTGAAACGAAACTTAAAAAGAGGGTATATAGATAATTCCCCTAGAATTTAATAGATACTTGGGGCGTTCCGGCCCTAGCCAAATTCTCAAATTGTCTTCACCAATACAATATGGCCAAATAGTAAATATGCAAATCAAATACATAATAAATCAACTTGATCCAGAATGCATGCAAAACGGCAGATGACATGGAATTTATAGGTAGTAATTTATTTACGTAATCACTAATCATTTTCTCATTACTTCAAGCCTATCCCTAGAACACAAAAAATGAGTAGACACTAAGTATGAGAAATTACAGGAAATAAACAATGAAAAAGGCAAAATTGAGTATTGTTAACCTAGTAAAACTCTAATCTCATGATTGCATATTTCATAGTGGATGGAAAGGTTAAAGATTGCTACAACTTCAATCAGGAAGTCACAGCACAGAGAGCTTCAGGTGAAGCAGGGATGAGTGTTACCTGTGAGAGCAAAGATGGAGAGAGAGATGATGTAAACGACACAGAGAGGGAGAGATGCGTGGAGAAGGAGGATGGGGTTCGGTAAATATTGCAGTTGAGAGTGTTTTTGGAGAGGAAAATGGACAAAAGAGATAAAAGATGGAGAAATGGGTGAATAAGCAGCATCTTTGAAGCGGTTAAAAGCATACGACTTCAAACCGCCCTGAACTGTTTTATCTTTTTTCTTTTGAGAGTAGTTCATAGTTCTCAATTTTGAACCGCCATGTAGGGCTGGCAAAGGGCCGGGCCAGGCCAAGGCAGATGGGTATATGGAAGTGTTTTGTCTTGTTTATGTAATGAGATGCATAAATGATCTTCAATCTCTGTAAAGGGCCTTTAAAGTGCCAATTGAGCGACGTCTAGGTACCAAACCGAGTCATTAAATTGATTTGTGTTTATGTTAGGCATGCACATATATAGGCATGTGTATGCATGTATGCACGCATGCATGCTAGCTACTAGCTCCCTTAATAATGAACAAGGGTTGTGCTGCCAGATCTCTTACCTCACCTCCTAAAATAGGGAGCCAGAAAGTTTTATTTGCCCTTAAGGGGTATTTAGGACTCAAGCAGCAGGACATTCCAAGCCCGAGAGCGAAGCTCGAAGGGCAAGGAAGGCCCGATTTTAAGATAGTGTGCTTTGTTTCCTTTCTGGCTCCCTCTCTTATTCCCATATAGAGCTAGCCATCGACAGTATAGCCATAGCATGCTCGAGCCCAACACAACATCTAAGGCTGGGGCACAGTACCTTGGCTAGTGTCCAACCCTGAGTCCAAAAGTGATTGTTGAGTAGCCCTCTTCGGTTTTGTCGATCCATCCATCCCTCTGTCAACATGCCAAAATCAAAATGATATGATATATAATAACCCTTCTCAACTAGGTTAGAATACAGAGGTGGAGCCAGATTGGATTTGTCGTTGCTAGATCATAACCTCCTTTGTTGGCAAGTAAGGAGTTCTAGAGTAGTGCACCAGCAAGCTTGTTTGCCATCCTGGGGGCGTATATTGTGAAAGTTCTGCTTGATGACATTCTTCCCATCAAGCAGGTGTAATAGTGCTGCCTCCAGTTTATTGATGCCATACTGGCACTTGTATGTCAACTATTTAGGTTGGTAAGTACTTTTCTCCTTGCAATATGGATGTCAAAGCATGTATGTGGCCTCCAATTCAAATGTAGTTGCATTTGTTCTTGGGCCAGGGCTGGGCCGGGCTAGGTACCTTGGTAAAATTAAAGAAAAACGAAGCAAAAAAGATAAATAAATAAGGGTTGTGCTGATCTTGCTTGGCCTAGGCTCGCTCTCCAGCCACCCGATCCATTGCCACCCCTAACGTCATGAATTTAGTTTTTGGCCGTTTGAAAGTTTGACCCTTAAACCTTCAGCTACTTCAATGTTTTGTGGGCAGTTTGAGAACATCAAACCGCTCCACACTTTTTTTTACTGTATTTTTGGTGCAGAAAGCATTTTGAAATACGCAGCCTAAAATATTGTGGAGCGCTTCAAATTATGGTTTCTGCTCTTTTTTAATATGTAAAAAATTATTTATATTCAAAATTGATCTTTCAAATAGTTTTTACTTTCTTAGAACCTACTTGAGATATGAAACCCCAAATGCCACTTTCTTACTACCTAAAGTTCCCCTAATATTCTAATATTTTAGGATAATATAGAATCTTATGTAATTGTGAGATTTGATTTCTATGCCTAAAATTATTGAGTCTCACTTCCTCTTTTGTCTCCTCCCCCTCCTCCTTTTTCTCTCCTCTCAATAAAGACATCCACCTGACTTCCCTTTCTCCCTCTCTCTCTCTCTCTCTCTCAATCTCAATCTCAATCTTTCTCTCACACATGGTGGATCACCCTCTCAATCTCAATCTCTGTCTTTCTCATGGTGGATCGCCACCCCCCTCCCTTTATCTCTCTCAATCTCAATCTTTATCTCATAGTGGATCACCCTCTCAATCTCAATCGCTCTCTCTCATAGTGGATCACCCTCTCAATCTCAATCGCTCTCTCTCATAGTGGATCACCAATGAAAACATGGTTAATCTCAAGAGAAAGCAACCCAACCTCTCTCTCTCTATATATATATATATATAAATATTAGGGTTTCACTCTTATGCTCATCTGCTCTTCTTCTATCTTTGTCGAAGCTTGAGCTCTGAGCTTTAATGTGGATAGAAAATAAAGTGACCCAGATGTTATGCTTTTTCAAGACCAACATTATAGTGTCTTGGATGACTTCACGCTTTAGCATGACCCATTTTAAAGACCATTTAAATCCCCATTGTTGAAGACTAAGATCAGATAACCTAGAGACGAAAGACCATTGTTTCTCTGTCAAATATATGTGGGCAGTCAAACATGCATAAAAAAAATAGAATACAGATAATAGAAAATTTTAATATATGGAAAACCTATCAATGCCTTTATTCAAATTTTATAAAATTTGAATTTTAAACCATCACGGGGTCGTCTTGAGATAAGGACCTAGGGCTGTAACTCTTGGATTGCTCCTCTAACTATCAGCCTCTATAGTGAAGTTATATCATAAGAGACACTGATTATCTTACACTCGGGTTGGGGTCATCTTGAGTTAGCTTTCTTTATAGTTTTGACCCTTTCACTACTTTAACCACCGAGTCACACAGTGTTTGGGTTTTGAGAGACTTTCATCTCTCTCTTTCTCTTTCTCTTTCTTCTCTCCCTCGATCACTTTTAAGGAGCTCTTTGGTTTTGTGATATAATTATAGTTTTAGTCATGTAACTCCATTTTCCAAATCCTCTGGGTGCCAAGGTTTCGAGGCTAGTGTTTTTCCTTGTCTCCAATAATACCTCTTGAGAGAGGTTACGCCGGGAGAGTGTCCAATTTTCCTTGAGTCATTTCCTAATTTCTTTTTACTTTTTCTTCATCTTCTTCTTCTTATCACTTCTATACCAAGTTCACATTAAGTAATTCCTATTCTCTTCTTTCTACCCTCTCTTTCTTATTTTTTTGACCACTCTACCGCCAATACTAGAACCATTAACCTATAAAGCACATTAAAAAGGAGTACATTATATTTGGATTTCATTAGCAGTTTTCAAGTGAGAGTCCAATTGAGCTGTTGAGTTTAGAGAGGGGATCGAATTCAAACCGCGCTACTGGATAGCCGGAGCGCTTTTGTTCAATGATCTAGAAGGGCAATAACCCGGGCTTATCCCACAAACTCAAACCGCGGTGAGGTAGGTGCTCGAATCCATCTCTTCATCGCTCTAAAATCCTTGACACACGAGCCGCACACACGCTGGTGAAGCTAGGCGATTGTTCGAGAGGGGTCAATCGAACCCGAGTCCTTGAGGGAGACTGAGCATGGTAGATCCAGGCCCGACCACGGACATGTAGATCTTTTGCATTTAAACGAAAAGAAGTTGTCAAATGTTCGATATACTGATCAGGGTTTTGGCTCTTTCAAACCAAAAAAACCCCATTTTGCTTTGCTTTACCGGAATGGGGTGCCCCGTTCTTCTTCTCTCTTGCTCTCTCTCTTTGCCATTTTGCCAATCTAGCACTATTTTCGCTCATCTCTGGTCAATTCGAAGCATAATCTTCTCAATTCGAAGCACAATCTTCTCAATCGAATCAGGTATGTTTAAAAAAAAAAAAAATTGGGAAACTAAGATTTGGGAATTAGGTTTTTGGCGATAAAATAATCCCAAAATTGGTGAAAATTTTGATTAGAATTTTTTGATATTCATATTATTATTTGATTGGGTTTGAAAATTGGATTTGGGTGTTTAGGGTATTGGAGATAAAAGAACCCCACATATATATATTATTTCTTTTGAACACCCAATGGTGGTTATTTTTGTTCTTTATATTTATAATATTAGCTTTTTGTTATGTTAGTTTACAGCGTTAATTGCAATAGTGTTTGCTTAATTTGGAGTTCTCAACTTAGTATTCTTCGGATCAATCATTCATTTGTTCCTTCATGAGGAAGAAAACATTGTTAACCCCATTTCGAAGGTCGCAATATAATTGCTTGAAAGGTTACAACAAAGGGCCAACGAGATTTTGACAAATTAAATGCCTTTACAACCCAAAAGGTTGTTCAAAAGTAGCAATATTGTATAGTCCAAGTAGTTTGATGTTTTAACTTTCAAATTGGGGCCAATATAGAAATAAAAAAAGGGCAGTATAAATATTTTTATAAAATTTATATTTTTCTCTCTATCTAGCCGTCCATTCTGAATGGATGGCTAAGATGGCCACAATCACAATATCACGCCTCTACACTATTATATTTTTAATTTTTTATATAAAATATTTTGACACCAAATTTTGGGTGTCAACTTCTTTCTTAAACTCGCACCTGTACAAAATATTAAAAAAATCCTAAATAAAATAAAATGACCTAAATGCTTTCTAGGTATTTTGGTCATTTTATTTTTTAATACTTTTTAGGTATGCCCGATTAAAATTATGGTATGTACTAAATTTCATATTCACATAATTTGTATGAAAAAATTAAAAATAAAATTCTCTGAAGCGTTGGATCTAGATCAAACAGTCAGAGGCTCACTTGATCAAAAGCGAACAGCTGGATGGGGGAGAAGTATAAATCTTCCATACAATAATGGAAATATAGAAACCTTTCCCATGTTCAAAAAAGTAGGTCCTTATTTTAAAATAGGATTGTTTACAAAAAAACCACTTACCTTTGGGTGCGGTTTGTATAGAGATGAGGCTCTAAAGTAAAGTGCACTTTCAAATAATGTCAAGAAAGATGATTTCAATACTGGAAATCTTTGTGGTAGCCTTAAAATATATTTTTGTATTTAATTATAAAATTTAAAGCTTAAAAAATAGTATAGATCAAGTAGATCTATGAAAACTTGAAAATCTTGAAAATTGACAGTCAAAAAATGTGGTACAAGATGCACTATCTCCAAAACTTAAAATCCATTTTTTTCTCATGTCCATGCATCTTAATGTCGAGATGATCAATTTGAGGATATTTGAGCATCAAAACAACCTCTTCTAGTGAAGTTTTTGAGGTGGGCTTTAATTTGGTTGTTTAGAGCCTTGGCTTTATATAAAGTTTTTTTTTTTACATTTTATACAAAGAAGTTAAAATCACTCTTGTCCTTTAAATTTCAAAAATATATGGTTGTAAAAGTGTCTTTGATAAGACACAAAACTCAAAAAAAAACAATTCTCGTGACTCAACCCAACCATTTAATTTGATATGTAATGAGTGTGACCTCCTTGTACAAAAGATAACATGTCACTTTATTGACAATCCCTTCTAAAACTTCAAACAGAAATTTAATTCCTTTAAAATTAACCGATCTATATTTAAATTTCTCTAACCATTAAGAGCCTTTATGAGGTGAGAGAGCGACACCTAAAAAAAATATATCATGAGAGAATTGATTGAATTGCGTCCACATTACGGTTGGCGACAAGCCAATGAGAACTATGGGGCGACAAGCCAATGAGAACTATGCGGAGGTGTCTTTCATAGCTTTAGATGTGTTAGTTAAGGAAAAACCATGGTTCCACGATGTTCTGTCCTTGCTGAAAGAACTATAAAAAAGGATAAAGAAGCCCTTCGAAGGTTTTCTATAGGATTCTCAGTACGAGGTGATTTCCTGCTCAAAAAGTCATTCGATGGCATCATTCTACGATACTTTGATCAGCCAGAAATTGACCAAGTATTGACAGAGTTACACAATAAAGGAGGTCATTCTGGTGTAACCGCCTTAGCTTAGAAAATCAGGCGCAAAGGCTATTACTGGACCACCATGGCTAAAGATTGTTGGAAGTTCGTAAAGAGTTGTCCCAAATGTCAGCTTTATGAATACTTCATCCATGCACCGTCCGTACCACTCAACTCAACACTGCCTGTATGGCCTTTTGCCATGTGGGGTCTTGATATCATCGGAGTGATCTCATCGAAAGCCTCAAATGGCCACCGTTTTCTATTAACGGCTACAGAGTACTTCACCAAATGGGTAGAGGCCATATGATTTGTCAAACTTGAGGGACAACATGTTGCCCGTTTCATAAAGAACAATATTGTATTCAGGTTCGGTGTTCCTGAGTCAATCATTCTGACAATGGATCCAATTTCAGAAATGAAAATGTCTCTAAGGTGTGAAAAAAGTTTGGGATAACGCAGAAATTCTCCACACCTTACCACCCTCAAGGAAATAAACAAGCAGAGGCTACAAACAAATGACTTCTCAAAATTATAGACAAAGTAATAGAAGGTGGCAAAGATTGGTATGAAAAGCTAAATAACGCGTTATGGGCCTACCGGACAACTGAGAAGACTCCTATTGGCACGACCCCATACTCATTGGTGTATGGAATGGAAGCAGTGTTACTTATTAAAGTTGAGATACCGTCTCTCCGAGTACTTATTCATAAGGATTCAGATGAGGAACAAAGATCGAAGCACGAATCGCTACCCTCGTTAATTTGGATGAAAGATGATCACGAGTAACACAAAATATTGTCGCTTACCAGTGTAAAATCGAGAAGGCATACCAAAGTAAAGTTGTTGCTCGACAGTTCAGGGAAGGGGACATGGTACTCAAGAAAATCTTCCACACTCCTACAAACCCACACCCTTTAGGCAAGTTCAAACCTATTTGGGAGCGGTCATTCGTAGTAACCTGAGTGCACGCAAGCAATTCTTACAAGATCAATAATCAGGAGGGATGCGTGCTCAACGACCCCATCAATGCGATGTATCTCAAAAAATACTACCCGTAATGGGTTCAAAAGAGTGGTGAAAACCTAAAAAGACTTCATAAAAAAATAAAAATAAATGGACGTGGTAAAAAATCACTGGTAAAAAACTAAAATAAAATAAAATAAAAAACTCCAAGAAGGAGGTTCTGATTTAAAAACATTCAAGTACAAAGAAGTACTTGCAAGTTCCAACAATATGGCACAAAATAGACCTTGAGGACGAAGACTCCTCCTAAACCCTATAGGTTCCCAACATAACCAACTCAGAAAAATGTGGGAGCGTGATATGAATGGAAACCCGAAGTGGCTTCGACGAATCTTGGAAGAACATCGGGACCTCTCCAAGATGAAAGCTCAGCAAGAAGTCAGATAACTCTTCATGGACCCATGAAGCACAGGATGAACGCTCTAAAGGTAAAAAGACAACTTCAAGACTTTTGAGTTCTCACGATCCCACAAGGAAATTTTTTCATCATCTTTGGATAAAATATAATAAAGAAAATGACCACCAAAGGGGCCACAGGTGGCAAAAGTGTAAGGTCAGTCCCTTTTAAAAGCGATTTTTCAATCTAATTGTTAAAACCCTCCATTTCCAAAACCTTTTTAGAAATGACTTCTTCATCACTACAAGAGGTTAAACTGTTAGTCGATCTAGCCTCGTTCTCAAAGCTAACTTCCTATGCCTATTATGAAGGTTTGAAACTAGTTAGGCACTCTATGATTGTATGAGTATAACTACCAACTACCACATATCGAAGATGGGTGAACCTCGCCAATGACTATATTGGCTAGTCTGGAAGCGTTTTTCTCTCAACTGGATCCCCTGGTGTAACATAAAAGAGCTGAGATAGGATAAATATCAAACTTGTACAATGTAAAAGAGTCGAGACAGGATAAGCGTCAAACTTGTCCAACGTTAAAGAACCAAGACAAGAAAAAAAACGTCAAACTTGTGCTACGTTAAAAGAGCCGAGACATGAAAAAACGTCAAACTCGTACGACATTAAAGAGCCAAGGCAGGAAAAACATCAAACTCATGCGACGTTAAAGAGCTGAGACAGGAAAAACGTCAAACTCGTGAGACGTAAAAGAGCCGAGACAGGATAAGCGTCAAATTCGTGGGATGTTAAAAAAAAAGCCAAGACAAGAACGACATCAAACTCATGCGACGTAAAAAAGCCGAGACAGAGACCGTCCAGCTTAGTATGATGTGAAAGGTCGGGTGTATCCAGGGTACAACTACCCTGTTCAATGGAAAAATGTCAAACTCATGCGTCGTAAAAGAGCCAAGACAGGAACTGTCCAGCCCTGTATGATGTGAAAGGTCGGGTGTATCCAGGACACAACCACTCTATTCAATGGAAAAACGTCAAACTCGTGCGACGTAAAAGAGCCGAGACAGGTATCGTCTAGCCCTGCATGTCGGGTGTATCCAGGGCACAACCACCCTGTTTCAATGGAAAAACATGAAACTCGTGCGACGTAAAAGAGCCAGGGCAGGTACCATCTATCCCCATATGACGTGAAAGGTCGGGTGTATCCCATGCACAACCACCCTGTTCAATGGGAAAACGTCAAAATCGTGTGACGTAAAAGAGCCGAAGCAGGTACCGTCTAGCCCCGTATGTTGTAAAAAGGTCGGGTGTATCCAGGGCACAACCACCTTGTTCAAAGAATTCCATTTATCCCCGTATTGACGTTCATCGCTGCATGACGCTAAACTTCTTAGAGGACTCTATGGTTGCAGGAGTTAAAACTGCTAACAAACATTATTTTTCGAAATATATTTCTCTTTTCAAAATTTTCACTATATTTGTTGTCTTTTCCAAAAAATTAATTCCTTTGTTAAAATCGTAACCCGTCCTTGCTCCAGGTTCTATTTCAAATCTCCCCTTACTTTTAAAAATTCTAAAAGAGTCATAAAAAAATGAAGGAGCTGGGACACCCATTTATGATGACTACCGTGTTGTCGCGATCGCGTTACTGCCTCTTCTCTTACTTCTGATTTGGCCAGACAAGTCTCTTCTTATAGAAAGTATTTTCTTATAAACAGCCTTAGTAAACCCTAAGGAGATCAAAGAAAATGCCTAGGTTAAAAATTCCAACTACAA
This sequence comes from Amborella trichopoda, assembly GCF_054954075.1. Taxonomy (NCBI): domain Eukaryota; kingdom Viridiplantae; phylum Streptophyta; class Magnoliopsida; order Amborellales; family Amborellaceae; genus Amborella; species Amborella trichopoda. Next base: position 4,765,054 of record NC_142347.1, on the reverse strand, counting down.
AGACCCCTGAAGTTAAATGGCATGGCTAGAAAATCCAACTCGAGTTTCAAGCTTGTGTAACTCGCCGACATCTCACGTCAAAAATCTTAGGAGGAAAAATGCCCTAGGTGGGTGAGCTCGGTATGCACCAAGACTTGGAGGGATAGTTGGTGTGCCACCTGACCACGTGACCTCAGGAAGAAATTTAAAATGTCTGCTTTATCTTTGTCGTTCACCTGCCCTTAGAAGGACAGGGAACACCAAAGTGTCTACTTCTTTGCCACTCACCTGTCCCTCGAAAGACATGGAATACCAAAGAGGGGCAACTGTAGACACCCCATTTTAAATATGGCAAATTCTATGGTTTTTTGAACTTTTAAGATTACATTATCTTAGAAGACTCAATTTAATTACCACAAAACTACCCAAATCCTATTCCAATTTGAAGTATAGCCCAAGAGCTTTCCAACGGTCCAAGAATCGCCTGAATAAGACTTATGGAAAAAATAATATAATAAATGACAATTTAGTCCTTGTAAGACCCAACTGTCGGGCCATGGGTAGGGCAGTAACAGACCTGACAGGCTTAGAAGCGGGCTGATGATGCAGTCAACACAACTAATGACATAGCAAACGCGTTTTTTTTAAATAGGTAAGGATAAAACATAAAGACAAATCACAAAATTTTCAAAAAAACTCTAAAAATTTTAGAAAAAATCACCAATTGAATCTTATAAATACCCCCTCTTCACAAGAAGAAAACCTCTACTACCTTTCCGACCCAATTCTATGCCCAATTCTATATCTAAAAGAGAAATATTTTCATAAGAAGAACTTCCAAACGAACTTAGTACTTCCAAACGAACTTATCAGCCAAATCCTCTCATCACTATCTGTAAAATCCATCTGTACGTTCAAGTGCTTGTCCATATCATGGAAAAAATTTCTCTCCTCTCTTTACTTTACTTGAATCCATTATATCTCTCCACTCTTACCTTCTTTCCCTTTTGCCCTCTTCTATATCAAGAAGAGCTTCTTCTGTCTAAGCCTCTCTGATATAGTGAAGGGCGCAGAGATACCCCTTAAACCCATAAAGCTATTAAGGGGTGATCCTCACTAGCACATCAATATAGCATCCCATAGCCCAAGTTTGATGTGCTACATGGCCTGGGATTTCAGGGATTTTCTGACCCTCTCGATTTGTACAAACCTCGCAATGGAGGAGCACATTGCTCTCCCTAGGCTTCAACTATAGTTTGGAAGATCTACAAGTCACATCCTTGGAGTTTATTTCAACCATGTTAGCTTATCCTTTACAATTTAGTGACTAGTTTTCATATATACATCGTTTAATGCTGAGCATTGGTTGTTTAGCTCCTCCAGTGGACATTGGAAAAACATAATAGCTGGTTTTGAAATGTTTTTTCATCCGCAGAAGGCTACTTATCTGTACATAAGAGGAAGATGTTACCGACTCTACAATGGCAATAGGGTTGCCATCTTGGACATGGATAGCAGGAAGTGGGAAACCCTCCGTTGCCTTTTGAAGTGAAAGCCTCGGTGGTCACTCCTCTTGATATAGACAACAGAGATGAGAAGTTCAAATTGGTGGAGGGTGGGAGTGGAGATAGAGTCTGCCTAGTTGATGAGTCCATAGAGGTAGGGCTAAGGAAATGGAACCTTTGCCTATTGGAGGAGAAAGTTGGGGCGATGATGTTCCATTGGGAGGAGAAAGCTAGGATTAGCCTTTGGAAAGATTGTGAGCCTCTCCTCTCTTTTTTCTTCTAGGGATGCAACTTGCACTTGCACCAGCATTATCCATTAGTAGTGGCTATGAACCCCTCACTCTAGAGCACAAAGAATAAAATTGAGCTTTTACTCTACGATATAAGGGGAAATAAATTGGTGAAGAGGAGTAGTATTAAAGTGTAGAGGAATAAAAGTTTTCTATGGGTGGATTATAATGGCGACGATGATGAGGAGTATCAAGTTGGGGACCTTGCCAGTTTTACGGGACCCAATTCTGACCCTATAGAGAAACACCCCTCAATTGCAATTATTTGCTCCATAATTAATAATAATTGCAATTAATTATACATTGGTGACCCGCAATTGGAATTTTCCTTTGGAAGGAATTATTGCTTTGGTTATCATTCTATTTTCATCAATTCAACCAATAATTCATTTGCATTGCTTGTTTTCTTTGTTTGTGGTTGTTTTCAATTGAGATCTTATTAACTCTATGTTATTTTTTTCTTTTTATTTTTTTGGTGTTATATCCATTTATGTGGATTCAAGTCTGGATTAAGCCTTCTTGTTCTCTTTATTATTATAAATAGACTTTCCTTGTCTATACTTTCTCCCATGAAAAATTATGAATTGTTATTGACTTCTTATAAGCTTCCATCAATTTCAATTTCCGTGACTTACTTTTCTCTTATTTCTTTTTCTTTTTTTCAATGACCAAATCACTCAAACCTAGCAAGTTACACTTTTTTTCAATGCTCAAATGAGTCACTTAGACTTGGCAAGCTGCTCTCAGGATGAGAAACATAGAATTGGGTGAGTGTAACTGAATCATTGCCTCGCATATTATGCCAGAGACCAGGCTTGAGTTAGACGTGTTTTGTACTTAACTAGGACGAGTTAGTCACCCCGCTCAGCCTCTTTGGTAGATGACATGGGCTAGTGACCCAAGTTAGTCTGAGTTGTTTTCAAATAATGTATTTTACCAAGACGAGGCATATCATACGTCTTCCTAATTATTCTTTTAAGGTGAGTCAGTGTGGAGACGGCCCCTACCCTTATTAGGAATTGAGCCGCGTTGCAAATCATCAAGTACTAACTAATTAAACCCGGGCTCTTTCCTACAGCTTCCTAATTTTACCAAAGACCAAGTCAGTCACTGACTAAACCTTGTTTGCAGTTGACTTGAGCACAGACCCGTCCTTCTTTCAAAACACTTCTTATATGTTAGAAAGGATATTTGTAAGAAAACAGGGGGAATGCCCCACCTAGCCCCAAGAGAGGGGCACACCCCATACACTAAGGCGCAAGCTTTTGGGGGGGGGGGCACACCCCAAGTATAGTTCCAAGGGTAGCTTACCACATCCCCCACCCAAGCATAGTTCCAAGGGTAGCTTACCACACTAGGTATAAAGACCTAGCCGACCAAGCCTAGGTATTGAGACATATCCTTCCAAACTAGGTACTGAGATCTAGCTTACCATACTAAGTATTGAGACCTAGTATAGCATGCACAGGCATTAAGGCCTAGTTTTGAAAAAATTTTCAACTATTGCTCTCTGATTTGAAAGTGTTGAGAGCATGAGGCCTCCCATATTTTAAATATCAGAGAAAGACCTTGAGGTAATCTTCTGCAATTTATTTTATGTTTATCCAGTTATGTGTTTCATGATTCCAAGATCAAGATTATCCAATTTTGTTTGTGCAACATGGATTTGTGAATATGACAAGTGAGAGTCATTAAGATTCCTTTTTTAATGTTTGTATTGTTTCTCATAATGTATTTGGACTCTTGTAAGCAATCCAAGTAGAGAAAATAAAGAAAAAAAAGAAAAATTTTAAATTGTCTACACTTGCCTGGGTTGTATCGTCCTACTTTCAATCACCCTAACATCCAACTCTATCTTTGTAACCCACATTTGACATAGCTCCAATTTTTGGACCCTAAAATGCGATTTTTCCACGCATGATTTTTGAAGTGTGGCTAGTCACAAGAGAAAGAAATGCTACCAAGTTATCCAAATTAGGAGTCATATCAATTCCTTTTAAATATCATCCTGGTTCAATAATCAACCTTAGAGAGAGAGATGGTAGCCATACATTGCTATCAAATTTAGCAAAAACTCTGTTGTTTCTTTTAAAAATCCTGCAATGTAAACGATTTCCTTTTTAAATATTTTCCCTTCAAGTCATGAATATAAACAATAAAACAAATTGTTTTTTTTTAGCAATTTAGTGGGGATGACGAGCCCCTAATCGTTTTTTAAATCGTTAGTGGTTTTTTAAGTTAGTAGGTGAAAATGGGGTTGGGGTCGTGGTGGTAGCACCACATGTGCCCCAGCTAAGGTTACAATATAAGGAAGTTACAATCAACCCTAACCTATGGACATCAAATTAGTCCCATTAAACAAGATCAAATACATAAAAGCAAAAATCGAAAATTTATCACATACCCCTAGTTGTTAAATTTCATATTTGACAATTAGTGGTGATTGTAACCTCTAGCAGTTGAATTTCGAATTTGACAAGGGTGATTGTAACCTCCTTTTACCAGAAGTAAATAGTATTATAGTAAGGATGTGGTTTCCATAAGGTTGCAACCTTAAACAATCCAACTAAGGTGGACCTTCAAATTTTATCATAATATATAATTTTGATGTAAAATGTTCTTAAGATTATCTCAAAATATATTTTTCTATCTAATTATAAAATTTTAAATTCCAAAAATGGTTAAAATCAAGTAGATCTATAAACATATGAAAATCTTGAAATGGACGGTCTAGATAATATGTTGTAAGATGCACTATTTTTGAGATTCAAAATCTTATTATTTTTCATAGTCATACATTTGAATGTCGAGATGATCAATAAAATGGTTTTTCAACATTAAAAGGACTTTTTTTGATGGATTTTTGAAGTGCATCCGTAGTTCTACATTTAAGGTTGCAACCTTTATATAAACTTTTTCCTTATAGTAAAGGGGAAAGTTTATATAGAGCCAGGGCTCTCAATCAAATTAGAGCCTACCTCAAAAACTTCACTAGAAGAGATTGTTTTGATACCCAAATATCATCAAATTGATCATCTCGACATCCAGATGGATAGACATGAGAAAAAAATGGATTTCAAGTTTTGGAAATAACATCTTGTAACACATTTTTTGACTGTCAATTTTCACGATTTTCAAGTTTTCATATATTTGTTCGATCTATACTATTTTTAAATTTTTAAATTTTATAATAAAGATGAAAATATATTTTAAGGCTATGACAAAAAATTTCAGCATTGAAATCATATTTCTTGACACTATTTGAAGGTCGGCTCTAATTTGATTGTTTAGAGCCTCGGCTCTATACAAACCTCATCCTCTAGCATATAATCGTACTAAAAATTTTATAGGAATTTTTCTTTTTAATTTTTTCCCTCGAGTTATTCGACAAATGTCTTTTCGAATTTCCAAAACTAAAACTTCTTGGGAACCTTACAAAACAAATTCCTCTTAATATAAATTAATCACTATAGCACATTTATCACTGTACAAAATGACTTTTCTCGGTCATCATCGTAACTGGGATTTTGGGATTTTCTTTTACCTGTTTCCATCTATGAACTTGATTGTTTCCATCTATAACCTTGCTTTTTGCCGAGGGTGCGTCCAATATTCAATATTTTTGTGTTCGAAAAAGAAGTAACTTTATCAGGGAAAATGTGATCATAATATTCCTTGAACCTGCATAAATTTAGGTGACTTTTGACCACTACTTCTGATAATATTTATCTGTAATATGAAATATAATGTGTGAACTATTTCAAAATATAAATAGTCAGATCAAGAAGAATTAAACCCCCCAACCCTTCCCCCTCCAAAAAATAAAAAAACAATATTTCAAATATCTAGAGAACAAAACAACGCAATATAGACATTCTAATTAGTAGAGAATTAGAGCGACTTGAAGGAACTGGACAATTAAATATAAATAGTCAAATTTTTATAATAGAGAATTAGAGCGACTCATAGAAACTAGACAATGCAATATAAATAGTAAAATGAGCAAAGGATTGGAGTGATCCAAAATGGGACGTTTGGTTCGCGTGAAATTGTTTTCTAGAAAATATTTTCATATAAAAAAATCTCTTGTATGGTTGAGTGTGGGAGTATTGTTGAAAAGATGCACTAAGACCAATTGATATGAAAATATTCCCACAGTTAACTACAGAGAGAAATATTTCATGTGAAAATATTTTCTAAAAAGTAATCTATATTTAAAATGTAGACATCGATTTTTATATTTCCAAAGTAATTAAAAAAAAAGGAAAACGTCTTATAAACAAATATTACTATTATATATATATATATATATATATATATATGAAAAAGCTGGAGTGCCCACTAGCTCATATGAAAATATGATCCCAACGGCTTAGACTGAATCTGGGCCGATCTGACGATCACGGATATCCGTTATTATTTGCATTTTATTTTATTTTCTACAAATCCAAATCACTTGAAATTTTAGGTGTGTTCATCAAAACTAGGTGAATCTTCAAAAAATATCAAAAAAATAGGTTTGGAAAAAGATGGAATTAGCCTACTAGCTCATATGAACATATGAGCCCAACGACTCGGATTGAATCTGGGCCGATCTGATTATCACTGATATCAGGTAGTACTTGAATTTTATTTTATTTTCTACAGATCTAAATCATTTGAAATTTTATGTGTGTGTTCTTCTCATCAAGGCGCACCTATTAAAAAAAAATAAAAAATTTATTTGCGAAAAAAATAACCAAAATACTCCCAAAACATTATGGGGGTATTTTGGTCAATTTATTTAATGTAAAATAGTTTTTTGATATTTTTTGAATGTTCACATATTTTTGATAAATACATTCCTAAAATTTCAAGTGATTTGGATTTGTATAAAAAAAACTAAAATTCAAACACTACTAGACATTCGTGATCGTTAAAATCGGCCCATAATCAATCTGGGACGTTGGACTTATATGTTCATATGAGCTAGTGGGCTAATATCATATTTTCCCTATATATATATATATATATATATATATATATATATATATATATATATATATATATATATATATATATATATATATATATATATGAAAATTCTTCTGTGAGCCAATGGGCTCATAAGAAAATATGAGTCCAATGGCTCAAATTGAATATAAGTCGATCTAACGATCACGGATGCCCGATAGTGTTTGAATTTTAATTTTTTTTTCTACAAATCCAAATCACTTGAAATTTTAGACGTGTGTTGATAAAAAATAGGTGAATATTTAAAAATATTAAAAAAATATTTATATGAAATAAGTAACCAAAATACCTCAATAAATTTTTGGGGTTATTTTGGTTTATTTTAATTTTTCAGATTATTTTTGTTAATTTTTATTAGGTGCGGCAAGATGAGAAAAACATTCACCTAAAAATTCAAACACACTCGACCGTTAGATCGGTCCAGATTCAAATTGGACCATTGGGCTTATACTATTATATGAGCTAGTAGCATCTTCCAGATATATATATATATATATATATATATATATATATATATATATATATATATATATATATATATATATATATATATATATATATATATATATATATATATATATATATATATATATATATATATATATATATATATATATATTAGGTGAATATTCTTCTCATCTAACCAAAGCTAATAAAAATGTAAAAAAAAAAAATCCACAAAATTTTAAATGACCAAAATATCCCTGAAAGTTTACAGGGGTATTTTGGTAATATTTTTTCATGTAAAATATTTTTTTTATTATTTTTCGAATATTCACCTATTTTTATCAATACACGTCTAAAATTTCAAGTGATTTAGATTTGTAGAAAAAAATGATTTAGATTTGTAAAAAAAAGATTAAAATACTATCAGGTATCCGTGATCGTTAGATCAGCCTAGATTCAATCTGAACCATTGGACTCAATTTTTCTTATGAGCCCATTAGCTCACAGAAGCAATTTCCTATATATATATATATATATATATATATACCCATTGTCCCCATTTTTTATGGTTCTTTCCATAAAAATCTTTCAATCTTGATCACCCCTAAAATCTCTCATGCTTTCTCTCTTCCTATCCACGTTTCCCTTTTTCTCTCTCTTCTACACAAGATTCCATGAAAATCTCTCTCTTCCTATCCACGTTTCCCTTTTTCTCTCTCTTCGACACAAGATTCCATGAAAATCTCTATTACATAAGCTTGAATAAAAATCTCTCTATCTCTTTTTAAAATCTCTCAAACTCAAGAATTATCTATATTTATATATATCTTTAATTTCAAATCTCTCCCCTCTAGGCCTAAGGTTTAATAAAAATCTCTTACATAAGCTTCTACAAAAATCTCTTATATCTTCTAAAATCCATCCACGCGCATTCTCTCTCCCCACCTTTTCCTCTCTCTCTCCTACATATAATCTTTCTATAAAAAAAATATTTTATCTCTCTTAAAATCTCTCTCCATGTCTCTTTCTCTCTAGTTTCTATAACAATCTCTTATACATTCTTTCCCTTCATATCTCCTATCTCTTATACATTCTTTCCCTTCATATCTCCTTCTCTCTATATCTATCTCAAAGCCTTTAACACTCTCTCTCTAGTTTCCATAGAAATTTCTTATACATGCTTTCCCTTCATATCTCCTTCTCTCTATATCTATCTCAAAGCCATCTTGTTAGAGGGATATTTGACTTATTGAATCTTTTTCTTTTTACCCATCCAAATTTTAAAATTTAGAAATTGTCTTATCTCATTAGTCAACAAAAAAATTGTTATATCTCTTTTTTTTTTTTTTTTCAAAGTATCTATAGAAATTTATCATGCATCCTTTCCCTCTATATCTCCTTTTCTCTCCCACGCATGGTTTCTATTAGGATTCTATTGGTACATGAAGGTGATATTTATAAACTCTACTATCTACAGTGAGAATTCGTTTGTTTGCATATAGCTTAAAATATCTCTCCATCTACATATTAACTCTCTCTTCTCTGTCTCACCCTCTCTTCTCTGTCTCCTACAATTCCTCTCTTATGGCAACCTCTTCACAAGAAGAAATACCCCACCACCACTTTCTTCTCCCTCCCAATCCTATGCCTAAAAGAGAAACTTCTTCACATGAAGAATACTCCTGTGGACTTCCAAACGATCTTATTGAACGAATCATCCCATCGTTGCCTGTAAAATCCATCTGCAAGTTTAAGTGCTTGTCAAAATCATGGAAACAATTTCTCTCCTCTCTCTACCTTGCTCGAATCCATTATATCTCTCCTCGCTTACCTTCTGCCCCTTTTGCCCTCTTCTATACCATGAAGGGCTTCTTCTGCCTACGCCTCTCTGATATAGTGAACGGCGCAAAGATACCCCTGAAACCCATAAAATTATTAAGTGGTGATCATCACAAGCAAATCAATGTAGCATCGCATAGCAACGGCTTGGTGTGCTACATGCCCTGGGAATTCATTGATGCTCTGCCCCTCGCGATCTGTAACCCCGCAACGCATGACCACATTGCCCTCCCTAGGCTCCCACAATGGTCTAGAAAATCTAAAGGCCGCATCCTTGGGTTTTATTTCAACCCTAGTAGCGTATCCTTCACAATTTTGGTGACCTTTTTCCTATATACAACGATTGGTGTTGAGCATTGGTTGTTTAGCTCCTCCGATGGATACTGGAAGAAAATAACATATGGTTTTGAATTGTTTCCTCATCCGGCTACTTACTTGTGCATAAAAGGAAGATGTTACCGACTCTACAATGACTATCAAACAACTCGCATCAGGGTTGCAATCTTTGATTTGGATAGAGGGAAGTGGGTAACCCTTGCGTTGCCTTCTGAAGTGAAAGCCTCGGTGACCACTCCCCTTTATAGAGGCGACGACAAAGACGAGAAGTTCAAATTAGTGGAGGGTGGGAGTGGAGATAAGATTTGCCTGGTTGATGTGTCCATAAAAGAAGTGCTAAGGATTTGGAACCTTTGCCTGTTGGAGGGGAAAGCTGGGGTGATGGTGTTCCATTGGGAGGAGAAAGCTAGGGTTGACCTTTGGAAAGATTGTGAGCCTCTCCTCTGTTTTCCTTCTAGGGATATAATCTTTCACCAACATTATGCATTAGTAGTGGCTATGGACCCCTCACTTAGGTGTATAAAGAATAAAATAGAGCTTCTACTCTACGATGTAAGGCGAAATAAATTGGTGAAGAGGAGTTCTATGAAATTGAATATGCGGAGGGGGTTTCTATGGGTGGGTTATAATGGGGAGGATGGTAAGGACTATCTAGCAGGGCACATTCATGTCTTTCCCTATCAAGAAACACTCCTCCATTGCCACTACAAGGAGTAGATGAGGATGGAAACTAAGAGCTGAAGGAAACTCCTATTTGCATAGGGTTAAAATTTGAATTGAGATTTTTTTTATGGAGGTAGAGATATTTCCTTGAAAAGAGGAGACATGAGGAGAGAGAGTGTGTCTATTTAACCAAAGTGAAACGTGGTTATAGGGAGAGATTTTCTTTTAGTTTTTTATTTTATATTCAAGTGGGGTGACTTCTCAATTTGATGAGACTTGGGTATTTTTGTAGTGAGCTTTTTATGAACGGAAAAGATAAGAGGTTTTTCTTCTCATGACTTAATTTATAAAAACTTTATTTCCTCCATAGTTGCTGAATTTTGTTGGTTTTAAGTTCGAAATAATGCCAAATTTAATTTTGCGGTCTCCTTTAACATCTTAATTGTAACTGCAATTACTTCAGCAGTAGTAACTTGTTATTGGAATTATTCTTCGGAGAGAATTATTACTTTGGCATTCATTCTCTTTTCATCAATTGAACCAATAATTTATTTGCATCCGTTGTTTTCTTTGGTTGTGGCAATTATGATTTTATTAACTCTATGTTATTTTCATTCTTTCTTTTTTTTTGGTGTTATTTCAATTTCGATTTTGGTGGCAATTTCAATCAACATATTCAAGTCCGAATTTAGCCTTCTAATCCTTGTTGTTCTCTTAGTAGAGACAAAGAGAGTCTTTTGTAGGAGAGAAAATTAGTGTGTGATACTTCTTATCATAGTTTGGTATTGGGGTCGTTGTGGTAGCATCTCTTGTGCCTAGCTAAGGTCCATGATTCCATTATCACTTAACACATTAAAAAACCACTAACCATTTAAAAAATGGGTAGGGGCTCGTCATCCCCACTAAATTACTAAAAATAACCTCCAACATTTTCCTAAAAGTGCCTAATGCATTAAAAAACCACTAACCATTTTAAAAAATTGGGTACGGGCTCGTCATCCCCACCGAATTACCAAAAATAAGCTCCAATATTTTTCTAAAATTGTTTCACATCACTGCTAAATCTCTTGCCAAAATTAAAATCGGGTACAGGCTCGTCATACCCACTGAATTACCAAAAATAACGTCCAATATTTTCCTAAAATTAAATTGTTGTTTCATTAAAATCTCTTGCCAAATTAAAATCCGGTAGGGACTCATCATCCCCACTAAATTACCAAAAATAACCTCCAATATTTTTCTAAAATTGTTGCATATCACTGTTTCATTAAAATCTCTTGCCAAAATTAAAATCAGGTAGGGACTCGTCATCCCCACTAAATTACCAAAAATGACCTCTAATATTTTCCTATTAAAATCTCTTCATTAAAATCTCTTGCCAAAATTAAAATCGGGTAGGGACTCGTCATCCCCATTGAATTACCAAAAATAACCTCTAATATTTTCCTAAAATTGTTGCATATCAATGCTTCATTAAAATCTCTTGCCAAAATTAGTGCGCGGTACTTTTTCCTTAGACTTCTAAAATTAGTGCTGGTACTTCTGAATGGACGACTAAGATGACATCAATGCTTATATACTTCCCTCTATCTAATCTCTTTTCTTTAGACTTCTAAAATTAGTGCTGGTATTTCTGAATGGACGACTAAGATGACATCAATATATATATACTTCACTCTATCTAATCTCTTGCCAAAATTAGTGCACGGTACTTCTTGCTTAGACTCCTAAAATTAGTGCTGGTATGTCTGAATGGACAACTAAGATGATCTCAATGCTTATATACTTCTTTATCTATTTCAAGAGGGATTTGGTCATTATATTTTATTAAAAAATTCTTTTTAATATTTTTGTTGGTGCGTCCTATTGAGAAGATGATAAGTACCAAATTTCATATTCATACAATTTTTAGAAAAAACTCTAAAAATAAAATTACTTTGAGACGTCGGATGGCTCACTTGATCTAAGTTGGATGGCTACATGGGGACGATAAAATCCATGTGAGATACTTTCGATATAAACAAATCAATCCTTATCTAAGCATACTATATTTCTTTTTATATGTTCTAATTAGAGATAGAGAGCGATAAATAAAGTATATTGGATCGAGTTTAGATGCTTATCATATCCACGAAATCAATTTGGAGCAAACTCAATCTTATCAACGATCTCATTGCTCCCGTATTTATGGGATTATGAAGAGAGAAGAAGATGAGAGACTTTAAGATGATTTACGATTTTTTTTTTGTATAAGAACTCTTGAAACAAAAGACCCATGTAGCTAATTATTAATATATATGTTGCAATATTATACGGTATCCTAGCATATATATAGAGGTTACGTATATATACTTGACCTCTATCTAAAATTCCCATTTTAAAGAAAATTTACGTCGTGTGATATTTATGTATATCAATAATAATATAATGTGAAATATCCACATATATTATAATAAATGTCAATATCATAATTACTAATAGTAATGATCAAGGTTAAAAAGACGGATTGACAATCCGGATTGTTTACCTCAAAAATCGTGTCGGATCAATGGACCCGTGTCGATCGGAGAATCATTTGAATCGGCAAGTTGTCTCAAAAACTTTTCAAAAAATTACTATAAATCTCAAAAAATTGTGTTCTTTTAGTTTCTAAAAGAAATTAGGATTGGTGATTTATGTACTTTCATTACTTTATAAAAATAGATGAATATTGAGCCGTTGTTTTCCTGTTTAAATGCTTATATAATAATTAATTATATAATAATATTATAATATTACATCAAAACAATTTAAAATATTAGAAAATACTTCCATATAATAAGATTAACAAAACAATTTATCATATAAAATAAAAATTTAGCATCACATCAAAGTATTAAACATTTATTAATTCGATTTACTCATCCAAAATTATCATAACCTAACTAACTATATTAAACATTGAACCGTTTTTTGCTACTTTTTCTTTTTGTTTCCAGCACATTCTTATGTTAGGCCAAATGCAGCTTAAATGCCAATTTAATGTGTGAGTTTATTTGCCATAGCAACGATTCACCACCAGAACCAGCTATTGGAGTATACATTTTGAAAACCATATCATTTCTCTCTCTCCATCCCTGTCAAAGACTTTTTCTCTGAGTTTCTCTCTGTAAGACTTCTTTCTCTTAGTTGCTCTCTCTAGGCAATATAATTATTTTTTATCCCTCTCTATACAATATAATTATTTTTTATCCTTAAAGTTTTGTAAAACCTGAAAATCTAGGATGGGTTGCTCTTTTCTCTATAGAAACAAGTTATGATGATAGATTTTCAGAAATTAACATTGTAAAAAAAGATTTCAAGAAATTGAACACACCCCTCTTTTTTTTTTTTCTTTTTTTCTACGTTTGTATGTTTCTCAGGAATTTTTGTTTTAACTAAATTCGCTGTTTTTGCGGGAATTCTTATTTAAACTATAATTCTTTTTTTAAAATGGAAATTCTTGTATGAGGAGAGATTTTTAACGAATGGTTTCTCTTGTTTATTTTCCATTTTGTTTTTGTGAGTATTTGGATAGAAGTGAATGTTCAGATTACATAATTATGAGTTTGTTTGGTTGATTTCTTTAGCTTGGTTTTAGTTGGTTATTGAAAAGAAAGTGATCCTTCTTGCATTAATATGTGTGGAAAATATAGAAACTTGTATTGATGTTTAGGAACAAAGTTGTGTACTACTAAAGAACTAACATAGGTAATGAACTAATTTCTTAATATGGGTATACACATAAGACTAAAGAAAATATTGTTCCTAACCTTGAGGTTTCTATATTTTCCACAATATAAATATTTTTTTTTTTTTCTTTGATTGGTTATTGAGTTACAGTGAATTTGGTTGGTTGATTTCTAGTTTTCTAATAGGGAGTCAAAAGCGGTTATTATATAAAACAGAATTAAATCAAATGATAGTCTTTAGCTATAATGTAGTCGCCACTTTATTAGATTTGATCTTAAATGGCTGAATTATTATTTTTTTCTATCAAAAAGATATTGAAGAAAGGATATTGGGTGAAGAATGGAGAAAGAAAAGGGATTTGATCTTAAATGGCTGAATTATAATTTTTTTCTATCAAAAAGATATTGGAGAAAGTATATTGAGTGAAAAATGGAGAAAGAAAAGTGCATGTTACTCTGATCCTAAAGTATATGGGGTGAACGTTATGGCCGATGCAGAAGTATCTCGAGGAGTATCTGGAGAATCAGCTTCAAACTGTTAGAAATGGGATCGACTCAAGATCAAACGAATGGGAAACTATTAGGATCTATTCATTTTATCTCTCATTTTTTTATTCAAATCTCTCATTTTTTTTATTCTTTCATTTGTTATGTGGACAATTGAATGAGACTAAGGAGCCGTTTGGGAACCTGCAAATGAAAATAGATTAACTTTAATGGTAAAGAAATGGAAAAAATTATCCGAGATTTCCCTAAAAATCAATAAATCTATTAAAAAAAAATCTATTAGGCGCTGGATGGCTAATCGGAGAACTGTGATAACAACCAATATCTCATTTTACAAACCGAATCGCACATATATTTAAACCTCAAAAATTAAATATCTTCCTTTGGAAACTGAATCACATATATATTTAAACCTCAAAATCTAGAACAAACACATATATTTAAACCTTAAAAATCAAATATCTCTCTGGAAACCGAATCACATATATATTTAAACCTCAAAATCTGAAACCTAGCTATTGTTTATCTCCAGATATACAAAATTTATTTTTTTGGGTTCTACAAGCAATAGCTATTATTCCAAAAAAAAATGGATTTGGGTTCTCATTCCAGATATCCAAAATTTATTTTTTGGATTCTGCAAACAATACGGATTTGGGTTCTCGGCTAAGATCAGTCTATTTATTTTTTTTGGCCTTATTTTTTCTTTTTTGGTGTTGTTTGCTAATAAATTTGAAATACTTAAGTTCACTCGTAGAGAATCGTCAAAGCAGCATATTTGAAATTTATTTTTTTTTCAGAACTTTTTTAAATTAATTTACCTCTTCAATCTCCTCCAATGCCCCAATATAGTTTGTCCTCCAATACATCTCATTTAGTCATAAAGCCTTCTAGGTTACAAGCCAAATTTCTTCAAACTTTTTTTTTCTTTTGAATTTGCCATGGCTTTAGCACAAGAAAAGAAAACATAAAAAATATGATAGCTTATCATAATAAAAGTATGTTATTCCAAATTGTTAACATCTTGAAAACATGTGATTCCAAGTCAAGACGCAAAGGCATACAAAAGGTGTGGCTAATTCTTATGTCTGATGCAATTATAAAGTTTAAGCTACATACTAATAGGGATTGTACGCTCAACCATGTCTTCGGTATAAAGCCAAAAAAGAGAAAAAAAAAATGTTGGTAATACATTTTCCATATTTCTTCTATACATAGCCAAACGGTAATAATGTATTTTTCAGGTTCCATCTAAATACTACCCAAACAGTGACAATCCATTTGCAGGTAATGTATTACGCAGTAAACTATACGTCAGTAATATATTTTATGCACAATATATTTCTAGGTATCCAAATTGTCCCTAAGTTACAATAGTTCGTGTACATAAGAATTTTTTCCGTCTCTCAATATGATATTTATTTCCTTTTTATTTGTTTCCTTTTGTAGCATTATGAAATGAAGCATTTCCAGTTTGGCCCGAGGGGTATTGAATGTGTGCTTTTATTGAGAAATTGCTGCCAAATTTCTGCAAAAATCCATGTCCATAGTGGACTTCCAAAGATTGAGATTCAACAGGTCCACTTCTAATGGCCATAAAATGGTTTTGTATTTATTTATTTATTTTAATTTAAAAATTATATTTATTTAAAATTTGGTGAGTAGATACAATTCTATAGGTGTACTTAGAAAAATAAAAAAAATATATTTTTAACAAAAATTGACCAAAATATTTATGAAACATTAAGGGATATTCTAATTATTTTTGGCAAAATAATTTTATTATTTTTATTTTGTCTACGGTATAAAAATACATTTACTTACCAAATTTAAGAAAAATATAGTCATTATGTTTAAAAAATGGATCGGTGCCCCAGATTGCGCACCCCCCAAAACCCATCTAGAACGGTAAATTGGAGATCCGGATCAGGAATCGGCCAAACCGGTCGAATTAAGCCTTAAAACAAATCCAAAAAAATTGCTAAAATTCATTATAAATATTTTTTTTAGGAACCCAATAAGAAATCGGGGTACTACATTATTAACTTTCATTTTTTTCATCAATATGCGAATATTGAGATTGTTTTTCCATGTATGAACTTATATTAACCATTAAATTTACATCATACAAAAGAAAAATCATAGAATTATCATGGATGAAGTATATAATCATACAAGGACTACAATAAAGAATGGATTAAATCGATGAAAAAATGGCCACCAAAATCTCGAATTGGCGGAAAACCCTAACTCGCTAAAAAAAAACCCCAAATTATTACAACCTAACTAACATAATCCAAAATTATTACAACCTAATTAACTATAATGCTATATACCGAAATTGAAATTGTTGGTTTATATTTTATAGTTATTTTATTATACAAATAATAACAAATCCAAAATATCTTGTAATGTCATCTAATTTAAAATGTATTATTGACAACTATAAGAAAAAATAATGCATCACATAATTTATAATGTACATAAATTAAAATAAATGAAAGAAAATATTTGTTTATCAATGTAGAAATAAATTCTAAAGTGGTATGAGTTAATGTTATTTTTCTCTCTTAAATAAACTATTTCATTTGATAGATGTCATTGTATAAGAGAGAGATCTATTTATGAAATATTTAATTTATACACCATTATACAAATGACAGAGAGAGCTATTTATAAAGTATCTAATTTACTTTATACATATACACCATTATACAAATGACAGAGAGAGCTTATAAAGTATGTAATTTACTTTATACATATACACCATTATACATATGAGAGAGTGAGAGAGAGAGCACCAATACCTTATTTGCACGTACACCGTTTGATGGGAATTATCCTACATCGAAATTTTAGAGAAGATTTGATTGGTATAAATTGTTTGTGGTGGCTGCTTGTTAATGTGTGCGCGTTAACACATTATGAACCCCGTGCCGAGTTATGAACCCCCCATGACCGCTGAGTTATCACTACAAATTGTCGCTGGTTCGCCTTTAGACATGCACACGCCCAAATCTGAGTTATCGCTACAAATCATCACCGGTTCGCCTTTAGACATGCACACCATGACCTTTGAGTTATCGCTACAAATCGTCGCCGGTTTCCTTTAGACATACACACCGTGACCGCTGAGTTATCACCACAAATCGTTGTCGGTTCGCCTTTAGACATGCACACTGTGACACTGAGTTATCGCTACAAATCGTCATCGGTTCGCCTTTAGAACTGTACACATGACCGCTGAGTTATCACTACAAATCGTCGCCGATTTGCCTTTAGTCATGCTCACCATGACCGTTGAGTTATCGCTACAAATCGTCGCCGGTTTCCTTTAGACCTTCACACATGACTGTTGAGTTATTGCTACAAATCGTCGCCGGTTGGCCTTTAGACATGCACACCATGACCGCTGAGTTATCGCTACAAATCGTAGCCGGTTTCCTTTAAACATGCACACCGTGACCGCTGAGTTATCGCTACAAAATGGTCGCCGGTTCGCCTTTAGACCTGCACACATGACCGCTAAGTTATCACCACAAAACATCGCCGGTTCACCTTTAGACATGTATACCATGACCGCTGAGTTATCGCTACAAATCGTCGTCGACTTCCTTTAGACACGCACACGCTCAATTTCCAGTTATAAGCGAATTTTTAAACCACTGGTCATCATATAAAATAAAAATATAGAAACAAAACTATTTGACAGCCATTAGATGATTTTAAATTCTATCTAAATTGTGCTCCCTTCAATGCATTCACATGATGTGAATGTCATACCTTTCCGATTAAAGCTGCTAGATCACCTGAAGAGAGAAAAATCAGGCCGGTCCAAAGAAGATAGAGAATGGAATAAGTAAGAAATATGAATATATTAACATGTTTTTTAAATAAATATTTACTCTTATAAATATTTCAAGGATATTTTTATCTTTTATTTGTTGAGAATTATTTTTAATATTTTACTTATGTATGTGGTTTTTATATGTACATACGCTCCAATTTTCAGATAAATCTAATTCATAGAAAAAATATTAAAATTCAAATGCAACTTTGACATTGGATGGCGTTAAACTATTAGCGAACAACTATAAAAATTCACTCGTGAGTGTTTGTAAGTATTTTCCTTATATATTTTATACCAATATACACTGATTTGGGTTTACCTGAACCAGACCCAATCTGATAGGATCCAAGCTAGAATCAACTCGTCAAGTCCATTATCATGGTCAAAGTCGAAACCCAATCGGTGGACCCATCAGATCCAAGGGGTTGACCCGACCCATTTCACACCCCAATACAAGTGTTGGAATATCCCAATGACCTTCGGCTTCATCCCTTCTTGTTCTCTATCATTTATGTATGTGTCCATGTCCAAACGCGACAGTAAGTTGTTCTCTTCAAATGAAGTACTTATGCATATGGCACGTAACTGAACATTTCTATCCATATAAAAAAAACAATAAAATAGGGCAAGAAACCGCGCCCAACAACAAGATAAACTATGGAACGTAAATTTTAGAGGCGAAAACTTTATGTGTGGCCTCAACAACATATAAGTTATATGTGACCCCATTTCTTAGCCGTTTGATTCAACATCGATGGCTACGATTGTTCGTGCTACAATGTCACACCAAACACTATTTTATTTTCTTTTTTTTCTACCAAACATTTTTGGATGAAATTTTGGACGTCCCATCATAAATTTGTGGTTAACTTGGAAAAAATAAAAAACAAATACTTCCCATAAATATAAATAAGCAAAATACCCTTGATATTTTCAAGGGTGTTCTAGTAAATGTTTATCACCGAAAATATTTATTTATTATTTTTATCACGTGCGCCCCTATCAGATCTATGCATGCCCCAAATTTTGTTTCAAAATGATATGTAGAATAAAAAAATGAAAACAAAAAACTATGAACCGTCCTATGAAGATCGGATGATTAAGTAATTTCATTGAGTAAAGGAAATTATTGTTGGATTGGGTGCTATACAAAATCACTCACATTAGAAAATCTCATATTATGTGGGATTGTAATTGATATTGATAAGTTTCCTAAAGAAAATAAAAATCTAAAAAGATTAGGACTCTTAGATATGTCGAGATATAGGTAATATCTCTAGGAAGTTTCCTATTTTGTATGGATTCCTAACTTATATATATATATATATATATATATATATATATATATATATATATATATATATATATATATATGAAAAATAAAAGTCTTTCCAACCCCTATAAACAAAAATGAATAGTGATTTTGCCTACCCTCATCACCGTCCAAATTTCATCCCACGGTCACGATTGTCTAGTAGTGTTTTATTTTTTATTTTTATTTTTACAAATCTGAATGATCTAAAATTTGGAGGGTATGTAGATCTTACTGAGGCGCATCTAATAAAAATATAAAAACCATTATCTGTAAAAAATAAATTGGTCAAAATACCCCTGAAATGTTTTTAGGTACTTTGGTCAATTTTTTTCATGTAAAATATTTTTTTTTAATTTTAGAAGATTCCGCTATTTTTTATGAATACACGCTCCAAATTTCAAGTCATTCTGATTTATAGAAAAAAAATAAAAAATAAAACACTACGGGTCAATTGTGACCACGCGATGACCTTTGAACGATGATGGGGGTAGGCGAAATAATTATTCATTTTCTTCTATAGGTGTTGCATAGCATTTTTCATATATATATATACATATATATATATATATATATATATATATATATATATATATATATATATATATATATATATATATATATATATATATATATATATATATATATGGGATGAAAGTGGCGAAAATTTGTGAGCCCTATTTGGGTCACCATATGAGAATTGTGGTTTCTTTTAATGAGATAGAAGGGCGGAACCTCCTGTGCATAAGATGCAAGGTTTCTTCTTAGAGACAAGAGAGTTTTCTTTGGATAAAAACATTGTGATAGTATTTCTTTTAGACTCTTGAAGATTGAGAGGTTTGTTTCTTGTAGAGAAGTAGTTCTCTTAGAGACTTTGTGTTGTTTTTCTTTTTAGTTAGAGATGAAGTCAGTTTCTCATTGCTCTCGTGTCTCTATCTGGTATTGTCGGTAATAGTCGCCAGAAGTAAAAAGAACGAATGGAGAGCGGTTTAAAATGGTTTGCTCGACTGTGTTTTTGTCGAGATTTGTTCCAAAATCTTTCATGTAACTTTCATTGATATAGTGGTTTTCTGTTTGTTGTGCCTGTGGATGTAGCCCTTTTGGGGTAAACCGCGTAAATCTTTGTGTTCCTATTTTATATGTTTCATGCTTTATTTTTTATACTTTATTTTCCAAATATTAGCCCATCGAATTTAGAGCTTCCGCGTACAACAATTACAAGGTACAAAAGGAGAAAATAGAGATAAAAAGAAAAAGCAAAAGAAAAGAGGAGACAAAGATGAGTAAGAAAAATAAAAAAGAAAATAGATAGAGATAGACGAGTGAGAGAAAGAGCTAGGAGGAGCCTAGTTTGGCTAAAAAATCAGCATCGCCATTTCTATCTCTGAGCGTGTGGCAGAATTGAACCTCCTTGTCCTTGATGGCCAAATAAATATTATCTAGAATGGAGGTCAAATGCCAAGGGGCCGAGGGAGGATGTTTGCTCTAATTGATAACATTCGTCGAATCTCCCTCAATTATAATGCGCACATGGTTGCTCTACAGTCTTGAGACTCATTCTTGCACTGTTCTTAATTCTGTTTCATTGATATCACAGTAAGTAAGACTACCGTAGTAGGAAAAGATAGTGGGGCCCTCATGATTCCTAAGTAGCCCAGTAAAACCAATTGAAAGAGTTTGAGACCTTACACTACCATCAAAATTAAGTTTCAACCAACCTAGGGGAGGTGCAATCCATTGAGATGATCACTGAGTCTTGTGAGGACAATGAAGAAGAATATCTGCGAAATTGGTAAAGAATAGCTCTTTCGGATACATCATTATATTCAAAGACTGAGCCTACAGAATTGTAAGCCTCATAATCCCTTTAATGGCCACTTCGATTGAATGCACCTCCCTCAAAAATCTTATAATTTCTTTCTTTCCAGATGGACCAGCAGATTGCTGCAACCAGAATTCGCCATAGATGAAATCCACGTTTAGGAAAAGGGGGCTGAGGACAGTTGCAAAAAGTTATGTGATGTTCTCTGGCATCACCCACTGCCAATTAGCAATTCCAGCAGCCCAGAACCACATATACCCCACAAAAGGGCATTGGATAAAAAGATGGTTGCAATCTTCATCCGCATTCTTGCATAAGAAACATACATTAATAAGAATCTTCCCCCCTTTCTTAATTGATCCCCAGTAAGAACCCTTGCTCCAATATCCACAGAAAAGCTCCAACTCGATTTGGTGTTTCAATTGCCCAAACTTTGGTATTCCTATTGATCATCTCAAAGATTCTATCATTACTAACCTCAATATGAAGGGAGCTAACTAAAAAGATGCCAGTAGGGGAAAGTTCCTAAAATAGCTAATCCTGTATGTGAAAAAAGAAACAAAAATAGCCTAATTTCTACATCAATGAAATGAACTGATGCTCTATGCTTTTATTTACCCTTCTAACTCTAAGACCAATCTTGCAAGTACATTCAGTTCCCTGCCCCTCCACAACAAGCTCTGCTATGTAAGCTTGTTTATTCACCACTCAACTATAAACCTCAGGAAATAAATTCTTCAAAGAAATATTGTCCAGTCATTTCCCCAAACAAATTTCCTCTATTGGATTTTATATCTATTGGATAAAAGTGATTGCGACTTCCTTGTAAAAAAAAATATGGTCTCATAGTATACTCTAAGACCTTGCTTTTCTCATTTAGTTTTATTTTTTTGATTTCTAATTAGAAAATGTACCATTAATTAGTTAGGAAATTCAAATGAAATGAAGTCCACAAAAAATAAAAAATAGAAACTTGTCTTTTTCTATTTGCTTCTTTGATACCTTGATTTCGATATTTTTTTCTAATTCTGGATTTTGTTGGATACATGGGCGCGAACTTGAAATGAGATTGGTAGAGAGAAAGTAAAGGGTACATGAAAATGAATTGAATTTTCAAAATTGATCTAATAAAATAAAATACTTACAAGAAAGCCCTTGCTTATGCTTGTTTTTTAAGATTCTAACTAAAAAATCCTCAAAGGAGAGAAATATGTCGTAGCAAACTCATCCAAATGAAATAGAGTCTACAAATAAATAAACAAGCAAAATTTTTATTTGCCTTTATTCGTGTTCTTTTAAAATAATTTTGAAAATTTTAATTAATAAACATAAAATAGACTCACCCTAAATTTTACATAGGCATAGTCACGATAGGGTGATTTGGTGGCTCCACTATCATCCGATTTAATGGAGCATTCACGTAGGGTTGGGAATGGGATTGGACCGACCTATCCATTTGACATGTCAATGTGGGCTGTGTTTAGGTCTGGACTCTGACAACGGACCTGGCTTGACCATGACCCAACAGATCGGGTGTAGTCCAACTTGTTCCCTATCATGTTGGGCTCAGATCCGAACCCGACTAGACCCAAAAATATAATGTGGGACTCGGACCTAGACCCATACCCGATTTAAAAATAAAAATATCGATATATTTAAATGTATTTCATGAATTTATTAAATATATTTCATGTATTTTTAAATATTATAACAAAATATATAAAATATATTTATTCAAATATTTGAACCATAATTGAAAGCCAGGTTTTGATCTGGGGACCTATGGATTATGGGCCACCACACTTCCACTACACCATTTTGATCGCATGGCATTTGTTGCAACAAAATATATAGTATATCTTCTCTTAAATGACTGAGCCATCTTCATGGTCTATGATGTTGAAAGTCACCCTTCTCATTTGAATTTCATCAATATTTCTTTGTTGACATCAATATAAGCTCGAATTTCTTTGATGTCTCAAATCAAAATAAATCTAAACTCGGTCAAAATTTGAGAATTTGAAGTAACTAGCTAAGCTTAATGAGGAATTCCAAAAAGAAAATTTGAGAATTTGAAGTAATTAGCTAAGCTTAATAGGAATATCTAGGTTTAGGAGGGCAGGATTGGGTGTTAAAGACAACAACAGCAAACAACTTGCCGTAGGGCCCGGACAAATCATGCAGAATTTTGGGCACTACTACAAGGCCTAAAGTTGATCTCCCAAAGGCAACTTGCATTACCTGGCGTCATTGAATGATACTCTCTAAATGTCATTAATTGATACAAAAAGGAGCCAAAACCTAGGAAAGGGTTGCATCATGGTGGTAGCACCCCCTACTTGAAAAAACAAATAGGGGCCTGTCTTTCTCACATAATTACCCAAAACAAAACAAAAAAACAAAAAAGAGTTAAAACCACATTGGAGATTGTACGCAGTATGGTTGGAGGTCATGGATTTATATAATGTTTACCATGAGGCCAATGATGTTGCAGTTAGGCAGTCAAGATTGGGGGTAGATTTGCAAAATCTCAATATTACTGAGTCTAATTGTGTAAATCCATGTGTATTGCGTTATGTTCTCAATAAAAGCTCTGTGATATTGTCAAACAAACAAAAAGATCGAGATATTAAAGAACTCAAAATATTTTCTTCTCTTTTTTTCCTCTTGAAAGATAATCATTTTGTTATCTTTAAAGTTTTTGGACTCGGATAAAAAAAATTCTCTCAAGTAGCTCTATTGCCTAAGGGAGTTGTACAATGATCCTGCATAAGCGTGCTATGCACACTCATCTTATATTCCCTCCCTCCTAAAGATCATATCGCAGTTCAGTGCATTGGTTGGTGTAGCCCACAGTAAAAATGCGGCTTATTTGAAAATAGTTAAATTAACATTTTATCAATTTTGGCTAGTCGGATCAATCAATTTAGATGGATTAGATTGGCTAATACAGTTAAACATCTCTTTTTAGTTTCTATAATATATTTTATAACATTAAATAGCTATTCTTAATTATTTTTAAAAAATATTGGTCCAATTGATTCACTCTGATCAACCAAATTTTGAGCCTTTCTAAGACCAAAGATTAAGGAATATGATCACATGAGCTGACTAGCTGGACAGCCGAGATTGAAGAAAAAAGTGACACTGACTAGATTTGTATGTTAGTAAAAGAGTATTTTTTCAAAAAAGTAATGATATGAAAAATCTAAATTTTGAACGTTTCATTTAGGAGCTCCAAAAAAATATACACTGCCAAAAAATACGGTAAACATGTCTGCCGTTCTGAACGTCTGAGATTACCTCTTTTTGTTCAATCTGAGCCATCCAGCCTACACTTTGCTGTAGGCCGCCGGGCTCACAGAATTGTCTTCGTTTGATGATCCGTTTCTCACTATAGATTTTCTCATTCTAATGTCTAGATTGTGTAACTATATTTTCTATCTCGTTTTAGAAGAACAAGTAAAACAAAAAAAAATCTTTTAGGGGAATTTATACATTAAATCGCATTTTATTTTTAGAATCGAAAAATAGTCTTCTATAAATCTTTTAGGGGAATTTATAAATTGAATGGCATTTTATTTTTAGAATCTAAAAATAGTCTCCTATATTTGATATTTTATATGCAAATCTCACTTTTTGAGAGCGTGTGTGTTGATTTTATTATACTTCAGATTAAGCTGAAATTTGATACATATATCTTCTGACTATCACATGTATAAAAAATAAAAATAAAAAATAAAAAAAATTGTCAAAATACATATTACAATATAGATTTATTTTAACTTTGAAATTATAGAATTATTATATTTTTTATAGTGATAAATATGAGCATCCAAATTTGAGTTTAATCTGATATATAAAAGAAATTAAATTTAGAGTAAAAGCCGAAATTGAGCGTAAAATATTAAATATACAAGTCTATTTCTCAAATCCAAAAGTAAAATGAGATTTTTTGCAACATTTAAATATACAAGTCTATATTTTGAAGAACCCCAAATTATTATGTGTGTGATCCAAAACAATTAAGGATATTCGAGTAATTTGTTCCACTTAAATTAATTTTTGAGCCAAATGAATTATATAGCCCTACTTGTTCTGGTTTTTAAACCTTGAGCATGTTTTTTGAATTGAAAAATCTTATTCCCCATTCATGATCTTGAAGAAAAACAAGTTGGACATTACTGGTCAAATAATTCAATTTTTTGCTGGGGAAATTAACTTATAGATCTCTTCCTTTTTATATAATTAAAAAATTATCCTTTTTTCTTTTTTTTTTTTTTTCAAATTTTACATTAGGTCACCTTTTTTCTATTCTTTTCTTCTTTTTTTTTTTTTTTATTTTTTGGTTTTTTTTTTTTTTTCATATTTTGAGTTCTACAAAACTTAGATCTCACTATCTAAAAATTGGGTGGTCTCTATTCATCTGGACACAATATATTTTTTCAGGTGCATAGAGTGTACAATTAGAAAAATTTTATTGAGGTTAATCTATGAGTTGAAAAGGTTACATCTCCAAAATTTGGAGTCATAGATTAATTCTAGGCGTGATTTTATCCGAGGGGGTAAATGAACATCCTACTCTTGAGGGAGTAGAATATATTTGGGCTTAATTGTTTATCTAGTGAGATGCTAATCGGGGTTTCTTATGCGATATTTGTAGAATGCCAATAGTATGGTAAATATCATCTCGTCGTCCATACTCAATATGACCTCTTTGAGCCTTGTATAATGGATTTGAGCTGAAAAATCGCTCATCTCCAATGTATATGGTTGAACCAGTGTTCGCAAAACCGGTCGGTTAGAAAAGGAACTGGCCGGTTAGATTGCTACCGGCAGGGTGGCGACTCCGGTTAGGGCCGGTTTTGGCGGTCTACTCAGTAATTGGTGAGCTCCAAAAAATTTGGGTACAAACACCAACCGGTTAGCCCTGAACCGGAGGTTTTTCCACAAAACCGATCGGTTTCTGCTAACCGGACCGGTTAGCATATATAACTCCCGATATAATGTAAATAACGGTAGAGTAGTAAATAACGGCCATTATTTCAAAATCGAGGCTGTTATTTGTAGCAGGCAATCTAGAATCCAAATTTTAACTTTTTTTTATCCGTTTTCGTGCCCTTTGTTTTATCCTTTTTCATGATTTATTGCTGTAAATCACTATCTATAATCTATAAAACAAGAAATTTGGATTGAAACATCGAAAAAACAAAAGTTTCTTGGATCGAAACGGCACATTTTTTAGGTTTTTGAAAATTTCTACCATTCTTTCAATAATTTCTTTAATACCTAATGGTTCTTAAATAAATTTAGTGGTTTTGATAGATAATTGAATTATTCATCAGATTTATGTTTCAAATTGTTCAGAAAACCAAATATTATGGGTTGATTTTAGCCCGAAATGCTGATGTTCAAAGAATTGGTATTCGATCAAAAAAGACATATTTTTTACCTATTTATTGGTCATTTTTTATTTAATTGACTTGTAGACTTTTATGATCAATGTTTGATCTCTCAAATAAAATAGGTATGTCTATTTATGATTGATTAAATATTTTTATGTCCATTTTTCCGTTGCACCATATCATGAAAATTTCATAGATCTGAAATTTCTGCCCTTTTTTCAATTAAATTAAAAATGCCAAATATTTTTTGATGAGATTTGGTGCGTTTGAAAGATGACCGAAGCTTTTATAATGCATGTATGTTTATTTGTTCGATTATCCAAACATTGAGGGTCGTTTCTTGCTCGAAATGTTGCTTGATTTTTGGGGGTTTTGGAAAATCGATTATTCTAAAAAAAATATTTTGTTTAATAAAATTATGTTTTTTGATGAGTATGGGAAGTTTTTTTCAATTTTGCTTAATAAAATTATTTTTAATAGAATTATGATTTTTTAATAAAATTAGAGTTTTTGATGAATATGGAAAGTGTTTTTCCATTTTTCTTACTAAAATTATTTTTAATAGAATTATGATTTTTTTAATAAAATTACTTTTTTTTTATGAATATGGGAAGTATTTTTGTATTTTTCTTAATAAAACTTTTCTTTTTGATAAAATTATTTTTTTGATGAAATTGATTCTTCTTTTTGATAAGTGCATGATAATGTTGCTCGATTTTTTTTAATTATGTTTTGTTAAGTGCATGATATAGTTATATTTCTAATGATGGAAATGAGACATTTTGTTTGTTTAAGTGCATTTAAATATTTTGTTTGTCTTATGTTCAATGAAACACTACACCATCGTCTTCTATGAGCTTGGTTCTTCTATTTTTCTATTCTTTTTTTTTTCCATTTTTTTTCAAGGTTTTTGGAATGTTATGGAAAGAACCTTTAAAAGATCAGCCGATTTTTTAAAAATCGGCCAACTAACTCGTGATTGGTTGTTGGCCGATCCCAATCTAGCTTGATTCCAAAAAGAGAGAGAGATTTACAAAGGCGACCTTAATTTCAAATCATCCCTCACATTTTGAGAATTTGATTTTTCTAAAAAAAATTCATTTTGCTTCGTACATTTATGTTTTTTTATCAACATGGGAACTTTTTTTCTATATTTCTTATTAAAATTATCTTTTATTTTAATAAAAAATAATGTTTTTTTTTATGAATATGAGAACTACTTTTCTATTTTGCTTAACAAAATTATTATTTTTTGATAAAATTATGATTTTTTAATAAAATTATGTTGTATGATGAATATGGGAAGTGGTTTTCTCTTTTGCTTAGCAATTTTATTTTTTGATAAAATTATGTTTTTTTAATAAAATTATGTTTTATGATAAATATGGGAAGTGTTTTTCTATTTTGCTTAATAAAATTATTTTTGATCAAATTATTTGTTCTAGTGTTCTTATTTGTTGATAAAATCAATGCACAATACACTGAAATGGATATAGTAGATACATATAAGAACAGTTGTGCATTGATTTTTCATTTTGTTGCATGTCATGAGATGTACTTTTTGTAAAATATGCCTTATTTAACTTTATCGAAAAGGTATTATATGAATTGTGTTTTATCTAACTATATGGAAGAGGTCCTTTCTATTTTTTGTCTTCATTAGTTGGCGTTTTTATTTTATTTAATAGCATCAAGCTACTTTTGTTATTTTCAAAAAAGTGCATAAACTTTCATTCCTAATGTGAGCGATTTGTATACAAAAGAAACTAGAAAGATTTTCATATAAGGTTTGGAACGAATATGTTAATTCTTGAAAGAAGATGTTACATGACAAAAATATCTTCAAAAAATATCCTAAGATATTTTCATGTACAGGACCATAGTATTCAAATATTAATTTATAAAAAATTGTTTCAACTTTTGTTTTTGTAAGATAAATATTTGTAACAAGATATTATACACTTAATCTAAATATTTTTATTTTTTTGGGAGTTTTTGACCCATTTTTTTTAAAAAAATCTACTTGACCGATTAGTGCGGTTAACCACCCCGGTTAGTCCGGTTCCAATTCAAACCGCTCCTAGCTCCATGTCCGGTTAACCGTTCCAGTTTGATTTTGTTAACACTCGGTTGAACATCAAAAAGTATCACGATTCTCTCACTCTTTTTTTTTTTTTTGATAGAAAGTAACTTTTTTCTTTTATTCACGGTTCTCTCTCTAGATATCTCCTCGAGTCGAAAAGAAAATTATTAGATCAATGTGATATTTAGATTAGTAACTTTTTACTTACTTTAAAATGTTAGAGTATTATATTTTCAAATTCCACCATAGCAAATCATACCGGTCCTAAGTCAAGATAAAGGAGGGGGTTGTGTTAGGTTGACAACCAGCATAAAACTTTGTAGCATCTTTTTATGAATCCTAGCCAACTCCAAATAATTAGGATAATGTTTAGAAGCTAATGATAAGAATACTAAATTTTTTACTTCATTTAACTTTTCAGAGCTAAGTATTTGATGGGAGGTGGTTTGGGAGTTGAATTTGTTTTATTTCCAGTTAATTCTCATTAAAAGTTGAAATATAAGCACGAATAATAGCAACAAATTTTAGTTTTTGGAGCAAATATTATTATTCTTTTGCCTTGTTGCTTATGAAGGAGCTGTGAAAGTGGATGGGAGAGGACCAACGGTTTGGGATACTTTTGCTCCTTCTTTTGGTAATGCAATTTGTTTGAAGCCAATATAGTATTAAAAAAGATTGTATACTTTGAGACTATTTATCTTAAATATAAGGAGGTTACAATTACTCCTAACCATTAGATATCCAATTGGATGGTTTGAGGTATATCACAAAGTTCAAAACTTTTTTCTTTGAACTTTGAATTTAGTTAAAGACAGATTCCCACCCATTCGATTTGAAATCTGATAGATAATAGTGATTGTGACCTCTATGTAGTAAATGGTTCTTTTTATATACGTCGGTCAAAGCACCTAAAAAAAAGAAAAAGGGTGAGGTTTGTATAAAGCATCAACTTTAAATAATTAAAATAAGACATGCTTCAAAATTATGTTGAAAGACAATTGTTGTGTTGGAAAGCTTTGCGATGGCATAAAAATATTTTGTTAGCTATAATTATAAAATTTAAAGCTGCAAAACTAATAATATTGAGCAGATCTACAAACAAATACAAAATTCAGAAAATGGGTGGTCTAGATAATGCATCACAAGATGCACTACCTTGATTATTTGAAATCCTTTTTTCTCTTTATATTCATACATCTCGATGTTGAGATGATCAAATTGAAGTTTCTTTAGCATTGAAACAACCTTTTCCGGACACCTTACTTCAACAGTATAAGGTTGGCACCTTATATAAACTTTGTTTCTAAATTGAATGAGAAGGTTAAGTAAATAATTTTACCATTGGTGACTTTTAAAGTCCCTTAATTTAAGCAACTCCTAAAGAATTTTCATGAAGAACCCCAAATTATTTTGAGCGTGTGATCCAAAACAATTAAGGGTACTCTAGTAATTTGTTCCACTTAGATTAATTTTTTAGCCTAATGAATCATATAACCCTACTTGTTCTGGTTTTTAAACCTTGAGCATGTTTCTTGAATTGATAAATCTTCTTCCGCATTCATAATCTTGAAGAAAAACAAGTTGGACATTACTGGTCAAATAATTCAATTTTTGCTTGGGAAATTAACTTATAGATCTCTTTTCTTTTTTATAAAGAAAAATAATCTTCTTTTTTTCCTTGTTTTTTTTTTTTTTTTTTACATATTTTACATTAGGGTCACCGTTTTTTTGTTAGCTGACCCCTCCCCACCCGGCATGTAAGTTTGTTTCTTTTATATCTCGATCTGGAACTTGCAAAACTGGACTGAATCCTCCATTTTTATTTATTATTATTATTTTTTTTAATTCGGTATGGTATTTGAAGCACCAAACCCCCTTGAATGATGAAAAAAATGGCTTGAGTTATAAGGCAAAAAAAAAAAAAAAAAAGGCAGTTTGGCACTTGAAGTCCTGACTCTCGACTCTTTGTTGTTTTTTGCTGGATCCAGTACTTGAAGTACCTACCCAACTAGAATGACGAAAAAATGTGATCTGGTACTTAACAGATCGAACCGGTTTGTGGAAAAATACTTGGTAAAGGTCAGTCGGGTATTAGAAATACTGGACAAAAAATAATGTAGAGATGATCTAGAATTTCAAGTGCCAAATTGAATTTTAGAAGAAAAGGGTCTTGTGTTCAGTCAATCTTGTTGTACTAGACCACGGTTTTTTGTGAAAAAATAAAAAGCAGACAAAAGTAAGATCCGCACATAAAATGTGAAAGAATAGAGATTACTTTTCAATTCCAAAATAATAAAAGAGATATACAGATTAATTTTCCTTTTTATATTCCAAGGCACACAACATACTTATAGTATGAGTGTTGTTGAGATGAAGATATTAAAATAGATGAGTGACAAAACAAAAAATGATAAGAGGTGTGATTTGGTTCAAATGGAAAGCTCTAAAAAGGAAGAAGCACGCCCAAAAGGACATATGGATGGAAGTATGAGAAAAAATATGATAGCCTATCGTCTTAGTGAAGGTGTGACCCTTAGTAGAACAGAATGGATGAACATGATTTGTTTGACCGACCCCAAATAATTGAGATAATGCTTAGATGATGATGATATGTGAAGGCATAATACTTGAGACTGAGGTTGAGATAGTGGTGGTAGCACCACTTAAGCCTCAGCTTAATCCAAGTTTCTGTTTCCACTGACGTATTCGAAAACTATTCACTACTACTAAAAATGGGTAAGGCCCGTATTCCCCTCAGATATTACCCAAAAAAAAAAGAAGAAAAAAACGAAATATGGCAATATGGCCAGCGTTACTTTGTTGTCTATTACCGAATTAATTTATATGGTGTTTGTAGATGGTAGTGGCTATATAAATCAGACAGGAATCGATCACTACAACAAACTCATTGGTGCACTCGTAGCCAAAGGTACAGCAATCTCTCTCTCTCAATTGGATCTCTTGTTGTGAAAAACATCTTTCGTCTTTAACTTTAGTAGAGAAAATCCCGCTCTCTCTCTCTCACACACACACAATTTGATTACTTGTGAAAACCTTTGGTCATTTTATGATAAATCTCGGCCGGACTTGGACCTGTAAAAAAAAATGGGATTTGGATCCAAACCCAGATCCAATCAGACCTAGACCTGGACCTCATTGGACCTGGACCTAACCCAAGCAAAAAGAACAATATATATAATATGGAAAAAGCTGAGTTTAGCCCACTAGCTCATATAAACATATGAGCCCAACGGTCCAGATTGAATCTGGGTCGATCTGACTACTATAGATGTCCAGCAGTGTTTGAATTTTATTTATTTTTCTACAAATCCAAATCACTTGAAATTTTAGACTTGTGTTTATAAAAACTAGGTGAATCTTTAAAAAAATATTAAAAAAATATTTTACATGAAATAAATTAACCAAAATACCCTCCAAAAGTTTCGAGGCTATTTTGTTCATTTTTTTTTATGAATAATTATTTTTATATTTTTATTAGGTGTGCATTGATGAGAAGTACACATACCTAAAATTTCAAATGATTTGAATTTGTAGAAAAATAAATAAAATTCAAGTATTACCGGACATCTGTGATCTTCAGATCGACCCAGATTCAATTTGGACTATTGGGCTCATTTGTTCATATGAGCTGGTGGACTAATTCCAGCTTTTTCCTTTATATATATATATATATATATATATATATATATATATATATGTGTGTGTGTGTGTGTGTGTGTGTGTGTGTGTGTGTGTGTGTGTTATCTTAAATATATACATATAATATTTAAATATTATACCGAAAATATATAGTTATATTTATTTAAGGAATTGTCTACAAAAAGATCATTCATCTTTTATAGATAAAGATCACAATTATTCTCACTCATTAGATGTCAAAGTGAATGGCTTGGACTGAGTCACAAAGTAATAATATTTTTTTTTTTTTTAAACTTTGTGTATATTCAATGACACTCTTATAACCACCTATTTTGAAATTTAAGGGACAATAATGATTGTGACTTCCATGTACAAAAGATAAAAGGATTTTGTTAGGCTACGCCACTTCGTGGTCTATACCCTTACAGTTCTCAACATTTTTAGACACTTAGATACCTTTATCCTATAGTACAGTAACCTTTTGTTTAGGGGTATTTTAAGTAATTAGCCAAAGGTAAACTAGGAATTTTTAATAGAAACAAAAGTATTTATTAACAATAGTGGACAATAACATCACAGATATATTATATAACATCACCCATTGTTTTTTAACTACTAATACAATGCAACTATTTTTTTATAAAAATATCCATTCTACCATTCTAAATGACAAAAAATGAAAAATTTTGTATTACAATTCAAGGGTATTTAAGTATCAAAAAATGTTGAGGAATTTAAGGTATACACCACATTGTAGCCTAAAAAAACCCTTAAATAGTCTCTTTGTAGGCAACCCCTTTATTTAAATATTATTAAAATATTATATAGTAAATATTATAGATGATGTTTCCAATAGGGCCTAGGATTATAGATGATGTTTCCAATAGGGCCTAGGCTTTATGAATATAAAATAAAGCCTCACCTCAAATCCTTATGAAGAATGCCCTTTCGGCATCGGAAATCTTCATGATGGTTCAAAAATTAACCTCCAACACTAACAATAAAATTTGAAACTCAAAAAATGATTCAGATCTTGTTGATATATAAACACTTATTTCAAGCTAAGATGATCGATTTAAAGTTTCTCAACACTTGATTAGCA
The DNA here is from genome assembly GCF_054954075.1 of Amborella trichopoda. Taxonomy (NCBI): domain Eukaryota; kingdom Viridiplantae; phylum Streptophyta; class Magnoliopsida; order Amborellales; family Amborellaceae; genus Amborella; species Amborella trichopoda. The sequence continues at coordinate 4,731,531 of NC_142347.1, read as the reverse complement.
ATTTTTGATAAGTTATGAGGTGCGGCTTTACTTAATTTGATCGGACTGCAGCCCCATCAAACCATTTTCCAAATATTATTTATATAATAATACTATTTGAATCGGGGCTGGGCCGCGTCCACATGGACCTAGACCCGAACCCAAATAGTATTCGGATCGGATATTTGGACCCGGAACCAACCCACAGGGTCCAATTATTGGACCCATACTTAGATCCGGGTCGGGTCCGGGTCCATTTCCATCCCTACATATCTTGTATTGAAAAATCTCTTTGGTCTTTAAGATTAGTAGAAATAATCTCTCTCTCTCCCTCTCTCTTAATTTGAACATTGCAATCATATCTAACAGTAGTAAATGGTTTTTAAGTAAAAAGAAACTCTCTCTCCCTCTTAATTTCAACATTGCAATCATCTCTACCTAATAAAGAAATTTTGCAGGCATTGAACCCTATGTCACCCTCGAAGACAAATACATTGGATGGCTCAACTCAACAATCATATAATATATTCCATTTTTTTAATCTTTCAATTTCAACAACAAATGATAACAATAATATGTGAAAAGATTTCAGTGTTTCTATGCTACAACTCCATTTGGGTTTCAAACAGTATGATACCAGCTCATGAACCATCCTATTCCTACAGACATTGAGCTGAAGAATGGCACATCTCGGCCATCTGTTGTTGGCATCAGGTGGTTGAGGAGTTGAAGCATACTGTTTGATGCCAAACTTTCAGCATAATAGATTTTCCATAACAATATATTCATTGTTGTTGCTGCTGCTTGTTGAAATAACCTGCCCTTCAAAGTGCTTGTGGAACATGTTTGGTGGGTGATTGTTGTTTGTTATTTTCCTTCTCAAACAGAGCAGATTTCGCAAATTATGCCGAAACATGCTTCCGATTTTTCGGCGATAGGGTGAAGCACTGGATCACTTTCAATGAACCACACACCTTTGCCATTTAGGGCTATGATGTAGGTCTACAAGCTCAAGGAAGATGCTCTGTTCTCCTTCACCTCTTTTGTAGATCCCGAAATTCGGCCACAGAATCCTCCATTGTTGGGCATAATGTTCGTCTTTCACATGCTACAGTTGTTGACATAAGTAGAAGAATATACGAGGTAAATATTTCACCTTTTTGGTGAAATTATACAATAAGATAGTTTGCTAAGAAGAAAACAAGAGTCGCCTGATGTGATTCGGGCGGTTGGGACCTAGTCACCTAGCGTAAAATCGGGTGGTTCGTAGTTCGCCATTGATAAAGAAAAGCCTTGTGGATAGAAATGACGCATTCAATCCTCCAATTGGTCAAAAGACTTAGTCAGAGGTAGTTTCAATCTAAAATTTTGATAACCATCTAAGAATTACTATATGATTATTTTCCAAAACAAAAAAATTTGAAATTTGATTTTTTTAACCTTTAAATCTCACCATCTAAAAAATGGATAGTCTCTGTTCAATTTCGAGATATTATTTATTTCAAGCACATAGAGGGTGCAATTAAGGATTTTTATTTATTTATTTATTGAAATTAATCTATGGGTTGAAGACGCTACATCCCCATAATTTGGAGTTCTAAAATTAATTTTACCTGAGAAAATAAATAAACATTATACTCCCATGAAATGAAATATAATATCCTTTGGCTTACATTAGATGGGTTTTGGTGTTTGTGACCACTTTATAGGAAGGGGACTCCATACACTCGGTTTTTCTTATTTACTTGTTTCTCTTTTAACGGCATGTTATTGATTGTTGAAAAATGGTGCTGAAATAATTTTCTTATCAAAATTTAGAAGATGCAGTTTCTAAAAGGTTTTGGTTTTTTTTGAAAACAAAGTAAACCCTCCCCTCAAATGCTCTTTTGGAAAGCACTTTGGGCATCAGAAATCTCCATTATGGCTCTAAAATCAATTTCGATCACCGAACTTAACAAATTTAATGGTATAGATCTTGTGGATCCCTGAACATTTATTTTTAATGGATGGTCTAGATAATGTGTTACAATATACACTATTTTTAAGTTGTGAATCTTTTTTTTTTACAACCATAATGATCAAGGTCGAGATGATGGATTTGAGGCTTATCTGATGCCAGAACTACATTTTTTGGAGAGTTTTGATTTGGATTTGGATCTGAAACTCCACAACACCATCATCTCGACCTTGGTCATTATGATTGTGAAAATAAAAAGATTCACGACTAATTTTTCCCATTAGGATTTGGATTTGGATATGAAAAATATACATGGGATCCCGAACCAGACTTGATCTAGATCGAAAATATTCAAATCTGAATCCGAATCCAAACAGTATACATGGGATCCAGATTTAGATCCAATCGGATCCAAAAATATATTTTTATATATTCTTTTATATATAATGTAATATAAAATAATACTATATAACATAGGGAAATGTATCTATATGTAAAATAATTGGATCGGATCTGGATCGGATCCGCCTATACATGAATTCAATCTGAATTACTCTTTGGATCTAAATTTTGGATCTGGATTCAACCTATCAGATCCAACTCTTGGATTTATACCAGGATCCGGGTAAGGTCGTAAATTGTGTTTCATATCCAAAATGGGTGAATTCTCAGCTCTATTTAATATGTCCGAGGGAATAAAATTTACTGTTTTCTCTGATCAAATCTACTGTATCCATGAGAGCCTGAAATTGAGACGTGGTTTACCTAACCAAGCGCTCAACCTGAAAAAAGGCATAGCAACAACATTCACATCAATACGAAAAAAGTCACAACTTAGAGCTGCACACAGACCGTCCAACTTTTCTTTTCCTAGGATAGATCTAGGAACTCGAATATTTTTTCTTTTAGTTTTTTAAAGTAATAATTCGGTGCTTACAAAGTGGATCCCAAAATTTCAGATAAAAAAAATCCCGTGAAGAAGGATATTTGCCCAACAGAGTTCCAACTTCTAACTATTTTTTCAATTTTCTCTATTTTTTGAATGCTATAGATAGAATATTTCTATAGATAGAATATTTCCTTACCTTCACATCCTCTTCCACTTTAATCTAAACATCTCTTCTTTCTATAATGTCTCTCTCTTAAACCTCTCTCTTGCCGTGAGTTTAAGAGAGAGAGAGAAAAAGAGATGTTTAGATAGAAGGGAGAGAAGTTTAGATAAAAAGGACACAAATAGAAAGAGGTGTGTTTAGTCAAAAGGGGCTTATTTGAGTTCAAAAGATTAGAAGATACAATAATTTGAAGTCATATGTTGTCAAAAAGATTTTGAAAGCTTGGGTCTCTTGATAAATGGTTTTTTAAAATAAGGTGTATGGAGAAATTTTCTCTTTAATTTTTTATTCCAACTCATAATCATGTATCTTACAAATTTTTTTTTTAAACTAAATAAAAAACAGTGGTAAATTGTAAAGCAATTCCTCTCCAACATATTTTGACAAATTTCCCCTTTCTATTATCCCCTTACAGTAAGCCAGGCAAAGCAACAAGGGTCCATTGGAATCTCATTTGATGTGATGTGGTATGAACCCATGTCTAATTCCGTAGAGGACATCGCCGCAACTCAAAGAGGTCAAGATTTCCAATTCGGATGGTAATTAACCTGCCCATTTGACAGTTGTATTTTTCTCTTAAATTCTCTTGAAAATGTATACAATGAGACGATTTACTTTCCATACAAGGAGGTCACAATTGTCATTGGCCGTTAGATTTGATATCAGATGGTTGAAGATGTGTCAATGTTTGGGCACAATGTCTAAAATAAGATTTTTCGGATGTTGCAATACACTTTCATCTATTGGATTTCATAGCGCGATTGGGACCTCCTTGTATAAAAATAAATAGTCTCATATTATAGAGTCCCATTAATTAAATAATAATTTAGAACATAATTTAAATTTTTGAGAAATATTGACTGGTAATTTATTTTTTAACTATTGCTTTAGTTTAAATAAATAAAATAACTCTAAAAGTGTAATAACAAATAAAGAGATAAAGAAACATAGAAATACAAGTGATTGATTAAGCTATCTTCATTTCAAAATCTCATAAGCATGTGGTACGTTGGTGAGTTTGTGCACACACGTGCTTATTTACATATGAGAGAGAGAGAGGGGGGTGTGATGAAAGTATTGTGTACCAAAAAAAAAAAGAGATCATGAAAATTTTTTAAACAAGTGATAAAAATGTTTAAATTAAGTGAGCTCCTTGATCCGACTCAAGAGAGTCCGAGTTTGACCGAGAAAGTTTTGATAAGTAAAATTAAGAACTTATTTGAAACCTAGAGACTTGGGCGATTCCAGGGTATTTTGGCCCCAAATCGCTTGGCACCTGATTTGGTCTGGATAGGCTAATATTGGTTAAGCGATTTTCTAAACACTGGCTCAAACCTTTAAAAGCCCATGTGCAGGACTCGGGCTTGCCAGGGTCCTAAGCCCGAGTTAGAGGCCGGCCTACAAAAACAGCATGCCACTTCCATATCTCCACAGTTTTACGTTGAATCTCTAGATCTATATGTGCATGTGCATGTGTGTGTGCGTGTGCGTGTACGTGTACGTGTACGTGCTATGTTGTGCTGATTTTCACTAGAGTGACATCACTATAGTGACAACAAATTTCGATGAACAAATTGCAAGTTCATGGACCCTTTGTTTTTCGGGGACTATCCGAGCTCAATGAAAACCCAAGTTGGAAGCCGTTTGCCACAATTCAGCAAACCCCAATCTGCTCTGATTAAGGGTTCCATAGACTTTGTGGGTATCAATCACTACGCAACTTATTATGCCCATAAAAACACCTCTAACATTATTGGTGTCCTTCTCAATGATTCCCTATTAGACTCTAGGGCTCTCACCCTACGTAATTCTCATCTATTTGGATTTCAATTGCTTCTTTAAAATTCAATAAATTGGATTAATTTAGCCTGATTTTGGAAATTTTAATTTGGATTTATTTTGGAAATTTTGATTTTGTTTTTCTAAAAAATTTGCCTTAGTTTTTGCAAAATTAAGTGAAATTTGATCGGAGCGTATTTCACGAGGATGTGGTTGTATGAGGCAACACCTGAAATAACCATCTTGAAGATGGATTGAGGATCCAAAACACCTTTTGGTGACTTGTAGATCCATTTATGCCCTAACTATGGAAATTAAAACTCCAAAAATTGTGCAAATCTAGTGTGTATGTGTAAAGACTTGAAATGGATGGTCTAGATGAAATGGTACAATATAAACTACTTTTTAAAGCTTGAAATCCATTTTTACCAGATCCATGATCATAGAAGTGGAAATGATTCATTTGTAGAGTTTCCAATGCTTTCGAAGGTGATTTTTTATGATCTAGAGGTGAACATGATGGATTTCCAGTGCTTTTACCCCTGAATTTTAGGTGTTGTCACAAGCAACCTCAGCCACACCAAAGCCTCATCAAATTTGATGGCTTTTATCAATTTCAATTTTTTGTTCCCAAGTTTCCAATAACCCTATATTATGAATGGGCAGTGCTGCTCATCTTTTGGCATTACTATTGTTGTTTTCCCTTTAAATCTTTCGAACTTCTTATTTTTGGCTTCTATGTGTATCGGTTACTCACTATTTCCTTTGATGCATTTACAGCTTTTAGAAATGGTCAACCCATTAGAGACAAGAAATGATTCCAGCTCAAACCTCGTTACTTCAATGAATATTATTAATACATAAAAAAATTGGTATTGTAAAAATATTATATGCTTCCATGGTTGAGGAGCAAAATGTGCATTTGCTCTAGGAGTGAAATCAAAACCCTAGCTGGTACTTTGAAGCAGTGGTTTAAAAAACAGATTGGTTGTAACAATCCTAAAATTTCAAAAAAAAAAAAAAAAAAACAAAAAAAAAAGGAGAAAATATGCTGATAAATAGGTGATGTTCTGTTTGAGTATGATGGTCCTTGGGGACCATCACTGTTTTCAAAAACTTTTGCTTTGAATTAACTTTTGCTTTGCATTTACTTTTTTCCTTTGCCCGCTTTTGCCTCCTGCTGCTTGCAGCTGGCAGCGTCCTTTAGCGGACGTGGTTTTCGTACGATAAAAGCCTGCTTTTAACGCGACACCTCAGGTATGAGGTAGAGCGTAATAACACAATATAATAATACGTTATAAGAATTAAAATAGGGGATGTGAGCACTCCCACCCTAAAACAAAATTTTTAGATCTCTCTCTCTGGTCGAAACACAGTGAACTTCTCTCTCGAATCGAAATTTTTATCGGAAGCTCCCTCTCAAATAATTGTGGGTAAGTGACATCGTCTTCCAGAAAAATAGTTTGTTTTTAATAAATAGTGATATTTCCGCCCAGGATCTTTATTTTATAAGTTTTGTGTGTAAGTGACATCGTCTTTATGAAAAATAGTCTATTTTTAATAAATAGTGATATTTCCGTCTAGGATCTTTATTTTATAAGTTTTGTGTGTAAGTGACATCGTCTTTCTGAAAAATAGTTTATTTTTAATAAATAGTGATATTTTCGTCTAGGATCTTTATTTTATAAGTTTTGTGTGTAAGTAACATCGTCTTTCTGAAAAATAGTCTATTTTTAATAAATAGTGATATTTCCATCCAGGATCTTTATTTTATAAGTTTTGTGTGTAAGTGACATCGTCTTTCTGAAAAATAGTCTATTTTAAATAAATAGTGATATTTCCGTCCAGGATCTTTATTTTATAAGTTTTGTGTGTAAGTGACATCGTCTTTCTGAAAAATAGTCTATTTTTAATAAATAGTGATATTTCCGTCGAGGATCTTTATTTTATAAGTTTTGTGTGTAAGTGACATCGTCTTTCTGAAAAATAGTCTATTTTTAATAAATAGTGATATTTCCGTCCAGGATCTTTATTTTATAAGTTTTGTGTATAAGTGACATCGTCTTTCTGAAAAATAGTCTATTTTTAATAAATAGTGATATTTCCGTCTAGGATCTTTATTTTATCAGTTTTATGTGTAAGTGACCTCATTGTCTTGAAAAATAATCCATTCTTTTTAAAAATAAAATGAAATAATTATTTCTGCTTATTATCATGAATTTTAGGCGCGATAAATTTTATGCGCACGTGACCTCATTATCTTGAAAAATAATCTTTTTAATAAAAATTGTGATATTTTATCTATGTTAGAAATTTTGAATGCTGTAAATTAGAAAAATAAATTTATTTATTTTTCTTGTCTATTGTTAGAAATAAATGTGATATTTCTGCTTTTAGTAAAATTGTGATATTTCTTTCTACTGTTTTGAATATTTAGACATTGTAAAATTCATGTGCCAATGACTGCCTTATTATTTAAAAATTGACATTTTTGCAATTGATTATAGTATTGTTGTGAAATGTTTATTTGTGAATTGATATTCCATAAATTGTGATAATTACGTATTCTTGAATTTTTATAAGAGTTTTTCTATACATATTAAATTGGCAATTATGCTAGAATGCCTTTACAAACTGCTACCTTTCTAAATTTGAGCCCAAAATATTTGATTGGTTATTTTTGAAATGTTATAGAGAGTGACTGTTATTAATGGTTTAAGTGAAATTCATATTAATGGTTTCAGTGATATGTTGAGTACATGATATTGCTGCTTTCGAATGTTTAAAGAGATTTAGAAATAATTTAAGTATGCAAGTGGACTCATCCGGTTCGCCGGTGAGGTATAAGTGGACCTATCTGGGACGCCGATAGGGTTTAAGTGGACTCATCCGGTACGTCGGTGAGGTATAAGTGGACCTGCAGGGATTAAGTGGACCTATCTGGGACGCCGATAGGGATTAAGTGGACCCATCAGGACGCTGATAGGGTATATAGGTGACCTACTTGGGACGCCAGTAGGGTATTTTGTGAAATCCTTTGAATTATGCACTACCGTTAAAGTGTTATATGCATTTCAATTATTCGGATTATACTTAATTATGCATTTATTGAAAGTGAAACTGTTGATGCATTTCTGTTAATAGATCTCATTTTGGAAAATATTGATATCTTTCAATCATGATTATTTTTAGGATTATGATGATCACTTACTGAGTAGCCAAACTCATCAAACTATGGTAAACATTTTTCAGGATAACTACGGATCCATTTTGAGTGCTAGTCAAGATCAACCTTGGAAGATACTGTTGTTGTGCTAGCTTTCTTTATTTATTTTGTAAGACCCCGCCACTGTAAATTTGTCCTATCAATAGATGTATATATGTTTAGTCTGTCACATCTCAAGAATAACAGTATTGAAAATTCTTGGGGTGTGACATTGGTACTCTAGATTGGGCATCCCAAAAACCCATCCAGATTGGTGAATCAACGGTTTGGATCGGGAATCGACCGAATCGATCGGATTCAACAATAAAAAAATCCAAAAAAAATATTCAAAATCATTATAACTCTGTTTTTTAGGAATCCAATAAGAAATTAAGGTACTACATTATTAACTTTCATTTGTTTTCATTAATATGTGACTAATGAGATATTTTTTTCCTGTATGAACTTATATTAACCATTAAATCACAAAAAAAACAAAATCATAGAATTATCATGGATGCAGTATATAATCATACATGGACTACAATAAAGAATGGATTAAATCGATAAAAAAATGGCCACTAAAATCTTGAATTGGCGGAAACACTAATCCACTAGAAAAACCCCAAACTATTACAACCCAACTAACTATAATCCAAACTTATTACAACCTAACTAACTATAATCCAAACTTATTACAACCTAACTAACTATAATATTATATACTGAAATTGAAATTGTTGGTTTATATTTTATAATTATTTTGCTATACAATAATAACAAATCCAAAATATCTTATAATATCATCTAATTTAAAATATATTATTGACAACTGTAAGAAAAAATAGTACATTACATAATTTATAATGCAAAATTAATAAATAAAATATAAGATTTGGATATCAATGTAAAAATTATTAGAATACGTACCAATTTTCAAAATAACACTTTATTTTTTCAAAAATCTAATATAAAGGTTTCTAGAATAAATTTAGTGGAAGAGATTGTTATGAGAGAAAGAGAGATTTCAAATAGCCTCATTGTATGAACCCATCTTTAAATTAATATTCCTAAATTTATGTTAAAGACCATCATATTATAAAAATAAAAAATATAATTAGAACATTTATTCCAAGGTAAAAAAAAATCTAACAATAGGCATTCATTATAATTAGACTATTTATTTTTGGGTAAAAAAAATTCTAACAGTAGGCATTCTTAGATGAGAGAGAGAAAAAGAGCTAATATGCTCCAAGCCTATATTCTATGGGTGCAGTTGGCATACAGCTGCATTCGTAGCTGTAGAGGTAAGGTGGACCTTCAAATTTTATCATGGTATATAATTTTGATGTAAAATGTTCTTAGGATTATCTCAAAATCTATTTTTATATCTAATTATAAAACTTAAAATTTCAAAAATGATTGAAATCAAGTAGATTTATAAACATATGAAAATCTTGAAAATGGACAGTGTAAATAATATATCGTAAAATGCACTATTTCTACGACTTAAAATCTTTTTATTTTTCATGGTCATACATCTCAATGTCGAGATGATCAATCAAAGGGTTTTTAAACATTAAAACTACCTTTTCCGATGGATTTTTGAGGTGCATCTGTAGTTTTGCATTATAAAGCCTTAGGGACCATTTGGGTACCTGAAAATCATTACGTGACAATAGATTACAAGGAAATATGACATTTCCACTGTTTGGGTACACTTAATCGTAAGGAAATGGAAAGATATTACGCTAAATTTCCCCAAAAATTAGACCCCAAAAATCAAAAAATCCATTATGCACGGTGATAGGTGAAAATCTATTACGACGAGTAATTTTGGGAAATCTTTGGCGTGCGTTTTTGCCTATTCTATTCTTGATTAAAAAAATCTTCTAAGCCCTCTCTTTATAATATCTTGGTGATCCCTCCCTTTTTAAGCTTGTCCCCTTATCTAAAGGCATCAGCTCTCATACTAAAACAAAAAAAATAAAAATACAAATCAGTAATCAATAATAAATTACACCACACAAATCATAATAAAAGTTTCACACAACATAATGTGATCCCTCCCTTCTAGTTTATTAATCAAACTTCTTCCCATTTTTTAGCTCGTATTCTACAGATTTTGAATTTAGTATCATAAATTTATTTTTTATTTGAAATTACATAAAGAGACATTTGAAAGACTTCTATAAAAAATAAATAAAAATAAGGCTTATCATAATAAAATTATGTTATTCCAATCATATTATTCCAATGATTTATCATGTTCAAACCAATGTCATGTTAGAAAACATGTGATTGCATATAAGTGCCAAAGGCACTTAAAATAAGTAGGAAATAGTTTCATTATTGTAAAATGGTACAAGTTATTATTAGAAAATCTTTTTAGAATGGTGATAATGTTATTATTAGAAATCTTTTTAGAATGGTGTGATGATGATTTTAATTCAGTATTTTAGTAGAATTTTGTGACAAAAGAGAAGGAAATGATAATTATGCATTTTAGTGAAATTTTGTGACAAAAAGGAAAGAAATGATAGTTTATAGGAACATGCTAGTAAAATGTTGGTAATGCATTTCCTATATTTCTTCCAGACATAGCCAAACAATAACAATGTATTTCCCAGGTAGCATCTAAATATTACCCAAACAGTAACAATTTATTTACAGGTAATGTATTACGAAATATATTTCCAAGTATCCAAACGGCCCCTTATATAAACTTTTTCTATTGTATTACCTTTACATGTCTAATTTGAGCTTACAATAATTGCAGCTCAAATTGCATCCTTATATAAACTTTTTCCATATTATATTACTTTTACATATCTAATATAAGCTTACAATAATCGCAGCTCAAATGCATTTATTTTTTTGACAAGCAAAATAAGAAGATGGCGCTGCCCAGGCTCAGGCCAAGTACCTTCAATGTGTAAGAAAGACGTGATAACCAATTACACCACATGCCTACTTGTTGTATTATTCACATGAATAAAAGCCTGAAAGCCTTTATTGTATTGCCTTTGAATCACAATAAGTACCATGCTCAAGTCCCACATCAAAAAAATGAAAGAAGTTTGACGTGAATAAAACCTTCCTCAGGATACGTGGCGCTAGGATACGTGAATAAAGCATGATGAAGCATGAGGCAGTGTGCCCAAGGATACGTGGCGCTAGGGGCTCATGGTTGATGGAGACATATGTCGCCATGTGATTGTTTCCATTTTTATTGAAAATGATAAAAATGCCTATTGTTCCCATTTTTATTGAAAATGATAAAAATGCCCTCGACCCGGCCGGATTCCGTTTTATAGCTGGATCTGAAACAGTCCAGCCGATACCCAATCCGAATCACGACACATGTGGCGATGTGATTGTTCCCATTTTTATTGAAAATGATAAAAATGCCCTCGACATGGCTGGATTCCGTTTTATAGCTGGATCTTGAACATTCCAGCCGATACCCGATCTTAATCGCTCGGTTCCAGATTGGATCGGTGTTTTTTTGAACCCCCAAATTTCGGTGTTTTTTTTAACCCCCAAATTTGGTGATATGAGGTGCCTAATTTGGCTACCAACCTAAGAAAAAAAAAAAAAGAATATACGATACGCACCTTAAAACTGCATGAAAAGCTTCACATTGAGGAATGCAAACAAATTGTCTAAATGGTCTGATCAAAATGATTAGCACCTAAAAACTGTTTCTTTTAATTTTATAACACTAATATGGTTATTTAAAGGAAAGTATATAATGAAATCATTTACCTTTGATATAAGGTGGTTATAGTTAATCTTGACAATTGGATGTGAAATTGGTTGACTGCTTTTGTTTCATTGACCATGTTTAAAGTTCAAAAGAATTTTTTCAAACTTTGTCACACACTCAAGCTATCAGATTTCCCATCATATGGATATAAGTAAGTGTGACCTCCCTATACCAAAAGATAAATGGTCTCATTGTATACAAGAGCCTAAGGTCATTGACCCTAGGAAGCATATGTAAATTCTGCTCCCAAGGGAACAAAATGTACATTTGCTCCCTTGGACCAGGACCTTCATATTATTATTGCTACTTCTACTCATTCATTCGATGATAATGATGATGGTGATGTTGATAATGGAGCTAACAGTGATATTAGAAAGGGGATGTACTTGATGTCTTAGGGGACACAATTGTTAATCTGCGTCCGCGATGTACCAAATGTCCATTGGGGTCAATGCAGGTAAAAAATGGCAACTTTAAAGTTGATTATCAGATGGAAGACGTATGTACATCATTTAACTGGAGTAGGAGGTAGAATTCTAAGATACATTAAAGGCTTTCGCCATAAAACTTAAATAAACATTTGAAATATATAGTTTATATGTTTATTAAAGTGTCAAACACGAGTTTTTGGCATTCATGACGTATCGGCACATGCTCAAAATATTAGATATATGTGTTCCAATTGCATAGCTCCATTCAAATTAACAAGTAGGCCATGAGCACTGGTGTCTTAAAATGCGAAAAGTATACACTTATCTTTAGTACAGGTTATCACAATTAATGTTGCCCAGTAAAATGTGAAATTGGGTGATTACATGTATTGCATTGACTAAGCTCAAAATTCAAAATAATTTTTTTCAAACTTTGTGACACACCTAGGCTTTCAGATTTACAACGGATGGTTATAAGTAATTGTATCCTCCTTGTACCAAAGGTAAATAATTTCATTGTATACAATCCCTTTAAAATATTTATTATTTTTTTACCTTGTGCGTTCATAAGGATAGATGATCCAGACAATTCCCTAATTCCCATCAAGGACACGTTGAAGGATGAGAAGAGGATCAAATACCACAATGACTACCTCACAAATTTGCTGGCTTCCATGAGGTATGTTGCTTTATTGACTTGTGAAATTCCATTATTTTTCAATTTGAATTGCAAAATTTTGTACTTTTTCCCTTTTAATTTTGGGAGAATCAGGGCTAAATAAAGGTGGCAATGGACCCGACCAGACTCGAGACCCGGTGGGTAGATCTGACCTCCGGTTCGGGTATAAGTCCAAATTTTTCGGGTCCGGGTCCAAAACCTAGACCCAAATACTATTCGGGTTCAAATCCAGCCCGACCCATTACTACTCCTAGGGCTAAAATTTTGGCATATATAAATTTCAAAATTACGCTCGTTATGAGTAACCAACGTGTACTTTGTCGAATTTTCTATTTGTACAACCCATGAAGTCATTGTGTTACATGAGTTGCCTAATGCGAAGAAAATATGGCAATCATTTAAACTTTTAAATTGTATTTTACAATATTAGACCATTTACAAGGTTGTAAGGTCCACCCACTACTTTATGTAATCTAAAACTTTTAAATTGTTATCATTTAAATCTAATATCCCCCCCCCCCCCCCCCCCCCCCCTCCCCCTCAAATTTAAATCTCATAATCCATGGCTTTTGTTGACCCCCTTCCTAATTTGGAAAGGTAGATTGTGCGTCAGGGGACGCACTTCTACAGTAGCCTCCCCTTAGCCATGTAACATCCATCATGGAGACGGATGCTGGAAAATGGTAGCTCCAAAAAGTTTGAAATCAATAGTGTTGAAATTATGTTAAAAAAATTATTTTTTGTGTTTTTAATTTTCTTTTTTTTAAGTTACTACTTGTCATTGTTGAGATTATACATTCCTCAAAATTTTGAATCTAAAATCTCTATCTAAAATGGATTTTAGAGGGAGGACTCATTAAAAAAGGTGACTCCGTTGACTCATAGAAACCTTGTCCTTTTAATTTTGGGAAAAGTTCATATCATTGCGATGCTCTAAAGAATCAAATTAGGGTAGATCTCAAAAATTTCACTAGAAGAGGGTGTTTTGATGCTCAAATATTCTCAAATTGATTATCTTGACCTCAAGATGTACAGACATGAGAAAAAAAAATGATTTCATGTTTTAGAATTAGTGTATCTTGTAATGCATTTTTTTACCGTCAATTTTCAAGTTTTCATAGATATGCTCAATCTATATTACTTTTTAAGCTTAAAATTTTATAATTAAAGATAAAAATATGTTTTAAAGCTATCACAAAGATTTCCAGTTTTGAAAACACATTTATCGATACTATTTAAAGGTGCACTTTACTTTCATTGTTTAGAGTTTCGGCTCTATAGAATCCACACTTTAATTTTTGCGTAGAACATGAAAAATGTTTTCCAAATTTGGTACAAAATACTTTGAAATTCCATAAGCTTCCAAACTTTGGCAATTCCAATTTTACGAGGATGGATGCATTATAAAGGGATATTTTGTGTGGTCTCTCTTGGACAATTGGGAATGGGAGGCCAGATTTACTTTGAGATTCGGCCTCTACGTCATAGATTATAATGATAAGCTCAAGCGATATCTAAAGGACTATATTCAATGGTTAAAAAACTTCTTAAAATGATAATGCAATTATGTTTGTCTCAAAAAGGTATATAATAAAACTGTTTACTTTTTGGTACAAAACGGTTATAATCGCCTGTAACACTCGCATACGAAATCATGCAACTGAGGGTGCACTATGGACTCGTGCTCAAAATCCGAGGAAGTAGTCCTCAAATTTGAGGGTGCACTATTGACTCGTGCTCAAAATCCGAGAAAATAGTCATTAAATTTTTTGTCGACAAATAACACAATCTAGCTATCCAAATTCACGCTACAAGACTCGTGACTTTTGCGATATGAAAAGTATAAGTCACATCGTATACAATTTCTTTTTTTGTATTATTATTTCGATGTATCTCATCATTATTTTTGTATTTTTATTTCAATGTTTTTAAAGATCCATTGTCTTTTGACCAATCCGAGTTTCTATATATTGAATTTTATCCAAAAGATTAATGGTTAATAAGAATAAGAAAAATTGTAGGTACCTTCAATTTAGACTTTTTAAACAACCTCTCCCTAACCAACTTTTTTATCGCAACTTTTACCCCAAAACATACTTTTCTGACAAATACCCCACAGTCAAAACTCATATTTATTTGGATGAAAATACCCTTATCCGTACAAACTCGCGTCACATCCCCGTAGGATGCGTAATGACCAAAGCTTAAGTGTCGGGCCGCAGTAAAAAATTGTCGGACCGTTACAATAAAACCACTGCCGTACCCCAATGCACAGCTACCGGACCGCATGAAAAATATGTTGGACCGATGTAAAAGAGTGCTGGACAGATATCACCTTGTGCCAGACCGAGCTAAAATCACAATCGGACCCATTGAATATTTGTCAAATCGAAGGCACCTTGTGCCTAACCACGTGCACACTATATCAGCAAAGAATACAATGCTGGACTGGCAGTTGGAAGTGCCAGACCGACAGTTGGAAGTATTGAACCGATTGCACCTCATGTTGGGAATGTGACACGAGCTTGTACGGATAAGGGTATTTTGGTCTAAATAAATGACTTTTTAATTGGAGGGTATTTGTAAAAAAAAAATATTTTGAAGTAAATATTTGTGAAACCCCTTCGACAGTCTTTTCAAACTCGAAACAGTTAGGTGAGTTGTCAGGTTCAATTTTTTTTGTTTTTTTTGAGAAAACTACAACTGTTGTATACTCTACACCGCATCCTCCAACAAGCCACTCGGCCCTATAGGTTCTCCACGGTACAAAAAGAACTCTATACTTGAGGATACTTAAAATATCCGAGATGCCTTTATGAATACATCAACACATATTTCTCCGTCCTTTCGTAAGTCTTCAACAATCCTTGTGCGTTGCTCCCTGCCCTTCCTTGCCTGAGTAGCAACATCAGCTGCAGGATCATGCTTCCTCCTATTAGTGGTAGCGGCTGCCCATTCCTTCAAGGTACATGCATCATGGGCAGTATGTTGGCCATGCTATCTGTTGTCGGTTGCATTTTCTTCGTTGAGCTCTTGTCGGAAGCTGAGAGCGCTGATTCTTTTCCCGAGAGGATAATGTCGTCAGATGAGGAAGACTTGAACTCCTCATCACGCCCCAAGTCCACCACCGGCACAGATGTGCTAGGGGTATGAACTGCTGTCGTGTCGGCACCTTCTTCATTAGTATCATGGGAAGGGCCTTGAGTGACTTGGTGGTCATGCCTATTCAAAGTGACGCCACCTCCCCCTAATGCATCCCTTCCATCCGTGACCCCAGTGCCAAATATGGTCTCTAAGACCTTGAAGTATAAAGGTAAAGTCTTGCCATTGTATCTTTTTACCAAACTATTCTCCTGTAAATAAAACATATGCATGTATTCAATTTGTGGGAACATTGCACTGAAACTTGCATAACCACATAGAAACAGACAATGAAAGGGTTTTCAACTCACCACTGTATACTGAGCCCATAGGACTGATTCAGCAGTCTCCATATTTCTCCCATAATCAAATCCAAAACCAGATTGTGATAAAGTTTTACTTCCATGAACTTGGTCCTAAATTTCTTGTATTTATTCTTCAATCGTTCTAAGTCATAGGAATTTCCAATTGCCCCTTTCATGAATTGTATCATTCGGAGTCATGCACCTTTTTTTAGGCCCCTACCTTTCTTGACCTCTTTCAACAAGATATCAATAAATTGATTCTCCTCTGCAACGTTCTACTGCGCAAATTGTCTGGTTTCGCCTTTTCGTGATTTGCTCCCCACCTATGCACAAGGCATATGGACAATTGACCATTCATATATAAATTTGTTACAATATATCTACAATGATAACCGTTCATAGTACCATGTTAACGATTTTGTTTACAATGCAAACAAGAGAGATCTTGATAGGAAGATCCCTCAGATCTGTACAACAAAATGATTTTAAAAAAGTGATAGAGAGTAAGGAAAATCAAATTCTGATTTGAGGCTAGATCTACTCATAAATGAGTAGATCCGCTCTCAGATCAATGGCATAGCCAGCATCGATCCAAAAAGCACGAAAGAATAAAATAAATGTAAAATCCTAGATCTAACAAAATAACTAAAAAATAAAGGAAAAAGCATAAGAAAAATGCTTGGCCAGGCCAGTTGCCCCGGCAAACCCGAGGCTTCAAGGCCTCGCCTGTATCAGGACCGGTTGAGTTTATGCCGTACGTCATTTTTTGTCTCTCTTCAAGTTTTGACCAAGCCTTGGCTTGGTTGGATTTCTTGATCTAAGGGTGGCCTAAAGCTAGGGTTTTCCTAGGTCTAAGATTTGCTAACCGGCTTTTTGTCTCTCTATCTTTCTCTCTCTCTTCCTCTCTTTCGTTTTCTCTGAGCTCTCTCTCTCTCTAAGCTTTTTTATTTCCTGGGCTCTTTCTCTCTAGATTTCCTAGCCTCCAACGTTCCACCTCTCTCTCCCAACTCTTCCCTTTCTCTCCCCTTAAACACGCTAGTTTTCTTTTCTTATAGACCTAATAGGGATGTGGATTGGATAACTACTAAAACTATAGGATTTGCTCGGTATAGAATGGATAACTACTAAAAACTATGGGATTTGCTAAGTATAGAGTAGATAACTACTAAAAACTATAAAATTTGCTAGG
This sequence comes from Amborella trichopoda, assembly GCF_054954075.1. Lineage (NCBI taxonomy): Eukaryota > Viridiplantae > Streptophyta > Magnoliopsida > Amborellales > Amborellaceae > Amborella > Amborella trichopoda. The sequence continues at coordinate 4,713,985 of NC_142347.1, read as the reverse complement.
TTTGAGTCGTAGGATGGGGACCATGGATTATGGTGGTCTATGGTTTAGGGGTCTACTGAAATAGTGTGGTCCTATGGTTTTTTTAAGGTTAGGAAAATCATGGAATTTTACCAATTATAAAAATGTGGTGTCTACAGTTGCCACTCTTTGGCACTCCCTGTCCTTCGAGGGACAGGTGAGTGCCAAAGAAGTAGACACTCTTTGGCACTCCCTGTCCTTCAAAGGGCAAGTGAGTGGCAAAGATAATGTAGACATTTTAATTTTCATCATGACGTATTGTAGTCAGAGGACATACCAACTATCCTTCCAAGATATTGCACCTTCCGCTCACTCACTTAGGGTATTTTCATTCTAGGGTTTTCGGCATGATATGTCGATGAGTTACACTAGCTTAAAACTCGAGTTGGATTTTCTGACCATGCCACTTAACTTTAAGGGTTTTTCACAATTTCAAATTCTTAAACTTGACACTTTCTTTTATTTTCTTAGGGTTTTCTAAGGTCTTCTATAGATTTATCTTGTTTAGGCAAAGGTTTACTTGGTCAATTCTGAAGAGAGAGATGAGGTGGCAACATGGTAATCATCATATATTAGTGTCCAAACTCCTTCGTTTTCAAAAGTATTTTTAGAAATAAAACCTAGAGCCTTGAACTGGTCATGATTTTAACAAAGAAATTAAAGTTCTTTTAAAACATATGGCATATGATGAAAATTTTGAAATGAGAAAGATATTTTGAAAAACAAATTTTTAGTTAGCAGTTTTAGCTCCTGCAACCATATAGCCCTTTAGGTAGTTTAACGTCATGCAGCGATGGACAGGGTAGTTGGCAGTTATACTCATGCAAACGATGGAGTGTTTTTTAAAAGAAAAGTTTTGAAATGAAAGTTTTAAGATTTTTATTTCTTTTTAATTTTTTTTAAATGTGGGTCTTACAGTTTAACCCCTTTGGTAGACCCCATATGAGTGTGTCGGCTCCTTGCTTGAATCTTCAGGACGAGGAATCATCAAGTATTTCATTATCTTCCAACCTCAACTCTTGTATTTCAATTCAAAGGAGAGTTCTTTGGAGTTTTCAAGCAAAACATAGTTTTGAAAATACAGGATACTGCCCCTGGGTGTTTAGAGTCTCTTTGGATTTTCGATTTAGTTCCTCCACCATTCACCTTTCAAAGTCCAGATGATCGATGTCCTTAACAAAGTTCCATCAGGCTAATGCTTATTGATTTTTCTTTTGACACTATTCTGACTCAGGATGAAGGAAGAGAAGATGTTTACATATAAAAGACTTTAGAGAATAGAAGGAAAGGAGAAAACTTCTTCTTTTTCATCACTTCCAGCATTTCGGGTGTTCAGCCTGGTAGCCATTTTTCCAACACATGGGGTTCCTTTTAGAATTTAAGCCCAAATGATTTCTTTTTTTTTTTTCCTTTTTATTTCTCCCCTGGGTCCCTTTCGGGTGTTCAGCCCGGCAGATTTTATTTTATTTTTATTTTTTGAAGAAGAAAATGACGATAAAAGAAGAGGAGGAGGAAGATGAAGAGTCAACGGTTTTTTTTTTTTTTTGGCATTTCGCTTTAAGACTATGTAAGGATTTGATCATCTTTCCCTTATCCAGGTAGCAGGGAGGTTCTAATATCAGCCATCCTTTGATTTCCCTTGCCCCAGGTTGGCATCGAATATTTCTTTGACAATGGTCATCGAGCTCCCTTTGGATTTATCTATTGAATTGCCCCACTTGATCCTTGATTTTGGGACTAATAATTACTCTTAGTTTCCTAATCCCTTACATGGATGGATAAGCTCATTAGTTATTCCCCGTTAATGGGATAATTTGTATTACTCATTAAGCGTTAATGCCTTTTGAAGTTTGAGGCGTGAATGCCCTATTTGGTTTCTTGCAAGGGGTGATCACTCACCCAACTCCTTTTTTATTTTTTTTTCATTGAAGATTTTTTGCTCTTCGGAGGTTAACTCCGTAGTAGGCTCCTCCTCAGTGCTCGAGCTTGGAGGAGATTCTCGCAGGAGAAGAGTGACTAAGTTAACATTGGATGACCTTATGGCACGTTGGGAGTCTTCAAACAAGGGCTCAATCTCATTAACTGCCCCTGTTGTGCCCTCTCTATGAGAGGAGATTACCTCTATTTAGTAGTTTGATGGGGTTGCCCCTGCAGGGCTTTCTGTTCTGTTAGGAACTTGTTTTTCATGAGATGAACTTTTGTGATATGGGCGTACCCCAATTATCGAAGTTGTGCTCCTGCCCTAGTTAAGCTCTAGAAATCTCTCCTCTTGAGGAGGTGACCCAATTTGGTCACCATATGGGTGGATCATCTAGGAAGTCTTGTGAAGACGGCCCAGGTGGGCCTCTTAGAATTTTTAGAAGGTCAACTTCTTTTGATAGTTGAGGCAGTAAGTCTCCTTGAAGAATTTTCTCATCTGCCTCCTCTTGAGTTATTCTCCCGGAATTAAGGTTTTCTTGTCACCATGAGTTTGGAACTCCACAGTTTCTTAGTCTTGGTTAAGCTTATGCTCGAGTTCACCTTGCTTTTGCGAGTTTGATTCATTATCATACATGTGTGATTCATTTATTATGTGAATTTAGAAGTACAGGTTGAAGGGATCATCTGCCTTAGTTTGATTAACGATGATGGGGACTTCTTGTACCTCTTTCGAGACTACATCTTGGAGTGGAATTCCACATGTGATGACCCTTTCTCGTACGGTTTTTGGGTTAACTCCTGGGTGAGCTTATGCTCGTTTTGTTCTTCATCTACTATACTGTCCAATTGATTTCTTCTTGTGCTCCAAGGCCATTGTAGCTGTTTTTCAGGTTTGAGTGCAGTTTGTGATTCTTCTGAGTTAATCAGATTGACATCAGAACTGTTTGTCGAGACATCTAGAGTTTCTATTTTTTCTCTACCAATCACCTCTTTCTTTTTAACACTTATCATATCGTTATCAATGAGGTTCTGAACTCTATGCCTGAACGCTCGGCATTCTTCAGTATTATGAGCATAATTTTGATGCCACTCACACCATCGAGATGTATCGCCTCCATGGAAGGGAAGAATCCTGGCTACTATAAGTAATTCTATGAGCCTTGCCTTAAGCAACGTCTTAATGACATCGGTCATAAGCTCATTAATGGGAGTGAATTCCCTTGGTGTGGAAGTCTGCATTCTCCATGTGGTAAAGTAAGTTTTAGTCCTTTCTTTTGAATGGTTTGTAGAAGGGTTGCTTTTCTTGATTATGTTCACCTCTCCTTCTTGAGAGGGTCTTTCGCCAGTCAAGTTATCAAAGACTATAGCCTCATCCTCCTTAGCCCGTTCATAATGCACTACTTTCTCAAGTATAAGGTCAAACGAGTAAGGAACCGCCCCATTGCTGAAGAACATGACATATTCTGAAGTCATGTTCTCTAATGTCATTCTTACCTTCACAGATTTAGGGAGTGGGGTTTCGATGACTCGTGTAGCGGTCTCTCTGAATCTTGTTATAAATTCAAAGGGAGACTCGTTCGACTTTTATTTGGTGGATGTTAGCTCACCAAGGGTAATGGGTCTTGGCCCCGCCTGAATATTTCGTCAGGAATTGATTGAGGGTTATCCTTCATGAATCTCTGGTGCCACATCAAAGGCACCTCTGATAAGTCATGCGAAAACATGACCTTAAGTTGGTTGGGTAAGTCTCGCAACATATGGACCATTAATAAGTAGGTGTTGATGTGTGCCTCAGGATCCTCTTTTCCAAAAAATTTGTTTATGAATTGTGGCATCACAAACGTTACTGGTAGATCTTCTAGGTGTCCTAGAGTTTCTTGTACATAGGTTTTAGGAGCTGAGAAGTCTCATAATCTCATTTCTCTAAAGAGTCTTGGAGGCATTTCATGTAGGTGAATTGAGACGTCGTTATAACCGTGACCTTGCTCGGCTGCATGGTCTGTTGAACCTGGATTTGTGGTATGTGGCTTGTATAGACTGGCTTTCCCATGTAGCGGGTTGCCCCAAGGATTGAGCCTAAGGACTATGTTGAACTTAGTGTGCCAGTTGTCGGATGGATAGCCAACTAGTTGGCATGGTTTGAGCCAAGTAGTTGGCATGGTTTATAGCATGAGCTTCTGACCTAACCTGCTTGGATTGACTACATTAGATGGTGTACCCTCGGTTCAACAGGTCTTTAAAGAATACATGCAACTTATGATTGTCTTGATACTGAGTTAGGTCAAAATTTTGACTTTTACTAGTGCTGGGTTGCTTGGGTAGACTTTCTCTAGCTGTGTGTGAACCCACTTGCCCCCTAACTGGCTGATTACTAAGACTAGAATTTAACTGGCTGATTACTAAGACTAGAATGCTGGGCTGCTAATTGAACATTAGGGTTAACCCAACTGGGATTGACTGACTCATACATCTAGACCGGGGTCTTACTCTTGGTGTGCCAACTAGATTTGAGGCTAACCCCCATGTCATGGAGGATTGCCCCTGGCCTAACCCCTTGACTAATCAGGGTATTATGGCACTATTAACCTGTTGGCTCGTGGCTTCCAAATGATTGCCCTGAGGGCGCTTGGACGGCTAAATATGGTTCCATATGGGTTGAGACTCGATTCACTAACACGAGTGCTTTGGATTTGCGAGGGAGCACTATGATGATGCCTCTCTCGGACTGACTAGGTTCTCTAGATCTAGACTGGGTTGAAACCATAGGGTTGGACCTTGCTTTGCTTTGATCCTGGGTCATAACTCCTAAACTTGTGCTAGACTAGAAAGGTTGGACCTAGCTTGGGCATGGACTTAGATTAGGCTTGATGGACATATGTTTGAATCCCAAATAGAGGTGAGCCCAGTCTAAGTCTAGGAACAACTCTGAATCTAGACCTAAGAAAAGACCAGACTTGATGGATCTTGCTATACTCGATTGGTTTCAATTTGAACCTTAAGTTAAGATGAACCTAGTCTAGTTCTAGAGGAATCTCTATACTTAGACCTAGGCTAGGACCTAGACTGAGATCTGAACTAGATGGGTACGAGTCTTGGCTCGGACCGAGGAGGCACCTAGGCTTGAACTTAGGCGTGAACGCGGTTCGAACCTGGACTAGGCTAGCCACAAGCTTGAGTTTGAACTTAGAGGGTTGGTTAACAGACCGGTTGTTGACCCGAATTGGATGAAGGTTAGGTTAAGCATGAGCCTTGGCTTTGACCAAAACGGGGCCTAGGTTTGGACCTAGGTGTAAACCTGGTTCGGACTTGGGCTAGGCAAGGCACAAGTTTGGAGTTAGACCCAGAAGGTTTTGAAAATCAAACTGGGTGTGGACCCGGATGGGATCAAGGTTGTGTTACCAAAAGGGGGCTTTGGTTCGGACCTGGGCTAGGCTGGCTACAAGACTGGACTTAGATACAAAAAGTTTCAGCTCGGACTAAAAGAGGATCCGGACTAAAATCTAGGACTAATCAATCGAGATATGCAAACAATGCACTTGAAAACTTTGCCTTAAACTATAAGTAGGCTCGGTCTGAGTGGGTTCCTTACTATTGAAATGCGGTTAGGCTGAGTAAGTCCCCACATAGGTCCTGGCCTCCTGTTATGGAAATCAACCAAGTCTTACTATGTGTGGAGTTGCTTTGAGGCTAGGGATTATGGAGGGGTGCTCACAGTTAAAGTTACATAAATCTCAACCTCCTCGGCTCTCAATGCTACCTTTCCCTCACGACTGTTAGTGCAGGATTTTTGGAGTTTTCAAAAAATTTGTTGGTTTCCCGAGCTTCCCCAGTTCGTTGTGTGCAAGAGTGTGTAAAGAATCTTGCAAGTGAAAAGAAAAATAGCAAACAGGAAAACACACAATGCAAGAAAAAAAAAGGAGTGAGCACTTGGCACAAATTGTGCCAAGTGAGGTGTGCTTCGGGTCAGGTTTTTGACCGACCAAAAGCATAGTCAGATGTGCAGGTAAGCAACGCCCAAGAAGGTATACAATTAATAAAAGTGGAACCAGACACAACCCGTGCTTAGTTGAGCGTGCCCCAAGTCAAGGGTGACTCGATCAGGGCACAATTAGATAGAGAGTACAGGTGACCCTGAATTTTATTTATTTATTTTTTAATGAAAATAGAAAGTAGTGGCAACTATCGAATTACAAGAAAATAAATGAAAAATAGAATTATTATTTTTTTGACAAAAATTTTTCTTGTTTTGGAAAGAGGGAGAGGCCAAAGTTGAATTTTATTTTTTATGAGAAGATTCTTTATTTATTTATTTTTCTGTGAAAATGAAATGACATACAAAAAAAAACTTTTATAGCAAAATTGATTTTTTTTTTTTAAAACCAAAGAAGCTTTAAAAGTTGTTTTTTCTATCTTGCAAAGCAAATTTTTCTTTTCCAAAAATGAAAAATGCCTCAAAAATTTTTTATTTTTTATTTGAAAGCAAGATAGCATTTTGCCTAATTTTCAGATATGAGAAATGCCTTTAAAAAAAAAAAAAAAATATTGAAAGCAAGATTGCCTTTAAAAGATTTCTTTTGTTTTTTAGACAAAGATGCCTAAAACATTTGCTGATTTTTTTTTTTTTTAGGAAAGTGATTTTTTATTTTAAAAACTAGCGAAAGATACCTTTTTTTTAGTGGATAAGAAAGATGGCCTCAAACACCCACTCTTTTTCTCTCCCTTCCCCATTTTCTCTCCTTATTTTCTCTCAATCTCCCTTCCCTGTCCATCTCTAGCTAACTCTTTTATAAATTTCCTCTCAAGGGATTAGTTGCTATCTAAGTAAATCTCCTCTCAAAGAAAGAGTTTCTCTCTATTCCCCAAAGTTCTCTTAACAACTCACACACCTCATCCCACTTAACTTAAAGTCACCTATTATTGATATGAAGAACTATGCCATGAATACCAAAGGAGAAAAATTATTCCATGAATATCAAAAAAAGATTAAAGCAGAAGAGACCAAAGAATGTTTTTGAACGTGAATACCAACGGTTAACAATTAACCCAAAGCGTTAACTATGGAATATCTCCAAAAAGAAAGCTCTACCCCTTAATCAAAAACTCTGCTTCTTTTAGTAAGATAAAAGAAAATGAATAAACAACAAGGAAACCTTACGAGGAAATAAAAGAAGACAACAACAAACTAAAACAAATAAGGAAACTAAAGTCAGAATCCCAAAAGAAAATATTTATGCCCTTCTCTCTCTTTCTCTCGGTCTAAAACTCACAAAAGTTCAAGGAGATTGAAATAAAATAGAAAACATTGAAATCTGAATAAACAAAGACACGCAGTCCCCCGAAACACAAGAAAATTATTTGGAACAGATCCAAGCCCTTAACAAGTTGGAGTAGGTGGAGAGAGAAGAAAATAGGAAGTTGAGTAGCCTCTTTTAATAGAGATAATCACGAACCCAAAACAACTTTTTAGAAGTAGAAAAGAAACAGACACATAAACATAAACATGCTCTTATCACAAAATTCAATGAGTAATCCTATTTCTTTTTTTCTTTTTTTTCTACTTACAAACAAATATAATAATAAATGAATAAATAATGAAAAGAAATACTAACGGAAAAAGGTAACAAAAACAAGGCATATGGACAATTAAGAAATATTAAATCTTATGGAGTGATAGCACCACTTATGCACAAGGCATATGGACAATTGACCATTCATATATAAATTTGTTACAATGTATCTACAGTGATAACCGTTCATAGTACCATGTTAACTATTTTGTTTACAGTGCAAATCAGATAGTCTTCATAGGAAGATCCATCAGATCCGTACTACAAACTGATTTTAAAAAAGTGATAGAGAGTGGGGAAAATCAAATTCTGATTTGAGGCTAGATCTACTCAGAAATGAGTAGATCCGCTCTCAGATCAATGGCAGAGTCAGCATCAATCCAAAAAGCAAGAAAGAATAAAATAAACATAAAATCCTAGATGTAACAAAATAACTAAAAAAATAAAAGAAAAAAAGAATGAGAAAAATACCTGGCCAGGCCAGTTGACCCTGCAAACCCGAGGCTTTAAAACCTTGTCCATATCAAGACCGGCTGAGTTTATGCCGTGTGTCCTCTTTTGTCTCTCTTCAAGTTTTGACCAAGCCTTGGCTTGGTTGGATTTCTTGATCTAAGGGTGGCTTAGAGCTAGGGTTTTCCTAGGTCTTAGGTTTGCTAACCGGCTTTTTCTCTCTCTGGGCTCTCTATCTTTCTCTCTCTCCCTCTCTTTCTTTTTCTCTGAGCTCTCTCTCTCTAAGATTTCTTTTTTCTAGTTTCTTTCTCTCTCTAGATTTTCTAGCCTCCCATATCCCACCTCTCTCTCCCATCTCTTCCCTTTCTCTCCCCCTTAGCACGCTAGTTTCCTTTTCTTATAGACCTAATAGGGATGTAGATTAGATAACTATTAAGAATTATGAGATTTTTATGTGTAGAATGGATAACTACTAAAACTATGGGTGTGGAATGGATAACTTCTAAAAACTATGGGATTTACTAGGTGTAGATGACTAACTACTAAAAACTATGAGATTTGCTAGGTGTGGATCATAGGATTGGGACCATGGATTATGGTGGTCTATGGTTTAGGGGCCTTCTAAAATAGTGTGGTCCTAGGTTTTTCTAAGATTAGGAAAATCATGGAATTTTGTCAATTTTAAAAATAGGGGTGTCTACAGATTTATATCAATGTATGGGAAAGGCAAACAGTTCTAATCCCATTTCTTATTTCTATAGCTATTGTTTCACATTAGTGGAGCAGATAATGATATCAAAATCAGACAAAAAATAGGTGTGTTAAACACTGCTACATATTCAGCAGCATATGACCAATTATCTCATGCATTTAGGATTTGACTCAAATAATGAGATCAAATGATGTTTGATCCACTTATGCAAACCAATGGCATTCTAAGTAAGCCAATGACATCATATTGATATCAAAATGATATCAAAATCAGATAACAAATAGTGTGTTAAACACTGCAGCATATTCAGCAACATATGACCAATTACAACTTGCATTTAGCACCAAGATTTGACTCAAAATAAGATCAAATGATGCTTGCTCTACTTCTGCAAACCAATGACATTCTAAACAAGCCAATAACATCATAATGATATCAAAATCAGATAAAAATAATGTGTTAAATACTGTTGCATATTCAACAGCATATGACTAATTATCACACGCATTTAGCACCAATATTTGGCTCAAAAAATGAGATCAAATGATGTTTGAGCTACTTCTGCAAACCAATGACAGTCTAAGCTAGCCAATGACATCAAAATCAGATAACAAAATAGTGTGTTAAGCACTTCTGCATATTCAATGGCATATGACCAATTATCACACGCATTTAGCACCAAGATTTTACTCAAAATGAGATCAAATGATGCTCTATCTATTTCTGCAAGCCAACAATATTCTAAGCAAGCCAATGACATCATAATGATATCAAAATCAGATAAAAACCAATTTGTTAAACATTGCTACATATTCAGCAACATATGACCAATTATCACACCCATTTAGCACTATGATTTGATTCAAAATGATATCAAATGATGCTTGATCTACTATTTCAAACCAATGACATTTTAAGCAAGCCAATAGCATCATAATGATATCACAATTAGATAAAAATAATGTGCTAAGCACTATTGCATATTCAGGAGCATGTGGCCAATTATCACACACATTCAACACCAAGATTTGACTCAAAATGAGATCAAATGGTGCTTGATCTACTTCTGCAAACCAATAAAATTCTAAACAAGTCAATAAAATCATAATGATATCAAAATCAGATAAAAAATAGTGTGTTAAACACCGATGCATATTCATCAGCATATGTCCAATTATTACACACAATGAGCACCAAGATTTGACTCAAAATGAGATCAAATGATGCTTGATCTACTTCCACAAACCAATGACACTCTAAGCAAGCCAATAACATCATAATGATATCAAAATCAGATAAACAATAGTGTGTTAAACATTATTGCATATTCAGTAGCATATGGACAAATCACTCACATTCAGCAACTCAAAATAAGAACAAATAGAGCTTGATCTACTTCTGCAAACCAATGACATTCTAAGCAATCTTATAACAACATAATATATCAAAATCAGCTAAAGAATAGTGTGTTAAACGCTACTACATATTCAGCAGCACATGGCCAATTATCACACACATTGAGCATCAAGATTTGACTCGAAATGAGATCAAATGATGCTTGATCTACTTCTGCAAACCAATAACATTCTAAGCAAGCCAATGGCAGAGTAATAATATCAAAATAAAAAAAAAAACAGTATGTGAAACATTGCTGCATATTCAACAGCATATGGCCAATTATCACTCACATTGAGCACAAGATTTGACTCAAAAAATGAATGAAGAGAGAGAGAGTAAGTTGCATAGTTCAGAATAAAGGTACAAACCAGCAGGATAATGAAATCTTCGTCAAGAAGCTCCGCGAGCGCATAGACAAGTATATATATATATATCTATATCTCACACATGTTTGCTCTTCCTATCTAATGGTGGTTGGCTTTGGCTTTGGCTTTGCAGAGTGAATATAACATTGCCGGAGGTTGAAACCAGATATGAGCAACTCAGGGTGGACGCAGAGGCTTACTTGGGAGGGAGGGCTTTGCCCACTCTCCTCAATGCGTGCCTACTCTCTCTACTACATGATTGTATTGGGATCAGAGAAAATACATTCGAACTTAAAAATCCTTGAATTCTTAAATTGTTCTCTTGAGAGACCTATAATGGCCTTAATAATTGAAAAGAAAAAGTATATAAAGCGACCATATATTTTTAATACAAAGAGGTAAGAATCACTCTCATATGTCAGATTTTAAATGCAGTGATTATAAGCGTGTTTTGGACTAGACTTTAAGTTAAAAAAAAAAACAATATGACATCCAAATTGACATCTAATAACTAGGAGTAATTATGAATTCCTCGAATGGTCTCACTTCGAACAATCGTGACCAAAAAAACCATTGGAATCACCTAAGAAAACATACAACTTTCTGCAATACCTGTGCTTTCAATTTCATATTCACTTAAGAGAGACATGTTGTTGGCAGAGCTTTATGAGTTTCCTGAAGTTGCTCAAGAGCAAGAAGAAGCCCGTGACAATTCTCAAGGGAATTACCGGCGTGATAAAACCCGGAAGGTGGATAGACAAAACTACTTCTCTCTCTCTTTCTCCCTCTCTCTCTCTCTCTCAAACAATGTGTGTTGGTGTGATGACAGGATGACCCTGCTACTAGGCCCTCCAGGGGCTGGACAGACCACCCTCCTCTTGGCTCTCGCAGGAAAATTGGACAAAAGCCTCGAGGTGGGTTCACTCTTCCTACAATTTCATCTCCAAAATTTGGCACTTTTTAGAGAGAAAAAGAGAGAAACTTCAGTTCTTTGGGTGTGTTTTGACAGGTTTCGGGCAAGGTGACGTACAATGGGCACAGTATGAGGGAGTATTTGCCGCAGAGGACGTCGGTGTACATCAGCCAAAAGGATCTGCACATTGGAGAGATGACAGTCCGAGAGACCATGGATTTCTCTGCTCGATGCCAAGGCGTAGGAAACAGATATGGTTCGTCTCTCTCTAACAAACTCTATTTTTTGCTGCTGATTTTGATGGAATGCTCTGCTTAAAAGCCACCGGTTTTTGTAGCCGTTCTTGCGGAGCTTTCAAGGAGAGAGAAGGATCAATCCATAAAACCAGACCCTGATATTGATTTTTTCATGAAGGTAACATAGCAATGAAACAGACCTAACCCAGAAAGAAGTCATGGTATTAGCAGTCTCAATTCACCCACTGTTTCTTCTTCTTTTGTAGGCAATTGCATTGGAAGGACAAAAATCAAGCATCCTGACCGACTATATACTTAAGGTTTGGCACCCCAAATAAGACACTCTCCTCTCCCTTTCTCCCTCCAACTCAAATTTAGATTAGCATATTTGGGATATGTTAAAGAGAATGAGATGTTTTAGTGAGAAAATTAAGTTAGGAAGTGTGTGCAGCTGCTTGGGCTGGAGGTGTGCTCGGAGACCATGGTCGGGGATGACATGAGGAGGGGGGATATCAGGCGGTCAGAAGAAACGCGTCACGACAGGAGAGATGATGGTAGGGCCCTCGACTGCTCTGTTAATGGACGAGATATCAACAGGGCTCGACTCCTCCACCACTTTCCAAATCTTAAATTGCCTCCGACAATATGTTCATGTCTTCTCTAGAAGCCTTGTTGCCTCTCTCTTGCAACCGGCACCGGAGACTTATGATCTCTTTGACGACATCATCCTTCTCTGTGAGGGACAGGTTGTGTACCATGGACCGAGAGAATCAATTCTCGACTTCTTCCACATGATGGGATTCCGATGTCCCGAAAGGAAAGGAGTAGCCGATTTCTTGCAGGAGGTAAAACCTCTCTCTCTTACTGCAAGAGTTTCAATTGCCTCTCATTCTCACTTAACCCGTCCTATTGTTAAGGCAACCTTCTGTATCCGTCTAAGAGTTTACAGTCTACATATAGAATGACTTTCAATCTAGAATCTTGCACCACAGGGACTGAGAAACCAATGATGTGTCTGAGAAGCCAACGAAACTAATTACATACACTATAGTCTTTCTACGAGTCATGACTTTTATTTTGTTTGGGTAAATCAGGAAGAAAGCCCGCTATCCATTTTTCATTAATAAAAGATAGAAAAAATTATATCGTACTATCTTATAACCCTACAATAAGATAATTGTGTCATGAAATAAAGGAAGGTTAAAAACATTTGGAGGCCTAGAGTGCCAAATGGTGGCCTCCGCAAAAACTGTAGCCTTTTTGACAAGAACATCGACCACCAAATTAGCCTTACGGTAAACATGGCAAATGAACCGTGAATGATTCTCATAGCTTTCAACTCAACTAATTTTGCTTTTAAACATAAAACTTTATCCAGTGGTTAATCTACTTTTACTAAAGAGATGAGTATCCATGATTCAACACTTTGTGAACCTAAAGAGTTCCAATATTTTGGAACTCGGCATGGGCCCCGGAATTGGCTATTGCTACGGCCGAAGCCGAATTACTCAAGTGAGTCCAAGTGAACACGTGTAAGTAGTGCACACAGATAAAAGAGCCCTTAAAAAACCCAAAAAAAAGAAAATAAAAATAGGGAAAAACTCAAACTAAACTAAAAACAATATAAAATTTCAAAATAATCTAAAAAATATAAATAAAACAGGGACATAGAAATATTCATTTAAAATTTAAGATATTCAGAATAATTCAAATATATATATATATATATATATATATATATATATATATATATATATATAAAACCTTTCTTTTTGGGTAGTTCAGTGGGGAAGGGATCCCCTACTTGTGGCATGAACAGAACTAAAGACATTATGTTGTTGTGCCTAGCCACCTTGACCCCCTGGACTTCAGCCAAATTCCTAGAAAATATGAAAATCGAGCAAGAAAAACTCACAGATCATTGTCATACATCCAAATCACACAAACAGGATTTATACATGGATTCGCTATCGAATAAAATTATCATACTTTTTAGTTTCTCAATTACCCTGAGCTTTAACCGTGTACTCAGCTGAATTTTTGAACACTGAACAATACCTTAATAACAAAAAACTGGACTGTAGGACACCTAGAAAATTTTGAATCAGTGTAATTCCTAATATCTTCTGTCACTCTCATTTCTTGCAAGAGGTCCTCTCTCTCTCTCTCTCTCTCTTTCTCTCTCTCTCTCTCTCACTTGACTGCCAATACAGGTGACATCAAGGAAGGATCAAGAACAATACTGGTTCGACAAGAATCAACGCTACAGATATATCCCAGTACAAGAATTTGCAGATGCATTCGACTCCTTCCATGTCGGCAGGGAGATGCAATCTGGTCTCTCGGTGCCCTATGACAAGTCCAAGTGCCAACCTGCCGCCCTAGTTAGAAACAAGTATGGCCTAACCAAGATGGAGCTCTTCAAGGCTTGCTTTGATAGAGAAGTGCTCCTTATGAAGAGAAGTGCCTTCATCTTCATCTTCAAAGCTATTCAGGTCCAACCATTCACTCTTATGTTCTTTCTCTGGTTTCATTTTAGATAGGTATATAGGAGGACAGATAGAGAAACAGAGAGAGGATACTAATGGTTTCTCTGTCTTTCCCTTGATATTGAATGAAAGAGTTGGTGAATCATACGGTTTATCTATGAAAATCATTCATTTGATGAACCTTGTATTGCTCTTCACAGATAGCCATTGTCGCTACCATGACTACGGCAGTCTTCGTCCGCTCAGAGATGGGAAACAAGACCTTATGGAATGGGTCCAAGTACATGGGAGTTTTGTTCTTTGGGCTCGTGAACGCGATGTTTAATGGTCTAGCAGAATTGCAAATGACGATAGTGAAGCTGCCTGTATTTTACAAAGAGATGCAAAGTTCTTCCCTGCTTGGGCCTATACTCTCCCCACATTTCTCATGAGGATACCCATCTCTTTACTGGAGTCCTTCGTATGGGTAGCTATAACCTATTACTCAGTTGGATTAGCACCGAACCCGAGCAGGTTAATTCATCCTCCTCTGCCCTACCAAAGCTCATGAATTTTATTTTTTTTAATTTAAATTAATCTTGTGAATTTTGTTTGCTCTTTTTGTCTTTCTTGTGTTAATTGTAATGTTAGAATTGACAATGAATTGCCTATGGTTTTCCTGTTTTCAGATTCTTTAGGCAATTCTTTTTGCTATTCAACCTGCATCGTCTTTGTCTCTCTTCCGCTTTATCGGGGCACTAGGTCGAAACCAAATCATTTCGAACACATTTGGAGCATTTGCGCTATTGGTGATATTTGTCTTGGGAGGCTTCATTGTCTCAAGAGGTAATGTATCATGGATGTAGTAACATTTGATTATGTACAATGTTCATATTGTAACTGTCTCTGCGCTATTTTGCTTTAGTTTATATTACAAAAGTATGCACACCATTATAAATAAATTATTATCCAAATTTTGGCAGAGGACATCTACAACTGGTGGAAATGGGGATACTGGTCTTCTCCTCTCATGTATGCTCAGAATGCTGTGGCTGTAAATGAGTTCCTATCAAATAGATGGATACAGGTTAACATGAAATACGCAAAAAATCCCTTTAAAACTTTTTGGTTCATGTAGATTAGGATAAAAGAGTGCATGGAGGAAGTAGCTAACTATCTTGTACATGTGCAATAGAATGGTGTCCACATAGGCCAGCTACTCTTGAAGATTCGAGGGATTTTCACTGAAGCAAATTGGTATTGGATTGGGATTGGGGCTCTCATGGGTTACAACGTCCTCTTCAACATCCTTTACACCTTAGCTTTAAAGTATCTTGACCGTGAGTACAACATTTCAATTTCACCTTTTGTTGTTTCTACTGTTAATTGATCGAAATGAAAAGAAGTTAATGGGAAAAAAACGTAAATTGTTTCGTTATGCAGCTCTTGGGAAGCCTCAGGCATCTATCACAGAGGATACATCAGAGGGGAAGCATGAAGACCAAATTAAGGTCAATGGACATCTGAATGGAAAAGTATTTGGTAAGTAGAGAAGTCATAGAGGGAGATAGGCTCGTTTTCTCAACATTGAAAGTGTAGTTTGGATCCTATTACTTACCCAGAAAAATTTAAAAGGTCTCACTCTTTGTCATGTGTTTCTCTCCTTGTAGGAGACTCTACTACAACAAATGGAATGAAAGAGAAGAAAGGAATGGTGCTACCATTCAAACCACTTGCGTTGGCCTTCAAGGAGATCAAGTACTTTGTCGACATGCCAGCCGTATGTCAAGATCTTCTTGACCCAATTTACTAGTAGTAGTGGTAGAAGTAGTAGCAGTTAATAGTGGATACTAAAATGATCCTGATGATAATTATGTCGATAGCCCCCAAAAAAAAGATAGTGAACTGAAAGGCCTAGGTGTGCAGGAAATGAAGGCTCATGGGGAAGAACAAGACCGATTGCAATTGTTGCAAGGGGTGAGCGGAAGCTTCCGGCCAGGCGTGCTGACATGCCTGATGGGTGTGAGCGGAGCAGGGAAAACAACACTCATGGATGTCCTTGCCGGGCGTAAGACTGGTGGCTACATTGAAGGATCCATATCCATCTCTGGCTACTCAAAGAAGCAAGAGACCTTTGCCCGTATTTCTGGTTACTGTGAGCAGAATGATATTCACTCCCCTAATCTCACTGTCCATGAGTCGCTCCTCTTCTCTGCCTGGTTGCGACTCCCAGCTGATGTCCAATCGCACACTCGAAAGGTTACACTCCTCAAATTCCAAATTTGATTGTCTGGTTTTTGGAAGTTCGGCAATGGGATTTGAACCTTGGACAATGTGTTGCAGCCCCTAATATCCTAACCACCAAGCAAAGCACACCAATGTAGAACAAATTCGATTATTGCACCCTTAGGAATAAGTATTAAGAGTTTTGTCTCTCCATTTAAAGCATCTAGGATTGTTCAATGGTCCAACACAAGAAAGACTATAGTGCTCGAAATTTTTCCTCAATCAACTCCATATCTTCCAAACTATATTGGACAGAAAATATCTAACTGGGATCTCTGCTAAATTAGCTATTGGCCTTTCCCTCGACTTAATTTTGGGCAGTGAAATTAATCCTGGTACAAAATCTCTAAATATTTCTACAATAAAGGGTCAAATTCTAGTTTCTTTTACGGAGTTGTATTTTCTTATAAAAAATGGAGCTTTGTCTAAGTAACTAGAAATTTATCATTGTGATACCCAGGCCTTTGTCGAGGAGGTAATGGAGCTGGTGGAGCTGAACAACCTGAGGGAGGCTCTAGTGGGCGTGCCAGGGGTCAATGGCCTCTCCACAGAGCAAAGGAAAAGACTGACAATTGGGGTCGAGCTCATTGCCAACCCCTCTCCATCATCTTCATGGACGAGCCTACCTCGGGGCTCGATGCTAGAGCAGCCGCCATTGTCATGAGGACTGTAAGAAATACAGTGGACACAGGCCGCACCGTGGTCTGCACCATACACCAACCTAGCATTGACATATTTGAGTCCTTTGATGAGGTATGTACTCTCTCACGCGTGCGCGCGCACACGCAGACAAACAAATACTTAGTTTTTGGAATTCTGCCTTTAATATGTTCTATCCATTCGTTCCTATGTAATCCTACAAACAAATTTTCATGTTCTCAGCTCTTCTTGATGAAACGAGGAGGACAAGTTATCTACGCAGGCCCATTGGGGACGAACTCACAACAACTCACCGACTACTTCCAATCAATCGAAGGTGTCCCCGAGATAACCTCAGGATATAATCCTGCAACTTGGATGCTAGAGGTCACCTCCATAGCCTCTGAGAATCGACTTCAGGAGGATTTCGCCAACATTTATGCCAATTCTCCTCTATATGAGTGAGTAGTTGCCTTAGTTCTTCTCTGTCTCTATGATGAAGTCACTCGTGATCCTCCCTTTTGATCTCCTTGGGAAATTTTAGTGTTTCGTCTTAAGATTACTACTTCCCCCATAATTGTAGGAGGAATATGGCATTGATTGAGGAGTTGAGCAAGCCAACACCAGGGTCTCAAGACCTACACTTCGAGACCCAATTCTCACAGCCATTCATGGTGCAAGCTGTGGCCTGCCTCTGGAAGCAACATTGGTCCTACTGGAGAAGCCCTTAATACAATGCAGTACGCTTCTTCTTCACCCTGGTAGCCGCCCTCCTGTTTGGCAGCATATTCTGGGACATGGGAAGCAAGATGTAAGCATTCTCTTCTTTCTCCATTTCTGGTCCAACAGAAAAAATTATGATTGAATTGTCTCGCAAGTTTCAAATTTTTTTTTAACAATTTTCTTTATGCTTCCATTTTTCTCAAATTTTCCAAAGCTTTTTCTTAAAATTTAACTATAAAAACTAGCACTTGAGAATGTCTTCTTAAACTACCTAACCAAGAATGTTCAAGATAGATATTTATATTGCCTTCCATGCTAGTACTTCATGCATTTCAACTCACTGTTGTTCTAACCTCACTGTGCTGCACGAATGGTCAAAACATAGAGAGCAGCAACAAGACTTCCTCAATGCGATGGGTTCGATGTTCTCTGCTGTTCTCTTCATCGGGGTGAATAATGCATCTTCAGTTCAGCCAGTGGTCGACATAGAGAGAAGTGTATTCTATAGGGAGAGAGCAGCTGGGATGTTCTCAGCCCTTCCATATGCCTTGGCTCAGGTATGAAACAAATTCAACAACTCACAACTTTGATAAAAAGAAAATACAGGTATATCTTTTGATGGCAATGGCAATGAAAGTGAAATTGTGTTTGTAGGTTTTGGTGGAACTGCCTTATGGGTTTGTACAAACAGCTGTATATGGGGTGGTGGTGTACTGTATGATCGGATTCGAGTTCACTTTGGCAAAGTTCTTGTGGTTTTTCTTCTTCATGTTCTTTACCTTCCTCTACTACACATATTACGGGATGATGACTGTGGCCTTAACTCCCAATGCTACTTTTGCCTCCATTCTTTCTTCTGCATTCTATGGTGTATGGATGCTCTTCACTGGCTTCTTGCTCCCACGCACTGTAAGTGAATTACACATCTTTCGTTTTCCTGGTTATTTAATTTAAAATATAATTGCTTCATATTTTCTTGAAACTAGGATTCCAATCTAGCCAACATAACTATGTTTTTTCCTTCAAAATATCATGTTGTATAGGTTAGCTCCAATAGAGGACCACATAAGCCTTCCTTGTATGGCTCTTTATTACTTTCATTAAACTTATGTCGAATGAAGTCTAAATTCTAAGTTCTTTCCAATTAACTTATAAGAAACAAAGGTCAAATGCTATGACATTAGCAAAATAGTGATAACAACTTCCATAACAATGTATAGATCATTTGTGAGAACTTCATGGCCATTCCCATGTTTGCAGAGCATCCCGGGCTGGTGGAGGTGGTACTACTGGGGGTGTCCCGTCGCCTGGACACTTTACGGTTTGATGGTGTCTCAGTTTGGAAATGTGACAAAGCAGTTGCTCACGGCCGAGGGCAACCCCGTACCGCTACGCGACTTCCTCAATGCTTCATATGGATTTGATTATGACATGCTGCCTTGGGTTGCCTGTGTTGTTGTTGGCTATGCCATCCTCTTCGCCCTTGTCTGTGCCTTATCCATTTGCACCCTTAATTTCCAAGCTAGATGAATGTTTCATGATCCTCTCATTCACTTTATTGTTTCCTTTCTTCTCCCTTTAATTCTGGAAATGAGTGTATTCACAATTTTCTCGCATGTATTTATCCATTTTTCTCCCTTGATATAAAGTCAGGTGTATTTTGGCTTGTAATGTCCCATCTCAATTCAATGAAATATGATTGAATTTTTGTGTACTTGATCAAGATCTCGTTTCCTTTGTGCTTGGTTTCATTATATTATAATGATACGGTGACATAATATCACTCCCCTTCTTTAAATGTCTCAACCTGCATTCTTAAGAACATAAAATTCCTATTTGGTGTTGACAAAGAAAATTACCACCAGACAATAACAATAAACAATATCATAGAAAAGAAATGACGAAATATTTTGTGTTGGAGATCATAGTCGACTCCCACGGTAGAGTAGAGTACACCCGTCGTCGCAAGACACCTGCCCAGGAGGATTCCTTTTCTATAAAATTTTGCAAAACATCATCAATTCACCCAATGTTCTAAAACCATGGCAAACTCGGGCGAGTCTTTGGGTCCAATAACAAAGAAACAAAAAAAAGGAATAATGATAAAAATTTAGAAATGACATAAATCAAGCAATTCTGAAGGTGTAACATAGACCTAGATCATCCACCCACCAATCTCAATCTGTATCGACCAATTTTGATATGGATAGACAAGTTTTAGTTGTTTAAATTCACAATATGAATAATAATTTAATCAAAAAAAAATTACTTAAGATTGACAATTGGGACAAAACATAGAAAATCTACAAATTTTAACCCATATGCAAATATTTACATGCGGGATTAAGTTTCCAGTATACTTCCTCTAGAGGATTGAATTGTTTTCGTTTTGTATTAATTCATAGGAGGTTTTTAATACTTAGCCAATTAAAAAGCATTTTGGTCAAAAACCAATGATTTGAAACTTATATAAGTTACTGGTATTGAGGGTGTGGTTGGCATCGAGGGCGTGGTTAGAAGTGGTGAGAAAAGATACGAAGACATATAGAGTCGTCGATGGTATGGTCTAAAAAAAGCAAAATTGCGAGATGATGTTGATAATAAGATACCCGAATTGGTCAGGCTCAACCGATTTGCCGATTCTTTGGGTGACAAACGAAAAAAACAAAATAATAC